>NW_006159840.1:6742824-6755776 GCF_000334495.1 Tupaia belangeri chinensis | reverse complement strand
GGGAGGGCAGGAGGTCCTAATAGGAGCAGTCGGCTTCTGGGAGAAAGATTTGTGCTCTCCGCTGGCTATTCCATCTCCTGGATGAAATCAGGGAGTTCCGAAAACATGAGTGGGAGCATTCAGGCCACCATGCAGTGTGTCTCCTCTGTCGCCACAGAAAAGGGCTTTGCTGTGATTGGGCAGCTAGGGACGGCGTGCTTGGTGCCCCTGAGACATTCGGATGCTGCATTTTCATCGTCTTTGGATTTGGGGTGGACATTAGCCAAAAAGCAGTCTGGGACCAGCTCTGGAAGGAAATCCCTGCGGTCAGAGTGAGCAATCACCGTCTTTGCAGTGAGATGTTGGCGCCCTGTCCAGCCCGAGGGCCGTGGGCTGGCTGTCCTCACTTGGGCATCGCGTGCGGAATCTATGGGGACAGGAGGAGGGTCTTACTTTGGAAGCCTTCATCTCACTGGGTAAACGAGAAGCATCCCAGGGCGACTCGAGAAGCTGCTTGTGCCAGTGCCAACGTCACTGCTGCCGGCCCAGGACAGTCGCAGCCTCTCTAGAATGAAGGTCAGACCGCGTCAGCCTCCCCGTGCAGTTTCATATCCAGAGTATCGTGTGGACGGTCTGTTCCTGAGGATGGAAAACAGGACGGCCTCCTGCTCTGAAATGCGACGTCCTACTCTAAGTCCAGGAGGAACACGGAGGACGCCTGGAACGGCCTCTGGGAGGGAGACGGCAGTGCGGCAGTGGGGCACAAGAGCCGGGCGGTCAGCTCCCGTGGGTCCCCGAGGCCCTGAGGCTGCCCCGTGTGATGTCCCCATGGCCCGCACAGCGCACAGCAGAGGTGCCATTAGAGACCCTCTGGTCTCGTGTCTCATTAAAGTGACTCCGGTTGGTTGACATTGAAGATAAAGAAAAACAGACAAACAGAAGAAAAAGAGCATCTATTTTTAGAACACCTTGGGCTTCCTGAGTTCTGCTTAGCTCATCACCACTTCAGGGAGCAGGGCCGATGGGCCGTGAGTCAGAGGCGGTCCTAGCTGCCTGCCTTCGTCCCGGACAGCCCACAACGGCAGCACGGGGCCAGGTGTGACTTCGGATCCGTAGACCTTAGCAGAGTGCACAGATGTACTGTGCAGTGGTCAGGGCTGAGCCCAGCCCGGCAGTGCCGCGGGCCCAGGCTCCCAGCTGGTGGGTGTGTTGGAGTAACGTACAGAGGCCTCGTGCCCGTCCGCTTCCACGGAGCCCTTGGGTGACTACAAAGTCATCAGCTCGTCTTCCTTTCTGACGTACTGTGGGGTAGGGTCATGACGGTAGGACTCTGACAGCAGGAGAGGAACGGGGAAGCCGTTTGTTGAAATGAGCCCACCAAGGCAGCTCGCACGCTCCGCGGAGCAGAGGTGGATGTGCAGTGCCGTCCCTCCCTTGATGGGGCTCGTATTTATGGAAGTGACGGGCCTTTGCCCAAGTCAATGTGGGACTTACGGAGCAAGAGCGGTGTTCCTGTGAGCCCTCCGCTTCCGGCCCAGCCGTGTGGTCTCACAGCCCCGTCCCGCCTCGCCTCCGTGACCTCCCATCACTCCTCCTCCAGCCCTGCCTGTCCAGCTGCTCTCTCCTCCAGGTCACCTGACTGCCCCAAAGCTGTCTGCCTGCCTCAGGGCCCCACATTTGTCCCACACCACGTGAGCTGCACACCACGCAAGCTTGCTGCCACGCCCTAGCCTCCTGCCGGCTGTGAGCTCATGCAGGTGGGATTCAGGGCCTCTCTGAAGGCTGGTCCCAGAGTCTACTGTGGGCAGGGGCTGGAGAAGAGTGGGGACGGGGAGGTTGCGGCACTCACTGCCCCAGAGTCCCAGCCGGAGGGAGTATTTTCAGGTCACACCTGGTCTAAGCGGAGAGAAGCCTTCTGTGTAAGGAAGATGGGGTGTTGGGGGACAGGGCCCTCAGACCCCATTTGTGGCCGTCAGCCCCGGGTGATGCGCAGGAACCCATGTGGCTCGATTTTGAGTTGCTAGGTCCCACGCTGCCGCCCAGCCAGGCTCCAGGTCTGCGCAGCGCCAGGTCCCCTCGGCCCTTTGGGGATTCGCTGCCCATGGCGTCGTCAGTCTGAGTGCCTCAGCGGTTTTGTGCTGAAGGTGAATTTAGAGAAAACCTTCTTGAACGCCAGCACCGCCATGCAGAGGGGACAGCGGGGCCGCGCTCTAGGGCTCGACCTTGGGGGCCTCCCTGCATGGCCGCGGGGCCACCGCTGGGCTGCAGCTGCCATGGCGCTCGCTGCGGAGTACGCGCTTTCTGGTCGGTGTGAGACGTCCTTGCAGGTCTTCCAGGTCACAAGCTCAGCCCTTGGCCATGGGCGCAGCGTTCGCTGTGCCCCTAGAAATTATCCACAGGACTTGGGGTTTGAGGGTAAACTGTGGATAACAAGTGGTGATGGCCTGAGATGACGGGGGTGCAGGGAGCACCTCGGGAGGGGTCAGGAACAAACAGACGCTCGACAGGCACGGAGATAAAGGTTTGCTGATGCGACCTATATGCTGATGCTTTTGGCTTGACTAAGATGCACCGTGTTCATGCTGGAAAAACATGTTGTACACTAAAGATATACAGTGATTAAATGTAAATAAAAACATAAACATGAACAAAATCCACATTAACCGAGTAACCGAGAGCTGCGCCCCAGCCACGGAGCCACACGAGGCGGGCTGGCGTCGGGCTCCGCTGCCCAGCCCAGGAACCACCCATGAGATCATGCCTCGCTGGGGCCCACATGCACGGGATACGCCTCATCTCAGAGAGGCAGGGACTCTCCAGACGACTTTGATCATTTAACATGCTTTTAAAGCAACGAAACATCTTAAATGATTGGGAGACTGTCAACAGTTTAAAAGCAAATGTGGGACTTCCTGTACGTATCAACACTAGGAACTGGGAAAAGCATTGAAAATCAGGAAGGACTGGGACCAACAGATGGCGTAATGGTCACGTCGCTAGACTGCCACGTAGTTGACCATGGTTTGAGTCCTGAACTCGGCAGCTTAAAACTCATGCTGGGCGTGTGTGTGTGTGTGCCCAAAATCCTGAGAGAGGAGGGATTGTGGTGTGGCCATCTCCCCGGGAGCTGATTTTTCACTTTCTGTCTCTCTGGCAAGCACATGTGCCCTGTAGCAAAAATCTCTCTTAAAAAAACAAAACAAAACATCAGTAAGGACGTTTATGTTAAAATCTGGTGCTCATAGAACAGGCTACCTTGCCAGCAAGTGCTTTTGTGACATTTCAGGGATATCTGATCAAGCTCAAAGGCCCCTGCACCAATGCTGTTGCCTTACAGTGAGTCATTTCATGCCAGTCCAGGTCCGTGACTGCTTTGGTCCCGCGAGTGCTGGGCATGTGCACTTGACCTTCGGAAACCAGGCTCTGTGGGGGTCTCTCTGCACCTGGAGTTGAGGCCCCTCGGGCCCAGGTCTCTCCGCGCCTGGAGCTGAGGCCCCTCGGGCCCAGGTCTCTCTCCCACATTGTGCTGCTCTTCCCAGTGGTGCCCTCGCAATGCAGTTGGGGGCCTGCAGCTCCCAGGGCTCCCTAGGTCAGTGGCCTTAGGCCATCTCAGCACTCTCTGCTCCTGCCAGGCTGCCCTATCCAGCACCCTGCCAGGACTCCCAGCCGTGTGAGCCCCACGTCTGTGGTGCAAGGCCCTCTACAAACTGGAACCCACACAGGGCCGTCCTGCCCCTCTGCTCAGGTGGTGGACACTCTGGTCGGCTGAGACTCTGTGGCCTGGTCCTGGCCAGGCTGAGGAGGAGAAAGGATGGGCCAGGAGCGAGAGCCACTGAGCAAGTGCCTCGAAGCTGAGATCAGCGTGCTCATTGTCCCTGCCCTGCAGGCACCTGAGGCACCACAGGAGCAGGGGCCCCATCTTCCTGCCATGGAGCTTCCGCCCGAGCTGCCCATCACAAATTCCAAGGTGTGTTGCTCAGGAAGGGGCTAGGTTGAAGCGACAAGGAGTGGGGAGTGGGTGGGTCTCCTGGGGACTCTGGGATTGCTGTTGCGTTTGCTCCTTGTCCCACCATGGACAGTAGGTCAGGGGTCCCCAGCCTTCCTGGCACAAGGGGCCAGCCGCGTGGAAGACAATCTCTCCGTGGATGGCAGAGTGGGGTGGCCCCAGAGGACCCAGGTACACCATGGTCACTGTGCACCCGTTCCCACCACGGCCACGTTGCTATACGGTGACACACGCAGCAGAGTCAAACACCTCGCTGCTGTGACTGCACAGCATTCTGGACGGCCACATGAGCTGCAAACACAGAGGCTCCCCGCTTGCCCGCCACCCGGTCTGCTGCACGGCAGGTGGGCCAGCTCTGCTCAGCATCCAGGGGGCCACGGACAGCTCAGGGCTGGGCCCTGGGTTAGGCCATCTGTGCCTGTGACAAGCGGGGGAACTGGGGTGGGCACACATTTCCAATCCTGCCCAACCATCAGTTACTGGTGACACTGACAGGTCGCTGCTGTCCTCCTCTGAGACGTGACGTCCTCCTGAAATAGGCCGTCCAGGGGGCCTTGTCGGCACCTGGCCCTGAGCAGTGTGACCAGCAAGGTGGGCTGCTGGGACTCCATGGCCTCTTCTCACCACAGCTGCATAGGGTGCATGCCAGAGACCAGGGAAGGCCCAGTGCAGGGATGGGCGTGCCGTGGTGGGGCACAGAAAGACTGGGGTGTGGGCCAGCCTATGACCTGGGGGTTAGGCAGCTGAACCTCATATGACCGACCACGTGGTTCATGTCCTCGACCTAGCAGCTTGAAAACACACCAGGTCCATGTGTACCCAAAATCCCGAAAAGAGGGAGAGATGGAGAAGGGAGAACTGGGAGACCAGGCCCGTGGGAGGCACATTCTCCCTCCCCTCCTCCCTGCCTGTCTGCCGAGTGCATGTGCCCTCTGGCAAAATGTAGAAACTAAAGAAAAAAGAAAAACACTGGGTCTGCTTGGTGGCACAGAATGACCCGTATGGGTGACCTTGTGATTGTGTGTCCAGTCAACCTGCACATGCTGGGTGGCACACCCCTGGCCCGCTGGCAGAGCAGGCTGGAGGGGGGTTTGTGGCACTGAAGACCCTGTTGTGGATGCATTTCTCTCTCCCTCTCTCTCTCTGAAACAAACTTAAACATTTTTTAATTCCTTAAGGGGGGGCCAGCAGGTGGTGTGGTGGTCACACCGGACTCATACGTCAAGTCCCGGACCTGGTGGCTCGAAACTCCTGCCAGGTCCACGTGTGTGCCCAAACTCCCAAGGAGAGAGTGGAGAAGGGATTGTGGCATGACCACGTCACTGGGGGGTGATTTTTCACTTTCTGTCTCTCTGGCCATCACACACATCCTATAGCAAAAATCTCTAAAAAGGAAAAACTCTTCTAAGTGAATTGCACTGGGGATGATGACAGGGAGGGTTCTGCAGGTCAGCGTGAGCCCGCCGCGGGCATGGAGTGGGCGTTTCCTGAGTGATGTGGGTCCAGTGGGTGGCCACCTCCACGTGGTGGTGTGCAGGGCATCTGCTCCAGAGTCCCCGCCTCCCTTGGGGTGCCCTGTGGCCTCTGGAATTGCCAGGAGAGGACTTTAGGGGCAGAAGAGAACCACCAGGACGGGGCGCTCGGGTCTAATCGAGAGGCTCCATCCCTGTGGGCCCAGGCCACTGTCCCTCGTGCCAGCAGAGGCGTGTGCAGGGGCCGGCAGCACGTGCCGTGTGTCCCCATGTGGGCCCAAAGACAGGATGAGCTTCTTGCAGTTCCGTGTGCCCAGTGATTCCTGACTTCACCTGTAAGCCTGCCCGGCTTCGTCCCGCCTCCCCTCGGTTACAAAGAAGCTTCAGGCCCGACATCTTCAGAGCTCTCACAGGGCCCTGCCACCCCTGTCACACGGCAGCTGGCTTCGTTCCCTGTGCTCTCCCAGTCCGTCTGCATCTTGCACGTGGTCAGCAAACAGTGCAGAGGTGTGCGTGTGCATGGCAGAGAAGGGCTGTGCCCGGCTGCAGGTGTGGTGTGGGCTGCCCACTGAGCTGCCACCTGACCCCCATGCCCCCGGAGCGGGAACTCAGCAGCTGCACCGGTGCAGTCCGATGGTGTGGGAGGCTAGACAGTGGCCCCCAGGTAATCACAGCCCCATCCCTGGAACCCAATCCCAAATGTCACCACAAATGGCCAGAGGGGCTTCACAGATGCGACCGAGGATGCTGAGATGGGGACGTGCTCTGGGTCATCCAGGGTCACTAACTGTCATCAGTGTGTCCCCATAAAGGGAGACAGAGGGAGAAGGGGTGAGGGCGGAAGGGCTACAGGCGAGGGGTACAGGTGGCCCCTAGGAGCTGGCAGGCAAGGGGACTCCCCCACCCTAGCTGCTGGGAGGAACCAGCCCACCAGCTCCAGTGAAACGGACTCAGACAGACAGGCTGCCTCTGCGCTGTTCCCAGGCCCGTGGTGGTCGTCACGGCAGTCACAGAATACGAGAGCCGCGGGAAGGACCCAGGGTGTGAGAGGTGGCTGCCAGGCAGCGAGGCGGGGCTCTGGGCACTCAGGCATGTCCTGGGAGCCCCATCTGCCTAACCAAGGGCGGGGTCCTGCAGGGAGCTGAGGTACTGAGTCCAATTGGTCATCTGCGTGGTGGCCCAGGGTCTGCTCCGTGGGTGAGCAGGACAGACACTCTGTCCTCATGGGCCTGTGTTCCAGTGAGGAGAAGAAAACCGGGCTTACTCAGAGCAGCGTGGCAGTCCCTAGCAATGGCACAAGCGGAGTGGGACCCTGGGGAAGGAGAGCACCATTTTTGACAGTGCAGCTCTGGGGACCTGCGTGGAGGGGTCCTTTCATTGAGCAGTACGGAAGGGCAGACCCTGCAGAGGCTGCGGGTGGAGGGAACGCCTCTGAGGAGCCACAGGGGCCTGGGGCCTGCTGGGATGAGCCCAGCAGGAAGGGAAGGTCAGGCGTCAGCGGGTGGGGCTGGGGCAGAGCGAGTGGACTTCGGAAAGGACTTCGACTTTATCCCAGGCCCACGGGGTTCTCTCAAGGGACTGGGATCATACCTCGGTTTAGACCTTCAGGATGGCAAGTGGGACGCAGACCCCCGGTGGGCAGGGGAGGCCAGCTAGCTCTCGGAGCTACCGCTGTGACTCAGGACGGACACCATGCGGGGCTGGACCTGAGTCCAGATGAAAGGGAGGCAAGGCCCCGGCTCTGTGCCCTGAGCTGCCGGACAAAGACGGTGCTGACCCCGGAGGACGGGCGCCCCCGGGAGCTGGCCCCGTACTGCAGTCCTTCCGGAGCAGGACAGGTGACAGCCAGAGGAGTCGCAAAGAAACCCGGCCGGCGGCCATGGAGAGCGCCTGGCAGCAGCACTGAGGACAGATTGTCCATGGCACAGCGGCGACACGCTGCTCGGGAGGCCCGACCCCACCTGCAACTGCTGTCCGAGCCCCTGGCCTGGTCAGCCCAAGACACTCGGGGCACTTATGAACGTCCCAGATCCAGCAGAGTGGAGGAAGGGGACCCTTCCCTGTCCCGCTCACTTTGCCATGCACATGCTCTGTCCTGAGAACGCAGAAACACCGGATGGGGAAGAAAGGATCATCCAGACCAACATGGCGCTCCCCACTGGGATTTCTCACCTGAGCCAGGACAGCAAGCGGACCCGGGCGGGCTCTGAACGGAGCGCATAGGGGCTCCCGGCGGTCCTAACCTCGTTCACTGGACAGTGGGCTGCGCCTGGGGGCTCCTGCGGAGTCCGCCCTCTCTGCTTTCCAGCCGGGTGAGGGAGGAGACCCTGGTGCAAGCCCGCTGCAAACATCCATTCTGGCCCACTCCATACCTGGCCCATGCCACACCTGCTGACATCTTACCTGTACACGGCACACCTGGCCCACGCCACACCTGCTGACACCACACCTGTACACGGCACACCTGGCCCACTCCATACCTGGCCCACGCCACACCTGCTGACATCACACCTGTACACGGCACACCTGGCCCACTCCATACCTGGCCCACGCCACACCTGCTGACACCACACCTGTATACAGCACACCTGGCCCACTCCATACCTGGCCCACACCACCCCTGGACCACCCAAGGAGATGAGACCATCTCCCCATGGAGCTTGTCTTCGAGGTTCCCTGGACTCTCAGCCACCAGTCAAGCCCCTCCCGCTGCCCTGGTCTTTACACTGAGGCTATGGGCAGGGACTCTATTTCCAGGTGTTGAAAGCCTAGTGAAAAGTTGGAGGGGAAAGGCAGCAGGCCTCAGAAGTAGACATAGGCGGGAATCTCAGAGACTTAGTTATCGCTGTCACTTCTTCCATGAGGAGGGCGAGATGGACGGAGAGAGCCCAGCCACCTTGTGGCAAAGAATGATGTACGTGAGTGGCCGGCAGCACAGGTCCCGAGCTCCCCTCACGCCAGGTGGCTGCACCCCTCCAGGACCCACACGCCCCCGGGGAGCCCTAGAGGAGTTTCGAAAACTATTGAAAACATTTTAGAAATGTAGGAGACGGCGTACTCACCCACTGTGGAAATGTCCATCAGGACCCAGAGGGCTGGCTCTGCAGGGCCTCAGACGGCCAGTTCTAGCTGTCATTTACTCCCCAGTTCCTCCAGAAGTGCTGTGAGGACTCACCTCTTCCACAGGGCCGTGCCATCGCTGGCAAGACGCAGCCCCCTGCAAGCCCAGACAGCCGTCTTTCATGCGTTTTAGACTTCAAGGGGAAGAGGATGGAGCCATTTAAAAGTGAAATAGTAGAGGTTTATTTTCTCAGCAAAGATAAGTATGGTATATCCCCTTTGACTACTTGGGCATTAAAATAAAGTGATTCTGTCTGTATACTTTTTTTTTTTTTTTTTGGACAGGTTTTTGCCAAAGGGCGTGTGCACTCACCATAAAGACAGAGACAGAGAGACAGAAAGCAAGACATCACCCCCCCCAGGGGGAATGGTCACGCCGCAATCCCATCTCCTCCATTCTTCTCTCGGGATCTTGGGCACGCACGCACACGCACCTGGCATGAGTTTAAGCCACTGGGTCTGGGACTCGAACTGCTGTCTACTACATGGAGTCTAGCAACATAGCCATTACGCCAACTGCTGGTCCCTGCATTTTTAAATTTAGATATGTATGTGTTTGTAAGTACGTGTGTGATTAGGTGTACATGTGTATATATGTGTGTATGTATGCATGCGCATGTAGTTGTTAACACACGCTACACGTGAAATTTTCCAGGCCACGGTGATGAGCTTCGAGGTGAGTGTGAGTCTCAGGACAGGTAGAAGAGATGTGTTGAGACCTCTGTTCCTTGGCTGAGGAAGGAGCAGGAGGCCGGGAGACCTGACGTGAGGTTTTGCAGCCAGGGTCACGGTGTCCATGCGTGTGCCTGGTATGTTCAGGTTGACATGGGGCCTTCCCGTATAGCTTTCATACCCTTCAGTGGCCCCTACCGTGTGCACTTCTAACAAGATCTTCTTTATCGTTATCTTTCATAATGCTTTTACTATTGTTACTAAATCATATTATTGTTAATACATGCATGTAGAGCATGCGTGCTCATCAGAGAGCGTGGGAAAGTGAGAAAGCAGGCTGCCAGCTCTGGGACTCGAACCACAGTTGGCCATGCAGGAGTGCAGTGCCTTAACCTGTATGCTACCTGCTGGTCCCACTTTCAATATGCTTTCATGGCCAAGTGTCTGCGGACAAACGTTTTAACTGTATAGATCACATTTCGGTAAGTTTCCAGAAGGAAGTTAAACGGCGCACCAAGGTGGGACACACCAGAGAACAGGCCTGCGGCTGTGAGGGGCCCCTCTGTCCTGGAGGTGGCCAGGGCCTCGGCAGAGACAGCTCGTGCCCAGCGCACATGCAGGTGTCGGGCATCCTGCCGTGTGTGATCCAGCTGTGGGGACTCGATCCGCGTTACCACCCCAGGCCTTCTGCACATCTCGTCCTGTGGTTTTGCCTCCAGACCAGGGGCAGCTCGTTCTCCCCAGAGTCACTCTCTGCCCTCCTTCCTGTGCGGGCCGATTCCTTTGTTCTCAGGGAAAAGCGGGAGCCATTTGTGTGACCCTCCAGGATATTCCACACTGCTCGAGCGCGAGAGTGATGTACGACTTGCTGGTTATGCGTGTACTCGGCGACCGGCGTCGCTCAGGGCCTGGCATGCTCACGTGAGCGGCTCCGAGCACCTTTCCTCCACGCGGTTTCCCAGTCAGCTTCGCGTCTCACAGCCTGTGCGGGTGTGCAGGGCCCGGTGTCGAGATGGGCAGCTGGGGGTGTGCCGAGGGGAGCAGGGGACGTCCCACGAGGAGCACAGAGCAGGAACGGGAGGGAACGGGTCCGAGAGAGCAGACAGCGGAGGGTCAAGGGGCGACACTTCTCACCGTGAAGTCAGTGTGGGAGGGTACTCTGATCGCCCGAGTACTCCGGTTTGTAAATTCCGCATTTCTAAATCTCCACAAATTGATAAAGTGTGTTTGACTCTACAACTTCCCTAAATGAGATGAAGCTTCGGGTGGCGTTCCGGGGCTCCTGGGTTGGTGGTGTGAGTCTCAAGCACCAGCACAGCTCCGTGGCGTCCGCGGTACATACATGGGGGTCAGAGACCGCGCCGTCCACCTGCCCGCAGCCCGGGGCCTCTCCGTAGTGACCCCTGGAGGAGGCTCGAGTCAGGCCTTGCCGCTCACCCAGACAGAGCTCGTCTTCAGACCATGTCTGAGACAGGTGTCAAATAGGCGTGCTCTGGTCTCCCGGGACCTCCCTGGCGGAGCTCAGGCCTCTGAGCAGCCCGCTTTGCAAAGCAGGAGCCAGGTCTGCAAACCTTTACCCAGAGGCAGGGACTATGAGACAACCTCTGTTCTTGAGACTTCTGCAGCCGTTCGTCCTAGAGGACGGAGAAAGCTAAACACACTGCCCTCACTGCTGTCAGGCAGGTTCCAAACCGGGACGGGGTCCTCTGGGGACGACCCTGCGACACACTGGGGAAGCTGTCCGCCAGAGTCAGGCCTCGACCTGAAATTGTTTAGGTATTCACTTCTTTATTTTCCAAGAAGTTCTGTTTTTATAAAAATACCCTTAGCTTCCGAGTTGTTTAGGTTTGGAAGTAAACATGACTGTGGCTAAGTACGCGTCAACCCTGGAAGACCCGGGGTAAACACCCGAAGGGTAAACCGCTCCCGACCGCGACAAGCCAGTGCTGCAGCCCCACGTGTCCAAAGTCCTCTCCTCTAAAGACGGGGCTGGGGCACCGACGAGGGGTAGTTCCGACGCCTGCTGGGGAAGCAGCCATGAGCGCTTTGACGGCTTCTCCGGTGGTCCCCAGGGAGGTCTATACCCACGTGCCCTTAGGGTTAAACCACGGGCAGGGGACGTTGTCCCTGCGATCCCAGGATTCCTCCTGATTTTGCCTCCCTCTGAGAAGAAAAGAATCCTGAATTTATTCACTGGGAGTTCTTAGATGGGAATTCTTTCTTTCATGTACAAACGGATTGTTAATGTGGATGTCAGCATTGAGTCAAGCACCAAATTGGATTAGCCCTATGTGGGTCTAGAGATTCTCACTACCGCTGTACAGTAGTTAGCCAGCGTCCACCCGTGAGAGGCAGTTTCTACGATGCCAGACAGCGCAGTGCGTACCTGGGGTCCCGGTTCAGGACACGCCTCACCGCTGCGTCCTGAAGTCTCTCGCCTTGTCAGTAAGCAGTGCTTCAGAGAAGACTGTCCATCCTAAGTGAAGCCAGTGCCTTTGGGAGTCTTGGTGAAAAAAATCCCAAATCTTTCCAGAGTATCAACATTAAAATTAGTTGTGTGAGAAAAATGCATCCCACTCCTTTTAAAAATAAGTTGTGCTATCATGAAATAATTCTTAACACTGTTTTTTGCTTTGTTTTTTTAGTTTGCTATAGGGCACATGTACTAGCCAGAGAGAGAAGAATTATCCCCTGGGTATGGCTACGCCACAATCCCTTCTTTATTTTTGCTCGTAGGATGTGGGACATGCATGCATACATGCCCACTATGTATTTCAAGTTGCTGAGCCTGGGACTCAAACCATGGAGTCAGCCATGTGGGATCCAGCTGCTGGTTCACTAATACATTCTTTAGTGCCCCCTAAGTTCTCTTCTTAACCACCCTGAATTTGTTTCATTCTAAATTGTCTTGAATGCCAGGATTTTTTACAAATGTCTGTGCACGACTTTGAGACTTACTCCTACACGATAAGTTCACCATTTACAGTGGGTGTATTTTCATGCTTGTATTGGCTGATCGTCTCCTCGGAGAAATGTGTGTTCAGGTCGTTTGCCCGTTTTTAAACACTGAGATTTATCTTCATTACCGAGGGGTCCGATTTGCTATGTGCTCCGTACCATCGCTTAGCCGACGTGTTACCTGCAGATAGCTTTCCCGCCGTGGGGGTCGGCTTTTCACCTCGACAGTATCCCGTCAGCATCATCGGAGTTGCTCAGCTGTCACCTCATCGAGAGCTTTCTCATCACCTCAGAACACACCCTGGCCCTCTTTCAGTCACTGCCTGTCTGGCCCTCGGCCCCGCGATCACGAACCGACTTTCTGTCTCTGCAGAGTGGCTTCTTCTGGGTATTTCACATGAACGGAACCATAAAACGTGGGGTTCACGAGTGGCTTCTGTGACTCGGGGTGACGGCAGGTATTTCTTCCTCCTGTTGAATAGCACTGTGTAGTGCGGACAGCTGTATCTTCATTATCTGTGAGGAAGCGGGTGGACATTCGAGTCGTTCCCCTTTCTGGCGCGTGGCTGGCGCTGCTGTGGACACCGTGCCAGTGTGTGTGGGTGTGTATTCTCACTGTCCTGGCTGTCCCCCCGCAGTGGAGCCGCTGTGTCTTACAGTGGTGCCGCTGTGTCTTACAGTGGTGCCGTTCTCCTGACTGTCCCACTGCGGTGGAGTCGCTGTGTCTTACAGTGGTGCCGTTCTC
>NW_006159840.1:6724164-6739676 GCF_000334495.1 Tupaia belangeri chinensis | reverse complement strand
CGCTGTGTCTTACAGTGGTGCCGTTCTCCTGGCTGTCCCACTGCGGTGGACTCGCTGTGTCTTACAGTGGTGCCGTTCTCCTGGCTGTCCCACTGCGGTGGACTCGCTGTGTCTTACAGTGGTGCCGTTCTCCTGGCTGTCCCACTGCGGTGGACTCGCTGTGTCTTACAGTGGTGCCGTTCTCCTGGCTGTCCCCCCGCGGTGAACTCGCTGTGTCTTACAGTGGTGCCGTTCTCCTGACTGTCCCCCCGCAGTGGAGCCGCTGTGTCTTACAGTAGCGCTGTTCGCACTTCTCCTCTCGAGGAGCTTCCAGACCATTTTCCAGATGACCACATTATTATCTTCACCATCGGTGATGGGCCCGATGCCCACCCAGGGTTTCAACCTCATTATTGTCCCCGTTTGGGATGTCCTCATCCTCGTGGGTGGGAAGCAGTGTCCCCTCATGCCTCTGCTCTGCCCTTCCCGGGTGGCTGACGGCGGTGGACGTGTGTCATGTCCTTAGCGGCTCACGTCCATGTCTTCTTAGAGACACGCCTGCCCAGGTCTACCCTTCCCGGGTGGCTGACGGCGGTGGACGTGTGTCACGTCCTTAGCGGCTCATGTCCGTGTCTTCTTGGAGACACGCCTGCTCAGATCCTTTGCCTGGTCCTTCCATGGAGGGCTTTATCTGTCTGTGAGCTGTAAGATTTGCGTGTTCGCGATACGAGTGTCTTAGCAGAGGTTCGTCCACCTTGCCCTGTCGTGTGGGTCGTCTTTCCACCTTCTTGACAGAATCCGTTCTGGGACATGCTGTGACGTTCATGCCACCCATCTCATCGTCCCAGGGCCTGGAGTGGCCTGACGGCCCTAGGCAGCACTGCCGAGAGCCCGGGTCCCCTGGAGGGCTCTGTGTCCAGGACACGTTCGGGCAGGACTCTGTTCTCACTGCCACTTGCTCCTTTCCTCCTGCTGTTGTCATGGGAGAAAGCAAGGGAGGCCCGGGGCTTCTGGCGTCCCCTCTGTCACATGGGCAGGTGGGCGGATCTGAGGGGACATCGTTTTCACTCTAGCAAGCCCTGAGGTCTGTGGGTCCCAGAAGAAGTGGGGTACAGAGGGCTGAGGTCTGGCCTGTGTAAACAGTCTTCTGCGGGGCACACACCTTTGAATGAGGGACTTCAAATGTTTGTGGACAAGTGGAATTGAAGTATACAAGTTAATTTTGGTGTATAAACATATTGAATTGATGCATAGGTTTCTCACAATATGCGTTCCCATGAACTTTTGGAAGACATCTCCCCACACAGTTGTTCTCATGAAGACAGGAAGCGCTGGAGCTGCAGCTGCAGGGCGTAGCTGTGATAAAACGTGGGCAGCATTGGTGTGTGGAGCCACATGCTCACATCCCGAGTGGCCCTGCTTCTCGTGGGCCGTACAGGTGCTGAGCCGAGAGGTGGAAGTGACACCCAAGGCCGGAGAGCTGGGAGCAGACGGGCCTGGATTTAGCACGTCGGGCTAACGTCGGGCTAACGTCGGGCAGCCTGCGCGGAGAGCCGCTTGCTAGTCTGGCGTCCTTCGGGCGGGGTCGTGCCTCCGTACCGCACCGTTCACCTGCCCTTGTCTCGGGCCTCCTTGCCGTGGGAAGGAGTCTTCCGCTTTGCTGTCTCCTGGGGAATGTGTCTGCTCTTTTTACTTCGCCGTCCTCTGAAACATCTCGGCCGAGTGTACGGGGGAGACGGGGGCGTGCAGCCCTGTCGGAAAGGCCGACGCTGCCCTTGCGTGGTTCGGAGAGGTGTGGTGATTTCTTGCCCTAATGTCAGACCACCTTTCAAACGCCTTCACATTTCAAGACGGAAAGCACGAAGTTTGAAGTTTGAACGGGAGTGTCTGCCCGAGACGCGTAGCTGTGAGCTCTGATACCCGGCTCCGGTTAATTCCTAAGGCATCGAAGTTCAGAGGCAGCATTTTCCCGCCCCATCTGCTCTCGACCACTAAGTGGACTAAGTGATGAACACCGGTTGCCTTTAAGGAGCTTGGCATCCAATGGGGAAGTCAGACGTCCCCTGAAAGACAGTGCGGGAGATGTCGGGCCACACGGTGCCTGGACTGCAGCTGGCGCGGCTCTCGAGGAAAGGGTGCCGCCTGCAGGTGAACAACCCCCAGGACGGTGCTCAGGACCCTGACCCGAGGACTTGGAGGCGGGCGGCAGCTTCTCCCGGCTGCCATCAGAGAGTCTGATTGGAGCTGGCTCTGGGGGCAGGAGGGAGGACCCTGACTGGGAGGACGCGGGCAGTGCGGGCTAGCACTCTTCCCCGGCTCCATCAGGAGGATGGCCGTCTGTAGAATGGTCAGCCTTTGATGACAGCTTGCTCCCTGGACCCTGAGCCCAAGTTCTGAGCACGCTGTTTCTGCTTAGCCCTCACAAAGACCCGTGTGGGGTGTGGGAATTCTGGCTGCCACTCCGGCTCAGAGCCACCGAGTGGCTTAGTGACTTGCCACAGGCCCACAGCCCCGGAGCCCCAGAGCCGCCCTTCCGGAAGTCTGCCACGTGACCACAGCTGGAAGCAGAGCCACCGAGTCCTGGTTGCCGCCAGGAAGCTGGGCTGTGGGGCCGAGTGAAGCATGGTGCTTGTTCCTTTTTCACTTCTGGCTAACTTTCTTGCTTTGGGAGTTTTCCACACGCTCACCCCAAGCCCCAAGTAGGTCATGGGCAAGCCTGTATGGAAGGAAGGTTTTCTGAAGAAAGTAAGAGGTCTCTGTTTTTATTAGCAAGCTGTCACGTTCCCATCTGAGTAGACTGGAACTTGCAGACGCTGACTTGGAAGCACTGGTTCCCGAGTCTGTCCAGACGGCATCTCAGCGCAGAGCTGCCGCCAGGGAGGGCGCTAGTGCACAGACTAATAGCTGCGAAATCGCCCGACTGACTCAGGGGCCTTCCCATCCCAGCAGCCTCCTGCTTGGGACCTTGGGACAGGGCTAGGAAGGAAACTTTTCTCTGTGCAAGTCTCTCTTGGGTACTTTTCTCTCCTCGGTTCTGTAACCGCCTCTGCTCCCTCGAGGCCACTGGAGGGAGGAGGTGGTAGGGAGAGGCGTGACGTTCCTGGCTGGTCCAACTCCCGGCCTTTGCCGTTCTCCAGCTGCCCAGAGCAGCTCCGACTGCCACTGCGGTGACATTGGGGTGGGGTGGCTCCTCCAGCGTCCCTGCCCATGTCCTGAGCCGCAGGATGGCGCTCACCTGGTACACCTGGCCACAGCCAGCTCCCGACCGCCTGCCTCACATTCACAGCATGGAGGGCCCTCGTTCTCCTCTGGCCCGTCCAGCCTGTGCCTATGGGCAGCCTCATCGTCCCGCCATCTTTCAGGAGCTCTGCCAGTCGGTGGGTGCTGGAACTTCCACTGCTCACGCCCTCCCACCTCTTCCGTGGTCACAACTCTCATACTGAAGCTCAGCCGTGGCACCCTCCACTCCAAAAGGGGGCTGGGTCTTAGCTGTCCCCATGCGCACCCCATGTCAGAGGCCAGATGAAGCGTTTCAGGTCTCACATCCGACACTAGGCCCCTGTTTCTGATGACGAGCTGAGAGGAGTCGCCACACCCTCCTTTGCTCCCAGCCACCCCAATGCTGGGGGCCGCATGGCGCCTCCAGCTACGTGTGCCGGACCACAGCGTTGGTGTTGGAGGTGCCAAGGGCCTGCACAAGGCAGGGACAGCGGGGCGATCTGGGCAAGCTTCCCTGGTCCCCAGAAACCACCGTGTGGGTTGCATGGAGGGGAAGCTGGCAGAGGAAGGTTCTTTCTGGATCTAGAATGTTAGGTTTTCCATATCCCAGGCCCCTTTGATGATATGATTTCAGAAGAGCCCGACACTGACAATCTCTGTAGATTTAAGTGCATTTACGTTGAGCTCTCCTTGTCTCTGAATGGACGACTCAGAAGGTGGGAGCAGAACGCGTTCCCAGTACCCCTGAAAAATCCCTCCCGGCTTTCACCACGGAGGGCACAGCGCCCCGCAGACGCTGCCTCAGTCTGGGACATGGAGAATGGCCTGAGTGTGCCTCGATTCTTCCTGGGAAATGCGTCAGGCATACACGCAGCAAGAACAGCCGGAGCAAAGCCGCGTCCGTACACGCCCGCTCAGAGGAAAGGCGTCCTCGGTGCAGGCAAACGCCGGGCGGCTCCCCAGGCGCCGCGGCCGCAGACCTCTGGCAGGGCCCGTTAGGGACTCAGTGTTCCTCCATCGCTTCTCATTGATTATGAAGGTTGGTTTGGAACTCTGTATAATAACCGTCCCGGCCACAGGTATTGCGAGTGTTAGGTTGCTGGGAAGTCATGATGCTTTTCAGTGTCTCCAGTGCACAGGTGTGTCACGACTGTCCTGCCAGCCCAGCATTGTCCAGTTTGTGGTCCATCTTTTTAACCTTTTCATCAAGGTTTTGTGATGTAGAAGTATCTTACTTCTGCGTGACTGACCTTATCGGCCTGTGTCTTTATAGTGTGTGCTTTCTGTGTCTCAGGTAAGCAATCTGTCCTTACTCTAAAGTCATAAAAGTAATCTGTTATCAAGCAGGTTTTCAGTTTCTTCTTTTCTTCTTCTCGTGAATGACAGAGACAGAGAGAGACAGAGACAGAGAGACAGCACCCCCCCAGCAGGGTCTCCACGCGATCAGCCCCGACCCCAGCCAGCCGGGATCCCGGGCACACGTGTCTCCAGACTTGAGCTGAACCTCCCTGTGGGAGTAGCCCGCAGACTGTTGAATTTACCGAGGTGCCACCCCCATCTGGCCTCTATCAGCTGAAAGTTGTAGTTGCATTTTTAACCCTATGGCCTTGCTTACGCGGTTTGTTGTGGCCTGGGTGGGTGTAATTTGTTTCCTGGTTTTTTTTTTTTTTTAGAGGTTTTTGCTATAGGGCGCATGCACTCTCCAGACAGACAGAGAGAGACAGAGAGACAGAAAGCGAGGAATCACCCCCCCAGGGGGCATGGTCATGCCGCAGTCCCTTCTCCTCCATTCTCCTCTCAGGATCTTGGGCACGCACGCACACGCGCCCAGCGTGAGTTTCAAGCCACCCGGTCCAGGACACAAACTGCGGTTGACCACGTGGGAGTCCAGTGACACAGCCATTACGCTGACTGCTGGTCCCTTGCTTCCTGATTTTAGAGTACGTTTTCTGAATGACACAGACCGGCTGTCCGCCCTCCCTGCCCTTCCCTGCAAGGCCGCCCCTGTGAGCACGTTCTAGTCGCTCTTTGTAGCTGTCGATGCTTTGCTTCCATTTCTTTTAAAAAGTCTTTTCACTCTTCATGGATCACCATTTTTTTCCAGGTGAGTACAAGAAGGTTTTTGGTTTATTTTTCTTTGAAGAAATACCAGGTAGGCAGAGCATTTTAATAAATGGTGCCCGTGTCTAGTAGGCAAACACAAGACAGATGTCCATAGAAATAATCCAATACAAATGACTCTGAGTTAAAATTTAATTTCCTACTCTCTTTGATAAGACCGTTCTAGAAATGTACCAGTCCCCCGTTCTGTTCACTTCGTGGAGTCTCTGAGCTTTCCCACTGAGTTCGACGCTCAGACATCTCCTTTCACTCGGCATATTCTTCGCGCAGCTTTGTTACCTAGTCCTGAAAATAGGGTAAGTGCAGCAACTTTTATATGAAAAGAGTTATTATTCTGTTCTCTCATCCAGTGTTTGGGTATAATACTCTTGTAGGTGCTTAGTCAAAGATGAATCAGATTAAATCTGTGCTAGAGGATTTTCAGATCCAGAGCAAGAGACGTCCTCAGATGGCTGAGCCAGTGTCCAAGAGGAAAAGCTGGATGAGTTCGGGTGGGAAGAAAGCCACTTCTGACGGGAGTGACCGCCGTCCTGCACCGGCCAGGTCCTTCTGGGGCTCTGCGGTGCGTTAGGCACTGGGAAAGCATCCAAGGGTGGGACAGTCTCTGTCTTTGGAGCCCACGGTCTGCCCGTGACGACAGACATGAGACCAGTGACTTCAGGAGTGTCTGAAGAGGATAGAGGGCTCTCGTGCAGAGGGGTCAGTGCGAGGAAGTGGGCAGGAAGGGCGTCTCGAGAGTGAGTGACAGGACGGCGGCAGCAAGAACAGCCGGAGCAAAGCCGCGTCCGTACACGCCCGCTCAGAGGAAAGGCGTCCTCGGTGCAGGCAAACGCCGGGCGGCTCCCCAGGCGCCGCGGCCGCAGACCTCTGGCAGGGCCCGTTAGGGACTCAGTGTTCCTCCATCGCTTCTCATTGATTATGAAGGTTGGTTTGGAACTCTGTATAATAACCGTCCCGGCCACAGGTATTGCGAGTGTTAGGTTGCTGGGAAGTCATGATGCTTTTCAGTGTCTCCAGTGCACAGGTGTGTCACGACTGTCCTGCCAGCCCAGCATTGTCCAGTTTGTGGTCCATCTTTTTAACCTTTTCATCAAGGTTTTGTGATGTAGAAGTATCTTACTTCTGCGTGACTGACCTTATCGGCCTGTGTCTTTATAGTGTGTGCTTTCTGTGTCTCAGGTAAGCAATCTGTCCTTACTCTAAAGTCATAAAAGTAATCTGTTATCAAGCAGGTTTTCAGTTTCTTCTTTTCTTCTTCTCGTGAATGACAGAGACAGAGAGAGACAGAGACAGAGAGACAGCACCCCCCCAGCAGGGTCTCCACGCGATCAGCCCCGACCCCAGCCAGCCGGGATCCCGGGCACACGTGTCTCCAGACTTGAGCTGAACCTCCCTGTGGGAGTAGCCCGCAGACTGTTGAATTTACCGAGGTGCCACCCCCATCTGGCCTCTATCAGCTGAAAGTTGTAGTTGCATTTTTAACCCTATGGCCTTGCTTACGCGGTTTGTTGTGGCCTGGGTGGGTGTAATTTGTTTCCTGGTTTTTTTTTTTTTTTAGAGGTTTTTGCTATAGGGCGCATGCACTCTCCAGACAGACAGAGAGAGACAGAGAGACAGAAAGCGAGGAATCACCCACCCAGGGGGCATGGTCATGCCGCAGTCCCTTCTCCTCCATTCTCCTCTCAGGATCTTGGGCACGCACGCACACGCGCCCAGCGTGAGTTTCAAGCCACCCGGTCCAGGACACAAACTGCGGTTGACCACGTGGGAGTCCAGTGACACAGCCATTACGCTGACTGCTGGTCCCTTGCTTCCTGATTTTAGAGTACGTTTTCTGAATGACACAGACCGGCTGTCCGCCCTCCCTGCCCTTCCCTGCAAGGCCGCCCCTGTGAGCACGTTCTAGTCGCTCTTTGTAGCTGTCGATGCTTTGCTTCCATTTCTTTTAAAAAGTCTTTTCACTCTTCATGGATCACCATTTTTTTCCAGGTGAGTACAAGAAGGTTTTTGGTTTATTTTTCTTTGAAGAAATACCAGGTAGGCAGAGCATTTTAATAAATGGTGCCCGTGTCTAGTAGGCAAACACAAGACAGATGTCCATAGAAATAATCCAATACAAATGACTCTGAGTTAAAATTTAATTTCCTACTCTCTTTGATAAGACCGTTCTAGAAATGTACCAGTCCCCCGTTCTGTTCACTTCGTGGAGTCTCTGAGCTTTCCCACTGAGTTCGACGCTCAGACATCTCCTTTCACTCGGCATATTCTTCGCGCAGCTTTGTTACCTAGTCCTGAAAATAGGGTAAGTGCAGCAACTTTTATATGAAAAGAGTTATTATTCTGTTCTCTCATCCAGTGTTTGGGTATAATACTCTTGTAGGTGCTTAGTCAAAGATGAATCAGATTAAATCTGTGCTAGAGGATTTTCAGATCCAGAGCAAGAGACGTCCTCAGATGGCTGAGCCAGTGTCCAAGAGGAAAAGCTGGATGAGTTCGGGTGGGAAGAAAGCCACTTCTGACGGGAGTGACCGCCGTCCTGCACCGGCCAGGTCCTTCTGGGGCTCTGCGGTGCGTTAGGCACTGGGAAAGCATCCAAGGGTGGGACAGTCTCTGTCTTTGGAGCCCACGGTCTGCCCGTGACGACAGACATGAGACCAGTGACTTCAGGAGTGTCTGAAGAGGATAGAGGGCTCTCGTGCAGAGGGGTCAGTGCGAGGAAGTGGGCAGGAAGGGCGTCTCGAGAGTGAGTGACAGGACGGCGGTGGAGATGGGCGGGATGGGGGTGCCCGTATAGTGAGCACGAGCCACGCTCGGAGGAGTGTACCTGGGAGGACGGCCACTTTGTGCGTGTGCTGGCCTGCCTGGAAGAGACTCAGGCTGTCTTCGCCATTGCTTCCTGTGGCGCCTCACTGAACTCACTTTGGGCTAGAACCCGTTGCTGGTCTGGCCCTTCTGTTCTGCAGCTTGTTTCTTTTTTTATTAACAAGAGAAAGACTGTTATTTCTGTTGCTACCCTTGTTCTTGTTGCTGAATTCAGCCCCCCACTTGTAAGTAGTTTGAAGATACACATTCTGTCACCCTGCAAGTGAACGGGCCCGCACAGCTTCATGAAGCCTCATGCTTTATCCAGGCGTCGATAAGGGTGCTGGCCCATGTGGGGTCAGGTGTGTGCCCATCAGCCCTGCCTTCCTGGTTGACATAGGCTGCCTTTGGCAGAGACCCCAGTCGCCGTGTCTTTATTTTATTCAGTGCACATAATGAAAGGACATTCCCACATGGCTGACTGGTTTGAGTCCTGGACCTGGTAGCTTGAAATTCACACTGGGCACATGCGCGTGCATACCCAAAATCACAAGAAGAGAATGGAGGAGAAGGGATTATGGCATGGACGTCCCCTGGGGGATGCTTGCTCATTTTTCTCATTCCCAGCTCTGTCTCTCCAGTAAGCACATGTGCCCTATAGCAAAAATCTCTCCCCTCCCCCGAGAATAAAAGTATATCTTTTGATCACTTTTTTTTTCAGAATGGTTACGTATATTTGAAAGTAAATATTAAAGTATTCCAGTGCGTTGGAGTGATATACTTTACTCAAATTTTTAAAATTAGTTTATTATTTTTGTGGGTGGAAGATACAGTACGGTTTTTCACAGTATGCGTACAGTGTGTAATTATCAAATTACAGTTATAGACTTACTCCTCTTCAACCCGGACCATTACATTACACCGTACACATTCAATAATAGTTCTACTAGCTTCTGGGGGGGAGGGCAAGTATATATTGAGTAATCAATATCATTTTCCACTCTACTGTGGCACACCACTCCATAACCCATTCCCCTTGTTTTTGTGCATTCTTACGTCTGTAATTATTTTCTCCCCACCTCTCCCTCTAGCCAGCTCCCTCAGCTCTAGCATCTGCCATTACCCTCTACCTCTGTGCTGTCAAGCCTTTCAGTTTCATCCAGAGAATGTGCATATTCAGTATATTCAGTTAAATGGAGAGATACAGTGTTTGCCTTTCAAAACCTGGCTTAATTCACTTAGTATTATACCTTCCAGGTCTCTCCAGTTTGCCAAATGCCAGGATGTTGTTCTTTATGGCTGAGTAGTATTCCGCTGTGCATGTGTCCCACATTTTCTTCATCCAGTCATCCATTCTTGGGCACTTAAGTTGATTCCATGTCTTAGCTATTGTGAACAATGCTGAAATAAACGTGCATGTGCAAGTGTCTCTGAGTGATTCCCTGTCCTTTGGGTAAATACCCAAGAATGGTATCATTGGCTCATGTGGTAGTTCTCTCTTTAGATTTTGGAGAACCTCCACACTATTTTCCACAGTGGCTACGGCTTACATTCCTACCAATAGTGTGCAGGGACTTCCTGTTCTCCACAACATCAACAGCAATTGTTATGATTTGTTTTTCAATCTTAACTGTTCTGAGCGGTGTTAGGTTATACCTCATTGTGGTATTTGATTTGCATTTCCCTCATGCAAGAGATGTTGAAAGTGTGTGTGTGTGTGTGTATGTGTGTGTGTGTATGCTCTTCACTTGTATGTCTTCCTTGAAGAATTGTCTGGTCAGATCAGTTGTCCATTTTTGGTGGAATAATAGTTATATTTTCTGTTTGTACATGATCTGTTTGAGTTCCTTTTACATTCTGGTTATCAGTCCCTTATCTGAAGTATAGTATGCAAATTATTTTCTCCCATTCCGTGGGTTGGCTCTTTACTTGGTTTATCATGTCCTTTGCTGTGCAGAAGCTTTTGATCACAGCTTCCTCTCTAAGATGTTTTCGCACTGATCTCAAATATTTTCGTCTGTAGTATGCAGAACACACTTTCTAAAAAGCTTTGCCTGCTTTTGTTTTTGGTACCAATCCAGTGACCCATGAAGAGGTGGCCTTTAGGTATTGCACATACCAAGGAATTCTATACTTTGGAAACATTAATGATTTCTTGGCTGGAACTCATCCTCAAGCTCATGACCCAGTTATAAACCTGGATGAGCAGTTACATTGCCCTAGACATGTCTGTGCTCCGGGCCCTTCCTGCACATCTGCTATCCCATCTATCCATCCTCCACCTGGGCCAGTGAGGGACCAGATGATGTTGTGTGTTTGCTATCTGAGAGTGGATAGAGGTCAGGTCTAATGGGGGTGAGATGAATTCCAGTTGCAGGGGAAGAATACAAAAATGGAAGGAAGGAAGAAGGGAGACAGAAAAGAGATGCTAGTTGCTTATATAGAGAACACCCTTGTTGTTTTCTGGACTTCTAAAAAAGTCTAGCAAAGCCAGGACATGATTTCTCTTCCTGCCTCCATTCTCCCAAAGAAAACAGGCTTCCTCTTCCTGATGCAATAGGAAAGAATGTTGTATAAACAGAGACACTTAGAACCCACATGTTTAGAGCTCCTACCACACAAACCACCCGAGATGTAGCTCATAGCCAGCAGACGCCAGGCTGCCTAACCATGTCATCAAGTTCAAAGAGTCATCGGGTTTCGGCCCTCCATCCAGAACTGACTTTGAAGTTTCATCAGCTGCAGAGAGAGCTTGCCTCTGTACTCCTTTATCGCCTCCTGCCTGTGTACATTGTGGACAGTCCAGTCTTCATTTTTCAAAACATTTCATCCATCCTAAGCCTCTCTAAATTGTTCCTGTAAGAACATGAATGCCTCTAATAAAATACGAGCATGGCCTGACCACCCCCTTGCCTTCCGCACTGGGCTTTGGGGGAGCACAGGTATTATCCCCGGCAGCAGGGGGGAAGGCATCCAGAGAAATCAGAACGTGAACAGACACTGCCCTGTGCTCCAGTTGGGCCCCACGTGGCCGTCTTCTGTCCTTTCTCCCCTTTCCTCCTGAGAAGTGTTCTGTTTATTCTGCCTGAGAAGTGGACATTAAGGAGCAATTATGGTTGTCAGGGCCCATGTAGACGCCAGCCCTGCCTCTGTGCTAGCGGAGATGCTCCTGAGCTCGTTTGGATGGAACAGGACGGAATGTTTTAGTAGAGAGGAAAACACCATTTGCACAAAAGCTCTGTCCCTTGTGTGGCTGTGGTGGCTCTGGTAGGTGGACAGGAACTCCAGATGAGGCAGCAGGAAGTGGGAGATGAAACCATCCACAGGACGGAGCGTGGCTGGGCAGGTGTTTCCACCAGAGCCTCGGGCCTAGGAACCTGCTTCTCCTCTCCCGAAAGGTGCCGTGCCCCTTTGGGTATCTCTTGTCTCTTGTTGTTTAATCATGAAATGATTGTTTTGGTGCTACTAGTTAAATCCAAGAAAAAAAATGTGTGGAAATTGTGATTTTGTCCGTATCAGCTGTTAGAGCCACAGTCTCGTACAGGAGTACAGGAGCACAGGAGCAGCTGCGAGGCCGTCTACAATCACCTGAGGTGTAGCTAACTCTCCTTTATCTGTTAGACGGCTCCGCCCACCATCCCCACCCTTCCTCCTGTGCCCGACCGTCTTCCAGTCCTGTGTCACGGCCCTGTGTCACGGCGCCGTGAAGATCTGAGTGGCTTCTTGCACCGGCTGCCAGCTGGCTGCTTCTAGCTTGCCCTTGCACTTTTCCTGTCCCCCTTGCAGACAAAGGCCGCTGGCCTGCCTGCCCGAGTCCACCCTCAGTCCTGCCAGCTACCGGTCTGGAGTCACGGGTGGCGGGGCCGCGGCAGCTCCCCTGGAGCCCTTCGTGCCCTTTCTCCGGGGCCACCACTGCCTCCCTGTCCTGTGCACCCCGCTCTCTTCCTTTCTCTGCTAACCCACTTCGTCTAATTTCTCATCTGTTGTCTTCCACACGGGAAGAGTGGACAAGCCCAGATGCGTTCACGGACCCTGGTTCAGAATCTCTCCCCTCCTCCTCCCCGGCGTCCACATTGTGGTCTCGCTGCCCTTCCCTGGCAGCTGTCACTCGGTCCTCTGAGCTTCTGACCCCACATCTTGGGGAATCAGCACACCCGCCTCCAGACCTCCCCCTTCACGACATCGCCGCTGCTCTGGTCAGAGCGGAGATCTAGTGTGCGAATCCCTCGCCGTCTATGCCCGTGCCCTGCCATCCCACTCACGGCCATCTCCCCACACCACACGCCGGTCCTCACTGGGCACCTGTGTGTGCCCCAAACCCAGAGAACGGAGAAGGGGTTACCGCGTGGCCATTCCCCCGGGGGATTTCTCACTTTTTGTCTCTCTCTCTCTCTCTCTGTAACTGTGGTGAGCTCACTCGCCCTATAGCAAAAATCTCTCAACAAATGTTTTTTGATGAGCACCGAACATCGTCCGTGGAGCTTGACTCCCTTAGGCCACGTTTGCAGAAGTGGCATGCTAGGTTGCTGGCGTGAACAGAAGCACATCGGAACATTTATCTGCAGTGGTGTTTTCTGGGTTGTCTGAGAGCTTTGTTTTCGGTCCACGCAGAACCCTTAGTGCCATGACTCTGCTCTTTATGGAAGTTTGACACACTGAACATGGCGCATTCTTGGTCTTTGAGAATTAGCGCATTGGAAACTTGTTCATAGGCTCGTTGATGATTTGTTTCTTTGGCTTAATCACCTGTTTGGATCCTTTTGCCGTTTTTAATTGAGTTATTTGTCTTTTCTTTGTTGATTTGGAATTGGAGGAGCTCTTTACTATGAAGAATGTTAGCAATCTGCCTTTTACGAGTGTCTTCAAAAACCAGTGAGCTCTTCTTATTTTTCTAATGGGGCGTTTTGGAACAAGTACGCTTTAAAGTTTAATGTTCCCAAATCTATGAATCACTTCTTCCATAAATAATTCCCTTTTCTCTTACCTGAATAAGAAAAGTCTATACCACTGTGAGGTTTAGGGAGACGCCCACGTATTTTCACCTGTGCGGTTTCTTATCATTTTATCTTTCCTCGTGACACCATCGTGGCCATTCCCGGCGATGGCAGTGGGAGAGGCTTTTCTGAACTTCCGTATGTCACCAGGGCTGTCGGTGCTGCTTCCATCGTGCGTGTCTTCTTCAGATAAACTGAGACCTGTTTTTCATTCTAGCCCCTCCCTTCCATTCTGTCCCTCTTCTGTCCCACCCTAGTCTATCCTCTGTCTTCTCCGTCTTCCTCCTTCGGCACTGACATTATTTTTGTTTTTGAGAAGGAGAGATTTTTGTTCTAGGGCGTCCGCACTCACCAGAGAGACAGAGGCAGACAGAGAGGAATCACCCCCAGGGGGGATGGCCACGCAACAGGCCCTTCTCCTCCATCTCTCTCAGGATTTGGGCACATGCACATGACCTGCGTGAGTTTCAAGACACCAGGTCCGAGGCTCCGACTGCAGGCAGCCATGCGGCCCTCCAGGGCCTTAGCCATATCCCGCTCCTGGCCCAGCAGTGGTACTACCTGTGAAGAAGGTCCCTTCTAAGTGCTTAGACTCCACGTACCCCCTGGGATGCGGCTGGGAGAAAGTAAGCCATCCCTTATTTGGTGAGTTGCCTGCCCACTGGACTCCCTGGACCGTCGCCTTCGGCTCTCAGGTCTCCGTCCGAAGCTGCTCTTCCCAGTCACTCTTGTCACCCCTCCTTGTTGCTCTTCTGTTCTTTTTTTTTTCTTTTTAATAGAGTCTGTTCAAGCTTTGAGGCCTTGAATGACCAAAACTGTTTTGTTCTCTCCTGTAATTAATATTTCAGCTAGATGTTGGAGCCGAGTTGCAAAAACCCTCTCCCTCGCAATCCCCCATGATGTCTGTCCTTAGCTGGCTGGCGCCCCCTGACTGAGCTACTCTCATGCAAATGTCCTGCCTTCCCAGGAGGTCTGTTCCTTAAATAAGGTGCAAGTGTGCAAGGCCAGTTTTCCTGAGAATTCGGGGAGCAGAAGTGGGAAGGGGAAGGCCTTCCTTGGGTGAAGTGCTGCAGACCTGTGCTCTCCGGGCAGCGCCAGCCTCGCCCCCGGCCCGCCTTCCTCTCGGCTTCTGCTGTCCTGGGGTCTCTGCCATTGACACTAACTGAGCTCTGAGCTGCTCCTTCCCGGCAGCGTGGGCTCAGGAAGCTCACCCCCTGCACTCCCTGGGCTGTGCACTTGGCACCGGAAGGCCTTTTGTCCCAGCCTCTCCCAGTGAGTGACAGGCCATGCTTGTCGCCGGTAGGGGGCGCCGACAGAGCACCTTCCCAGAAGGACTCCAGGCACACCGCCCAGGGGACCCAGCCTCACTGGTTCCATTTGCAGTGACCCGACTCCTAGGAAGGGCACTTTCGGGGTCTGGGACTTCCGCATAAGCTTTGGGGGGCCCCAGTTGAGCTCGTGGCTCCTGCCAGTGCACCTTACTGAGGCCGCCCCAGACCTGCAGCCTGAAACCACGCCCATGTCAGGTCTGTCCCTATCGGGTGCGAACTTGGCTCACATGCGACGTCCCTCGAGCCTGCAGGCCTTCTGGAAGGAGGCGCAGAGGCTCCGTGTCCCTCTTCACGTCTGTCCGATGTCTGGGTGCCCGTGAAGGCCCTGGGCAGCATCCGCTCCTCGCCGGTCTCCGTGTCCCCTCTGTCCCTGGCATGGACTGCGGAGACGGGGACTCAGCCTTTCGGCGCCTGCGATACACAGCGCTCTCGTCCGACTCTTCACTGTCTGCTGTAACGTGGCAGGAAGACCCGTTTTACTTTCAGTTTTGTTTTCAAAACCAGAGCCGATTCTGTTGTTTGCGGTGGTCCCTGCCCCGTTTCGGAGCCGTTGCCGTGGCCCTGCTCCCCAAGCCCCACGTCCTCTGTCTCGGGCCGAGCCCGTCTGGCTGGTCCGGGCATCTTCATCTGGACTTTTCCTGCTGCTGTAGCAGAGCTTCGTGGTGGTTCTTCTCAGGGCTGCATATACACGGTCCCAGTAAGAGTCCGTCTTAGTTTTTGCCAAAGGGCTTGTGTTGTTGCTACAGAGAGAGAGAGACAGAAAGGAAGCAGCCTCCATGGGGAGCGGGCACACGGCCCTTCCTCCTACTCATTTCCCACTCTTTTCAGGATCTGGGGCACTCACATGCCCGGCACGTCTCCTGAGCTGCCAGGTTTGGGCTTAAACTGCACTTGGCCGTGCGAGGTCCAGTCAGCCTAAGCACCATGCCACCAGTTGCCCGATGTTTTTAAAGCGATTTCGTTGTGTACATTTAAGGCCACAGGGCGATGTGATGGGCTGCATGGGGGTTCTGGCAGAGGGCAGGCACAGGCCTCATCCACAGGGCCCCGTGTGCTGGGTCAGCAG
>NW_006159840.1:6715043-6724048 GCF_000334495.1 Tupaia belangeri chinensis | reverse complement strand
GGAATGCTCAGCTCCCCTGGGCAGCTGGCCCCACGTAGGCCCCAGCGTGTGACCTGGGGTCACACTTGAAATCCAACGAGGATTTCAAGTCATGCTGTTGCCTTTCTGGATCCCTCTAGACTGACTGGTGGCACAGTTCTCGCCCGACTCACCTTCCTGGCAGGGGTCCCCCTTGGGAAACTCAGCCCCTGAAGGAGGGTCTTCTTCCCCCGATCAGGTCAGACCCCAGAGTCCACACACCCGGTCTTACACCGATGTCCGTCTGTCTGACCCCAGGGACACGCTCTTGCCAGTCTGGTCTGTCTGCACCGCTCTGAGCCTGTCAAAGCAGAAACTAGGAACTTAGTTTTATTTCCCACTATTTCCATGTTTTAAACAACAAAAAGGCGAAACAGCAGCAAAACTAGAACCTGCCCTGCTCAGGCTGGTGTTGACTTCGCCACCCGGGTGCAGCGGGCCAGGCCCGGCCTCTGTCTTTCGCTGGAGCCGGAGTCCTGCCTGGAATGTGCTCACGCCCTCACCCCTACTCTGCCTCCTGGGTGAACTCTGCCTCACCAGGCCTGGCCTCGCCTCTCCTGCTCTCACTGTCCCTGGTGTCACGAGGCACATCGGCAACCTTGCGCGTCCTCAGCGTGGTGTGACCCGTCGCCCCTCAGTTCACGTTAGCAGGGTTTAGTGAAGCTGAGCAGTGAGTGAGTGGGGTTGGAAGCTCCCGTCAGCTCCGCTCTGCGAGTCCCTCACAAGCCTGCCCTGGGGTGCTCCGCGTCGTCAGGGCTGTCGGGGACAGCGATGGGGCGTTTCTGCGCGTCTGTGTGGGAAGCAGGGCTGACAGCAGAAGCCCGGTGTCTCCAGTTTCCTAGTGTATCTTTAGCACTCATCTTCCTTGGTTTAAAAATAGTAAGGCCGGATTGGATGGCAGCAGCACTGCCGTGGCCTGTGGTGCTGGACCATGGCGGAAGGTCCCAGGTTCATATCCCAGGTGGAAGCCGTGGGTGGTCACGCTGTGGAGACCCCGAGGGCTCCTTCTTCTGTCTCTTTCTCTCCTGGAAGATATAACCTTAGAAAAATAAGAGTAAAAGAAGACCTCGAGGTAGAATAGTGCTGTTAATTCAGCTTTTCCATGGAGCATGACGGATTTCAACCGATTCCTATTCTGAAGGTACGGTCTGCCTGTCGAGATGGGGGACACAGTGGCGACAGAGGCCAGGTCTGCTGTGTCGGTGACTCCAGCTGTGGATTTTCTTTATTTTAAGGGTTTTACCACAGGGCATGTGCACTCACTGGAGAGAGAGAGACATAGAGAGGGGAAGAGAGAAACCACTCTTCAGGGGGATGGCTATGCCCCAGTCCCCCCTCCCCCATTCCTCTTCTGGGATTTCGGGCACGCACACGTGCTGCCACGAGTCTCAAGCCAGCGGTCTGGGATTTGAACCATGGTCAGCCATGTGGGAGTCTACGGCTTTAGCTAGCATGCCACCTGCTGGCTCCTCTGCTGGCTTATTTTCAGTTCCAGTGCGAACATGGAATAGCACCAATTCAGCATGAGTTTTGTGAAACTGGATACAGCCACTCCTCCTGTAACGCCCTGCCTGTTTAACGACGACTCGGAGGGACTTACAGCCAGTCCTCCAGCGCGAGGACCCCTTCCCGTCAGTCCGTACCCACTGCAGGAAGTGTCACAGTCACACGGGACTGCACACCTGGTTGATACACGTGCACGTCATCACACTCAGAGCAAATAAAACGTGGCATGTTGTGTGGCCGTGTGCTGTCTGCTCGCTCCCTGACCCTCGTCTGCATATGCTTTTGTGAGGAGAGACTGGCTTCGTTCTGCTGTAGTGCCGTGGGATATCTGTGACAAGCACAGCCCTGTGGCTCCGCGACACTCCATAGTCAGCGGCCTTAAGCTCCTGGCCCATCAACGCCTTCACCTATGACCTGTCGTGGGACTGGGAGGGAAGGAGCTCGGACTTTGAGTGAAGATCGTTGAGCTTGAGGAGCCCCGAGCTTAGACATGAGCTAAAACATGGAGTGAGGAGCCCCGAGCTTAGACGTGAGCTTGGACGTTAGTGACGAGCCCCCAGGTTAGACGTGAGCTTCGACGTTAGTGAGGAGCCCCCAGGTTAGATGTGAGCTCGGATGTTAGCGAGGAGCCCCAGCTTAGACGTGAGCTTCAATGTTAGTAAGGAGCCCTGAGGTTAGACATGAGCTTCGACGTTAGTGAGGAGCCCCAAGCTTAGATGGGAGCTCGGACATTGAGTGAGGAGCCCCCAGCTTAGATGTGAGCTCGAATGTTAGTGAGGAGCCCCGAGCTTAGCCGTGCAGGCTCTGCTGCCTCTCCTGGTTTACCCTTGTCCCGGGGAAAATGAGCGAAGGTGCTCCCAGGAGGGGCCTGGAGCTCCAGAGCCGCTGCGTCCACGCTGGCCGGCACATGGAAGTTGGCTTTTGGCCTTGCTGGTCCTGGGAGGTTTGTTTTCTGTTTCGTTCCACCTCCCTCCCACCTGCTTCCAGAAAGCTTGACTCTTTAAGGCACGAAACTTCTGAAAGGCCAGTGACAACCGCCTTGCGAGTCTTAGCTGCGACTCCTCAGCACGTGGCTCGTTCTCCAGTCCTGCGGAGAACCCCAGCTCCCTAACCATGCGGGACTCAGCCCTGAGAAAGAGGTGGCATTTCTCATGAGTCCTCGTTCACAGCACAAGCAGTCAATCCCACGATGCAGTATCAGCCGGACCCTCGCACGTAATTCCCAACGCAGCTCAGAACGGGGTTCTCTACCAGCATGACAGCCCTGACCGACTGCGACACGTCAGCGGTCCTCGGCCCCTCCCTGCCCCGGGGGGATCACAGCCGAGGCGAGTTCCTCCAGACGGGAGGACAGATGCCGTCTCGGGCGCCTGGGCTTCCCCGCGCCATCTCTGCCTCTTCCATGTGGCCGGAGGTCTCGCTTGCTGATCTGTCTGAGGACACTCAGTGGGATTAGACGTGTTAGCTTCTCCTTCCTCTGGAACATGGGCCTCCCGAGCTCACGTCGCAGCCCCACAACCCTGGCCCTCAGAGACGCCAAGAGGCTGAGAAGTCCGCAGGCCCAGTGCCCGTGGCCGAGGCAGAAACCTGCTGTATCTCTAGGCCGTCTGGGGATGACACTCGGGGTGGTGGCGGCGTGTGAACCCCGTTCTGCCCGATGTCCCTGAGTTTCCAGACCGACGTCGCGTTCAGATAGACGGCACCTCTGCCCGAGGAGCAGCGAGCCGTGTTGCGACCTTCGTGCACACACTGCGAGCCGTGGTCACAGTTCCTTCTTAGCGTGGGTGCCGCGATTACCATGCATACCATGGAAACATTCTTCTCCACGGGCCGCGTACTTTCCGAAGACTCGGTGCAGCGGAGGCCGAGTGGCTGCTCAGCTCAGTTGAAGCGTTTGGCCGACAGGACTGAGTGGAGGTGGAGACGCCGTGGTCGTGGGTGACGGGCGAGTCGTGAGCGCTGCGTGAGTCCCTGGACAGCTGGACACTGCCTGGTGTCCGTGACTTGCCCGGCGTTTTAACCGCTGCCGTGGCTGGGCCAGAGCCGTGAGGTGGCCGGGATGGGAGAGTTTTTGGCGCTGAGAGCATCCCGTCGCCACCAAGTGAGGTCACTGAACCTGTGCAGATCGGGGCTGGACTGCCATGGGCCGACTGCGCTGGCCCCAGAGACCTCCCAAGTGACAGGCCCAGCCCCCCTGGATTCACAGATACGGCTTGTAACTATGTCCAAGGGGGTGCCCTGACGGGGTGGGGCTAGTGTCTGTTACAGGGAGAGACGGAACCTGCTCTCCACCCATGAGGACGCAGCGAGAAGTGCCCCTGTGGACCGGGAAGCGGGCCTCACTGGGAACGGGGTCGCTGGCACCTGGACCTTGGACTGGCCACCTCCAGACGGGGAAGGCAGCCTCTGCTGTGTCAGCCACTGGTCTGTGGCCTTTCATGACGGCAGCTCGAGCGACTGAGACAGAAAATGCAGGGCCGGCAGGTGGCTTGGTGGCTAAGGCACTGGACTCCCACGTGGCCTACCATGGCTCGAATCCTAGACCTAGCAGCTTAAAAATCATTCTGGGTGCATATGTAAGCGTGCCCAGAATCCCAGGAGGAGGAGAGGTTACACCATGGCCATCCCAGGGTGCTTTCTGTCTCCCGTGAATGCACATGCCTTTTGGCAAACAAAGAAAACTAAAAGAAGAAAAGAATATGCCAAGGCATTTTTAATTAAGTAACCATATTTTATTGCATAACTTGTCTACTGTAGCTATAAAATGTATTTTAGGTTTTAAATTTTCTATGACTTGAAGCCTTGTCACAACTGGAAAATTACCATAAGGGAAGCCAGTGCATTGACTGTCCTGTCTAAGCTGTGTAGATAGAGTCCACGTTCAATTACGGGAGTAAAATCATGTAGCGAGGTCCCGGCCAGCAGATGTGCGGTCGCCCGGAGCAGAGCCCTCCTCCCTGGTGCACGGCCCTGTGTTCCCGCGGAGTCTCCTTGACGGGAACACGCCTCATTGGGCAACCTCGCTGGCCAGAGCAGGAGTACTCGGCGCTCAGCCCTTGAAGTTTGATCCAGAAGAATTTGTGCATGGCCACAACCCCTTCTCCTGCATGCTCCTTTCTGGGTTTGGGGCACGCACGAACATGCATCTGGTGTGTTTTCCAAGTCTGTGGGTCTGAGACTTGAACTGCGCGGTCGGCCACGTGGGACCCAGCACCCTAGCCACCATACCACCTGGAGGGCCCGGCTTTAGTTTCCCTGTCGGTGTCACATGTAAACATTTCTCAGGGGGACAGACCCCTTGATGGGGCGTCTCCACACCACTCTCCTCCCCCAGGCTCCAGCCAGCCAGGCCCAAGGGAGTACAAGGGTGTGTTCAGGCCTCCCTGGGCTGCAGCCCCGGCGGGGCACCCTGCCGCCTGCACCGCAGCTTGGCCCTGTCTAGCTGCCTGATAATGGGAGTTTATTTGTGTCCCTTTTAAGATCTTTTTCATATAGAGAAAATAACGCCTATTTAATTTTCCAACATAAGATGTGTACGTGTGTGTTACTTATGAATTTGGTAAAACTTCTTTGCAGATTATAATACTTTCGATCAAAACCTCACTGATGTGTGCCACACTGCGGCTGTGAACATCATTTGCACGTGCAAGATCACCGCGTTGGTCCACGCCCATCGGTGGGGCCACGGGGTGAGCAGCTGTGCGTGGCCAGTGAGTGTGTGAGCATCCGATCATCTAGGAACCTTCCATGCTCCCGAGAAGCTGGTTTTGTTAGACCCGTCTCCACTCAAATGAAAAGGCTGTCTTTCAGAACCTGCACCCCTGGAAACCAGTCCTCCGATCTCATCCCTGTGGACAGCAGGGTGGTCAGAAGGCCTGTGTCCCTGCACGTCCCTGTGTCCTGCTGCCCGGCCACCTGGCAGTGAAAGTTCGACCCCTTCTCTCCCAGCGCGGTCCTCATCTCTAACGCCAACCTCCAGGGGCTTTCTACCTAAGCTAGTCTAACACCATCCTACCTGACTCAGCCAGGAGATGATGCCCGGGAATCCCGGCACCCCAGACTCGCCACCGCCCCCTGTGGCCAGACCGCAGTGTGGCGCCCACCTTCAGGCTTGTGGACACGCTGATTTCCACTTCGGCACGGCCACACTCGCAGCCCCTGGGGGCAGCAGGCAGCCTTGCTATCGGGAGCAGAGCAGGCGACCCTCACTCGCAGCCCCTGGGGGCAGCGGGCAGCTTTCCTATTGGGAACAGAGCAGGCGACCCTCGCAAGCCGGGGGGCGCGGAGAACAGCGGGGGGCTGCAGTAGACCCGCCATGGGATCAAGAGTGGGTGCTGGAGCAGGTTTCCATTCCTCTTGTTCTGCTCACCCAAACAGTCCCTGTGGGTTCTGTGTCTCCAACTATGGAAGGATGTAATGTCCCCCTGTCCCTCTGCCCCAGATATAAGGCTGCAGAATGTCTAGGGGGGTCTGTTGTCCTGCAGGGACAGCTGAGCTGGCCCTGGCCCCAGGGAACGAGCGCCCACAGGCAGGACCACGCCCTTGTGGACAAGCTGCGGAGTGGTGGGGACAGGCCCTCTCGTGGGGTGTTGCTAGGGACCCAGGGCGGAGCAGGAGGGTGACGTGGGCCCTGGGGTGATGAGCTGGTCCCAACTACTTTGTAAGACCGTGCACAGCACGCCGCGTCTCCCAGCCCCTCCTGGCCGCTCTGCTCCTGCCTCCTGCCATTGGAACCCTGCGTGGACATCTGCACGTCGTACAGCACAGATGCTGGGCAGCCCTGCCCTCTCCCTCTGTCTTTCCTGCAGGGCTCCATGGCCTGCCCAGCCCAGCACCTGCTGTGCATCCTTGTGCCCGGACCCAGCACCATGGGCGCCTGGGCCCAAGGGTCACGTTGGCAGGTGCCTTTAGCCTCGGCCTCAGCAGTTCTCACAGTCCAGTCCTGGTGAGGACACGTGCTTCCCTCTCATGCTGGCCACCTCCTGCCTGTAAGGCCAAGTACTACTCTGCTCTGTGCCACGGAAAACTACGGCGCCATGGCCACGGGCCTCTCCCAGGTCACTCAGCTCCTACACGCCAGAGCCAGGGTCCAAGTCCTGCCAAGCAGCTTGGCGCACTGCACATGAAGGGTGCCAGGGGGTTGGGCTCCTCGCCACCCGCACTGTCTCCTGGGGCCGCTCCTCACCAGTCGTGCGTGTAAATGGCGGCCATACCTGAGGTGGAGGTGGCAGGGTGGCCCAGAGTGACTTACCTTCTGAGCGAGGAACGCTAGGCCCAGCGTCTGGGGACAGGGCTGGGCTCCAGTCCTGCCGAGTCCCGTCAGGACCCTGTGCCAGCCACTCTTGTCTTCGATTGGGGTTCTTCACCTGAAGCCAACTGGGTGCTACCGCGGTGTGCCCCTTACACCTGGATTGCATTCCAGGCGAGCGCAGGAATTCCGTTCACGGAGAGGCCGACTCCCTGAAGAAGAGGCTGCAGGGCAGACCCGTTTCCTTCCATTGCCGTGGGGTCCTGAGCCCCTACCACCCTCGGGTCATCAGTTGAATAACGGGAGTGTGTTAGAAAGGGCCAGTCTTGCCCTTCTGTGAAGAGGGTGCTGAGATGTTTCCAGAGGTGTTGGGGATAAACGGACAGCAACCAGCCCCTCTGCCCGCCCGCGAGTCATGGTTTCCAACAGAAATGGGCCCGCTCTGTGTCCTGTGGGAGGTCTCGCTGCTCACAGTGAACAGGACAGCCGTGACACGAGCGGCCTTGCCGTCCGAGCGCTTTCTGTCTTGGCAGGAAGTCTCCCGCTCTGGCAGAATCTGGCAAGTCCGGACGCCAAGCGAGAGCCGGTGCCAATCTGGCTCTGGCCTCCCGGTCTCCCAGAGATCCGGCCGTTCTCCCCAGGCCTGGCCAGCCCACGGCCCGGCTGTGTGCGTCAGACAGAGGTCAGCGTGTGACTCACTGGAACCATGCAGTCCGACCTCTTTGTTTCTTTCTCTCTCTCTCTCTCTCTTTTTTTTTTTTTAATGTTTTTTAAATTTATTTCTTCCATGAGTGACAGAAACAGAGAGACAGACCCTTCCAACAGGGCTTTGCTGCCACGGTCCTCTCCCAGCCACAGCCGGCCCTGGGTCGTAACACACGCGCCACTGTGCCCTCTGGACGCGAACCTGGAACCTTGCTATGTGGGTCAGCCCCACAGAACTGGCATTCCCGCTGTGCCCCACCTGCTCCGCGCCCCACTCCGACGGCTCTGTATCTGACCCTGTCCCCCAGCATGACTCCCCAAACTGGAGCCCATGTTTGGAAGAGCCTGGAATTCTGCACCTACAGTCTCAGTGATGGGAAATGCCCCCGGCCGGGCGATGGCCACCACAGGAAGGGGCAGGCAGGGAGCGGCTGAGTGTCACATGAAGTCGTTCTTACCTGTGGGCAGAAGCGGGGCAGTGCTGTGGTGTGCCCTGGGGTTCCGGGCGGGAAGACTGCAGGCGCCCCAACTTACAGCCATGCGAGTTACATTTTTCTTAAAGGTCGTTTTGTTGTGTTTTTGTTTTGTTTTGTTTTTGCCATAGGGCACACATGTTCAGTGGAGAGAGACAGAGAGAATGAGAGATAACCCCAGGGAGATGGTCATGCTGCAGCCCCTTCTCCATTCTCCTGGGGTTGGGGCACGCATGCACAAGTGCCTGGTGTGATTTTCAAGCCACCAGGCCTGGGACTCGAACTATGGTCAGCCATGTGTGAGTCCAGCACCTAACCATCACACCCCTGCTGGCCTGCAAGTTACGAGTTTGATGTTGAGAGTGTATGAAAGGATACACGTTCGGCAGAACCATGCTTGGAATTTGGGATTCTGGTTTCCCTCGCGCTGCTGATACTGGAGTGGTGTGCTTGCGGCACTGGGCAGCAGGCGGCTGCAGCCCCCTTAGCCACACGACCACAGGGGGCGCTGTCAGTCAGCACTGAGGACCCCGCCCTCCCGGAAATGCTGCCCTGCCCAGCCGTGGCCCCCAGGCAGGCTGGCAGAGAGGCCGGCAGGGAGGCTGGCGCAGGGCAGCTGGGGCAGGGAACGCATTTTGACTGATGATACTTTCAACTCACCGTGAGCTTTATCAGGACGTAACCCCGTAAGTCAGGTCATCTGTACTGAATTTGAAAATCATACACATTTTATTTTTTCACGTCTGTTCAGATATCTTACTACAGCAGGTCTGGCTTCTCAAGGTGCCTGATGAATTAACCGGGTTTTTCTGTTATCATTTCTTGGTATCTGTTTCTAATTGTATTTACATAAGGTTATATTTAAAGCACTCTCGCACCAGCGCTTGGGCAGTGTATTAGTGCTTGCGGAGAGGCCCGAGGGCTGGGATCCAGCTGGTGTGGGGATGTGTGGTCCCTGAGGGCTGGGATCCAGCCGGTGTGGGGACGTGAGCACTCCGAGGGCTGGGATCCTGCCGGTGTGGGGACATGTGGTCCCCGAGGGCTGGGAGCCCGCC
>NW_006159840.1:6702021-6714922 GCF_000334495.1 Tupaia belangeri chinensis | reverse complement strand
GCGTGTGTGGGGACTGGTGCTCCCTGAGGGCTGGGATCCAGCCGGTGTGGGGACGTGTGGTCTCCGAGGGCTGGGATCCTGCCGGTGTGGGGACGTGTGCTCCCTGAGGGCTGGGATCCAGCCAGTGTGGGGACGTGTGGTCCCTGAGGGCTGGGATCCAGCCAGATGTGGGGCCGGGGGCTCCCCGAGGGCTGGCTGGGATCCAGCCGGTGTGGGGACGTGTGCTCCCCGAGGGCTGGGATCCAGCCGGTGTGGGGACATGTGGTCCCCGAGGGCTGGGATCCTGCCAGTGTGGGGACGTGAGCACTCCGAGGGCTGGGATCCAGCCAGTGTGGGGACGTGTGCTCCGTGTAGCCTGACCCACGTGTGTGGAAGTGCCTTATGGGAGATTACTGGCAGGAGCTCTCCCAGGCGGGGACCAGCTGCTGTGTGCAGGGTGACACCACCGGAGCAGGTGACGCTTCCTGCACCTGTAGCTCCGTATGGGCCGAGAACAGTGCCCTCCTTGCCTTGGGTTGTGTGTTAACTATTTAAAGATCAGCTTTAACTTTCAAAATTGGCAAGTCTCAGACTACGTCAGGGCCTGGCATGCTGGTGCCAGGGGAATCGCGCAGTTAGGCCCCCAGGAGAGCATCAGTGCGTAGTCAGACCATGGGACGGAGGAGGATCACAGGGGACTGTGTAGCTGGCCAGTGACATCGATGTCCCAGCCCGTGTGGGCTTCCCAGGGACGCGCCCACGTGGAGATAGCACGATCCCTCCTGAGTGATCCAGAGCCCACTCTGCACGGGGCATCCGGTGCCGTCCACAGCAGGAGCTGTGCCTGGACTCCCTGGCTCCACGCTCTAACTGAAGAGCAGGGTGGAACCCCCCTCCCTGTACTGGTGCAGATGACTGTGGGGTGCTGTCCTTGCCCCAGACACGGATGACGTTGTCCTGCCTCCATGTCACCACCCTCAGCCCCTGGCTGCAGTTCTGCCTGGGTGACGGGGTGCTGTGTGGTACAGACAAACATGGACTTCGAGGGACTCGAACACGGAGCTACGGCATCTTTCTAGATGTGAGGACTTTCCAGGCAGTCCTTAGTAGCTGACTTGGAGGTTGGTGTGGTCTCAGATGCACTTTCTCCGACATGCTTCACAGGGATCTGAGGTGCTGTCTGCCTCCTCTACCCTGCCTGGGGGCCCCACCTCTGCCAGAGGGAGGAGTCCCACGGTCCTGGCAGAGGCTGGGCGTGCAGGGGTGGCGTCTCCGCTTTCCTCTGCATCCCTCCTGCTCCATTACCCCGACCAGCTTCCGCCCCTGCATCTCCCCGCGGGGTCTGCTTCCACTGGGCAGGCGAGATCCAGGCAGGCAGATTGCGGAGGCAGAGGCCTGGAGCCCTGCATGGCGCACCCTCCGGGAGGGGAGGGCTCAGGTGCTGACGACATGTCCCCGTAGAACCCGCAGTGGTGGCAGGACAGGAGGCTTGCAGGCCCGGTCCAGATGCTCCGTCTGTAGCTGCGGGGACCTGCCTGGGCGACACTGCAGGAGAGCCGCGAGCAGTGCACCGAGCACCCCGGAGCCCATTCCCCCATGACCCCCGGCTCAGTCTTCCAAGGGTTACTCTGAGGAAAGAGCTAACTATGTCACTGTCACCTGTGTGGTTTCTGCAGAATTCACGAAGGTAAACATCCCGTGGTTTAGGCAGCCGCGGCCGCCAGCCGCCCTCCACTGGGGAGCCTTGCCCCCGACAGCCCTTGGCTCCCCTCAGTGTCTGGCCCGGCCGCCTTCCCTCAGGTCCGCTGTGTGTAGCCAGAGGTCCAAGTGGCCTGGCCCTGCCCCTGGGCTTCCCCGAGTGGCTAATGGAGGAACCAGAGCCTGCGGCCAGAAGCGGCCCTCGGAGGTCCCACCGCGCGGGTGTCCACAGGGAATTCTGTGCGTCCTTGTTCTTTAAGTTCGTACCAGCTCAGGAATTTCGTTACTAAAAGTTCATAAAACTCTGACTGAACGCAGAATTTTGTGTCCTTTAAAAAGAAACGGAGTTAGAAGTCTCCTCCCGTGCCGTTGACTGTACCGTGAGCCACCCGTGCAGTCTGGATCCGTGCAGCAGCATGGACGATCGCGGGCTTGTCCCCTCTGCTGCGTCCCCTACACGGTGCTGACATGGCGCTTAGCACGTCATTTTGGACATATTTTTAATTTATTATCATCATAATCTTGCTCATTTACATTGGATCGCATATAACTTTACAGTGTATTACATTGCTTTTTCAAAAGGAAGTGCCGTGCACGTCAGCCCGTACCGAGACAGTCGTCTCCCCACTTCATCACTCAGTATCTTTTCATTGTTTTGCCCGATCATTATCATTATTATTCCAATTATTTTTTTTAAAGTCACTATTTCTCATTGTGCTTGTGAAAAGACTTTACCCATCATGAAGAGAAGGATTGAGAAGGATAGCAGGAGAGCAAATAGAGAGGCAGGACGCGAGTGGGCACAGGGACGGCTCCCTCCCCGTCGATGGCGCGTGCAGTGTCTCAGCCGGACTGGGCTGAGAAGCGCAGCACGTAGGTATTTGGCCCTCACTCTGTGTCCCCAAGTCCTGAACGTGAAGGCAGCTGTTTGAAGACTGGGGTTTTGACGAGGCGCCGGGCTGCTTTCCAGAACCGTCGTCGAGTCTGCGCTTGCCCGACCTCGGCAGCGAGTGGCCACAGACCGACCCGCAGACGCTGGGGAGTTTGCTTCTCAGCCCTCGGGAGCGCGGGCAGCAGAAAGTCCCCGTCTCCTCAGTGTAGCTCTGCGACCGCAAAGGAGGCGGCCTTCGAGAGGCACTCCCGTGGTGCACTTCCTCACACGTGCGCGGTTCCTGCAGTCCGCCAGCCGCTTGCACACACACACACTTACACACTCGTAACACGCCCCACAGCGCCCCGCAGTCACACACCACACACCCCATCCCCTACACACTAACGGCACACACACATACACACACCCACAGCTCCCCACACTCACACTCCCATACACCCCCACAGCCCCACCTACACACTAACGGCACACACACATACACACACCCACAGCTCCCCACACTCGCATTCCCATACACCCCCACAGCCCCACCTACACACTAACGGCACACACACTCACATACACACACCCACAGCTCCCCACACTCGCATTCCCATACACCCCCACAGCCCCACCTACACACTAACGGCACACACACACACAAACACCCACAGCTCCCCACACTCACACACACTCCGACATACACTCATACACCCCACACTTACCCACCCACCTGCACACTAACATACACCCCCACACTCCCCACCCACCTACACACTAACACGTGCACACATAGTCACACACACTCATATACCCCCCACACTGAGATGCACACACACTCACACACTCTCACACACACTCATACACCCCACCCGCCTGCACACTGACATGCACGCACACACTCACACATGCACGCACACACACATTATTGTTGTGACTCCAGATGTTTCCCTGTTTGTCACTGGCCTCTGTTTGTCACTGGCCTCTTCATTGGGTTTAGGGATTTAAAGTTTAAAGCTTTTCATGTCATTAAGCATCTGCTGTCCACGTTTCTTGTCACAGCTCAGCCAAGTCTGGTCCTCTCCTGGGGTGATGCTGCCTCCCCCCGCATGTCTGAGGGCCTGTGTGTGTGTGTGCCACCTCCCCCCGCATGTCTGAGGGCCTGTGTGTGTGTGTGCCACCTCCCCCCGTGTGTCTGAGGGCCTGTGTATGTGTGTGCCACCTCCCCCCGCATGTCTGAGGGCCTGTGTGTGTGTGTGTGTCACCTCCCCCCATGTGTCTGAGGGCCTGTGTGTGTGCCACCTCCCCCGCCCTGTGTCTGAGGGTCTGTGTGTGTGTGTGCCACCTCACCCCGCATGTCTGAAGGCCTGTGTGTGTGTGTGTGTCACCTCCCCCCATGTGTCTGAGGGCCTGTGTGTGTGCCACCTCCCCCGCCCTGTGTCTGAGGGTCTGTGTGTGTGTGTGCCACCTCACCCCGCATGTCTGAGGGCCTGCGTGTGTGTGTGTGTGTGTGTGTGTGTGTGTGCGTGCCACCTCCCCCCGTGTGTCTGAGGGCCTGTGTGTGTGTGTGCCGCCTCACCCTGTGTTTCTGAGTCCTGAGTGTGAGCCTCTGACGGGTCTGCAGCTAGGAGAAGTTTCAGGACCCGCTGTCTCCTGGAGCGGGGCTCTACCATCCACACTTGGAGGCACCGCCGCCCCAGTCCCGCCCTCCCTGGGCCGCGTGGGCACCTCATGGCAGGGAGGAGCTGTGCCCGCTGGGCCTGCACAGAGCTTGGCTGGTACCACCCTCAGCCGCTGCACCTGGGCTGCACCCGTGCCCTTGCAGGCTCGCGGTGCGGCTCGGTGTCAGGCGCTTGCACCTTCCTTCGTGACGCTTTTTATTTCTTCACAGTTGCACGCCACTCTTCTTTATGTAGCATTAGGAAGCATTTTATAATTTTTATCATATTAATTTTGTTCATGATAGAGAATCACATGACCTCCTTCCTCCAGCCCCTCAGGTCTTGGGCCCCTGCGCACACACTGCCGTGTGTTGGGCTGACCGGCGGGGGATTCCAGTCCAGGGTCGCCACGTGGACTCTGCTTCTCTTGAGGAGTGCATTGCCACTGTGCGGTGGAATCTGCCTGTTTTTAAATCTCTAAAAGAGGTCCCCTAAAACCTGGATTTAAATCAAGTTGAATATTTACTACATTGCAGGAATTAATCATCTTCAGTCTCCCCGAAATCTCCCTCCACTTACTCAGATCTACCTGTGTCTGATATTTCAGTTTGCTTTCCTATACTTCTTTTACCTTTCTGTACTCTTCTTCTCTTGCTGTTCTACACCCTTCAGTTATATTGATACTTACTCTTCTGAATGTTATCCGATTTCACTGCTGTATCCAGTCTTGCTGATTTTGATTTATAAGAATGGTAAGATGACCAGCAGTTAGCGTAATGGCTAGATCACTGGACTCCACGTAGTCGACTGTGATTCAAGTCCTGGACCCGGTGGCTTAAACTCATGCCGGGTGCGTGTGTGTGTGTGCCCAAGATCCTGAGAGGAGAATGGAGGAGAAGGGATTGCGATGTGGCCATGCCCCCGGGGGAGTGATTTCTCACTTTCTGTCTCTCTCAGGTCTTCCTGGCGAGCACATGAACCCTATAACAAAAACTTCTCAAAAAAAAAAAAAAAAAAAAAAAAAAAAAAAAAAAAAAAAGAATGGAAAGAATTGGGACCAGCAGATGGTGTGATGTTTACATTACTGGGCTCCCACATGGTTCACTGTGGTTCAAGTCCCAGACACGAGACTCACACCAGGCACACGTGCATGCATGCCCAAAATCCTAAGAGGAGAAGGGATTATGGCATGGTCATGCCCCTGGGGAGTGATTTCTTACTGTCTATCTCTCTGTCTCTTATCTCTCCAGCAGGCACCCAAACCCTATAGCAAAAATCTCTCCAAAAAAAAAAAGAATGGGGGACCAGCAGTTAGTGTAATGGCTATGATGCTGGACTTCCATGTAGTGGCCAGGGGTTTGAGTCCCGGACCCGGTGACTTAAACTCACGCCAGGCACGTGTGCGTGTGTGCCCAAGATCCCGAGAGGAGAATGGAGAAGAAGGGATTGTGGCGTGACCATCCCCCCTGGGGGGTGATTTCTCGCTTTCTGTCTCTCTGTCTCTCTGTCTTTCTGGCGAGTGCACGCGCCCTATAGCAAAAACCTCTCCAAAAAAAAAAAGGGGAGAATTTGTACGTTTCGTTCTACGTCAGCACCCCTGTTGTTCGATCTAAAACAATGGTGGTTTTGGTTATGCTTAGTCTGTCGCATGTACACGCATGCTGCCCACCGCGTGTACATGCACTGTCTTCCTGTTGCATCGGCAGTTCCTGATTATGCTTCAGGGCTGAGTATATTTCTTACTTCATTTTCCAGAATTTCCAGGAGCGTGTGAAGTAATGGTGGTAATTTTGTGTATCTTTGTAAGTTCTAGGATTTTGTTTTTGTGTTCGTGTGTTTGCAGATGAAATAAAACAGAGCCAGCTAGAGGCGTGGTGGTTAAGGCTGCTGGATCCCACACAGCCAACCATGTGCTTCAAGTCCTGGCCCCAGCATCTTAGAAAGCATGCCAGGCACGTGAGTGCACGTGCCCCGAATCCCGAAGGCGGGCAGAGATGAGAAGGAGGCTTGCGTTGTGGCCACGCTACTCCTGGGGCATGTTCTCACTTTCCCTCTCTTTGTCTCCCTGTCTCTCTGGTGAGTGCTCATACCCTCTTGTGAATGTTTTTAAATAATAATAATGAAAACTAAAGCGTCGTCAAGGCGGCTGTACTTCCCCACTGTCACAGCTGTGAGAACAGCTCCCGGTCGTGCAGGTGGCCGCGAGGTGAGGCGCTGAGTGGTCCTTTTCGCTCCTGGCACTGATGACCTTGTGACCTTCTGTGCCGAGTCATGGCTGGGCCCTGCGTGTGAACAGCAGCTCCTTCTGGGCCCTGGGCCTGGGCAGGAGCCCAGTCCGGGCCAGACCGTGTCACCCTCCGTCTTGCTGCGTGAACCGGACACAGTGACAGCGTGGTGCTCAGTAAGTCTCGGGGACAGAGCCCCGGCTCGGGCAGGGCGGAGTGGAGCGACCCTCCTCCCCCCAGTGTAGAGCCAGGTCCTCCGACCTGTGAGCAATTTCCTGAACTCCGGGGCCAGTGACCCTCGTGACCAACACTGTTCCATTTATTGTATTGAGCAGGAGAGAACACGTGGGGGGGTTTGCCGTGTCACCATCCTCCTGCCTCGGCCTCCCCGCCGGCAGGGCGCACAGACACGTGCCCCCGCCCCGACTGCTCAGGCCGGGCCCGGAGCCGGACCCGGGCCCCCGTGTGGCTCGGTCCACTTGTGCTGCAGCAGCTTTATTTCAGGTCTCACAGTGAGAAGGAAGCAGGTCCCTCTCCACCGTCATTGCTGCAAGACCCTTGGGGGATTTCACTTGTCCCAGGGGCCTGGAGAAGCTCCGTGTTCCTCCGAATGGGCTTCCCGGTTCCGACGGGCGAGTGGTCCTCTGCTTCTCAGTCCGGGCTCCACGGCGGCCAGACTGCGGCCGTGTGGGCGCATCCCAAGGCCGGCGGTGGCCCCTGAGTAAGCTGCTTTCCTGGCCAGGAAGTGTCGGCGTGGCGCCCCAGACCGATGTGTCGGGCTTCCTGGTCACCTCTCTGCACGATGTGAGGTCAGCCTGGGGGTGCCCGACTCGTCATCTTCCTCTCTCCTCTGGGTGTCTGCACCTCTCCTCTGCCCCTCCAACACAGCCACTTGCTCGGTTTAGTATGTGACACGCGTCAGTGGTGACAGTCCCCTGGCCATCGTCCTTGTGGGCCACATGGGAGTTGGAGGCTTAGGCCATGCCGGGGCAGGCAGACTGCAGGCAGGTGGCTGGGCTGGGCATGATCTCTCCCCCGTCTGCAGAGAGATCCGTCTCCCGGTTTGTGGGCGTGGCCCCGCCAGCCCCTGAGTGATTGCAGGTGGAACATGGCACCTCATGGAAGGGCCTGAGAGCCTGCCGTAGTTCCATCTTCCTAATCCTCTTTGGGAGCTCCACCCACCCACACAGCCCTCGCTGTCCTTCGTGGGTTCATGGCCTGCCGGCTGTTCACGTCAGCATCATGAAGTAGGCCTCACGAAGGCCTCAGGAGCTGAGGGGACATGCCTTTGCCAAACCTGCTCCCCGTCATGCGCACAGGTGCAGGAGGCGAGACCGTTCCCTCTGCCCTGCCTCTGTCGGCCGTGTGACCTGGAGCCTGTCACCGGACTTCTCTGGGCCTGGCTGGGTACAGGAGTGAGGTGGGAGAACGTGGCAGTGGGAGGCTGACCTTGAGTCCTCCCGCCTCTCTGACAGGGAGCTTCACATCCAGGGCGCTGAGGGCAGGAGTGGAGAGGGCTCCTTTCCTGCAAGGCTCAGTGAGGGCGCAGAGGAGACGGGGAGGTGTTCAGGGTGGAGGAGCTGGCCGAGCGCCAGTGGCTGTGGGCAGACGGGAAGGTGAGTCCTGCTGCCCTGGCCCCCGGAGCTGCGGGGCGGTCTGCAGACAGCCTCTGGCAGTGTCCAGGCAGAAGCCTTGGCACCAACAGCAAAGTGCTGAGACTCCGGAGAGCAGCCGGTCCCAGCGCCTTGGCAGCTCTGGGCTCCAGGCCCCCCAGGCCTGTCCAGGCTGTGGCTTTCCTGCCCCATCCACTGGCCACGCTGAGTTCAGTGCCCTCCAGGCCGAGGAGGGTCTCAGCCGCATCTGCTGCCAGTTCTGCACGTGGCGAGGAGTGCCAGGCGCTGCCCGCCGGGCTCCGACTGACGCCGCAGGTGGGCGGGGGGTGTGCGTGGCGCAGAGACCCCCAGCAGGCACAGCTCAGCCGTCATGAGCCACCAGGGCCTGGGGCAGTGTGCGGGCAGGAGAGCCTCGTGACTGCCGTCGGGAGGGACCTTGGGTTTCAGCTCAGGTTGGCGGGGCCCAGGGACTGGTGGACCCAAATCAAACCCTGCGCGGTGCACCCAGAGACAACCGAAGAACCGCACAAAGGAGGGGCCTGGGGAGGCCCAGCCGGGCCCTTCCCCTTGGCATGATTGTCTTTCAGCTCAAGCAGCAGCCCGCTCTGGTCCGAGCGCGCTAACTGGACGGGTTAGGGGTGCCGTGCAGGAGAGCCATGTCTCCTTGGCAGGGGGCAGGGCACTGCCCCAGCCTGGGCCGCCCTTCTCAGGCCCAGGCTTGCCAGGACGTGTGGGAAGAGCCCCCTGCCAGCCGTGAACAGACGCACTGCTTCGCTCGATTTTAGATTAGAACCGAGCTGGCTTCTCTTCGGCACACCTCCCTGGTTTAAGGCGGCTTGTCCTTTGGAGCGTGTAGCGAACTCATTTTCACATTAGAGATTTACTTAAGGCGCCTCTGAGAGGAAACAGGTTGGACTCCGTTGTCACACGAGAGGCGGTTTCTGTGTCTCAGAACTCCGCAATACTGGAACAGTTCACGCTGACCTCGCGTGACCTGCGGGGAGTCGGGCAGGCGAGGCCAGCCGTGTCACCACAGCCCTGTCCACTTCACTGAGTGGCCTCCAGCTGTCTGCTTCCTGCCTGGCATGGCCCCTAGTAGGGAATGAAGTGACAGCCTCTGAATAGGCTGGTAAAGGGGTCACCTTCCGGAAAGGGGTACAGAGGCCCTAGAGCTTCCCTCCGCTGCCCGGGGCCCACTGTCTAAGGAGGCCTCTCTGACTCAGAGGGGAAGGTGACACTCCGCAGGTGACCGAGAGCAGGTGGCCTCGGCGACAGGCCACAGCTCAGCTCAGTGGAAAGCGCCTGCTTCTTCTGTCTGCATGTCAGGAAACAGCCGTTTTTGTAGTCTCGAGGTGAGAACTCCTACAGCAGAGAACATGTTCAGAACAGAGGCTAGCTAGCCATGTAAAGAGAGCCTAAAAAGAACTGCCGAGAAATTCGCCAGCTCTTCTGTTCGTCTCCAGCTCTTTCAAGCTGCAGATGGGCCAGGAAAACAGCGGGAGTGTGTGGATGGACAGCCGATATCTTCAGCCAAGTGAAACCGTAGGAGCAAACGCCACTGCTGGTGCTTTGCCAGGGGACGCTGTTCGGGCTGATTCTGGCTTTGGGTGTTAGTACACAAGTTCTCAGAGAGCTGGGGGGGGGGGCGGGGGGCAGCCTCTGTCCAGCGCCCTCCAGGACCCCAGAAACCATGTGGGCCAGGCTGCAGCTGCCGGCTGTGCACACGTGGGCAGGGTCTTTGCCGTGGGAGATTTATAAGCAGCCTTTGGTCTGAGTGTGCAGGGGGCACTTGGGTCACCTGGGCCTCATTGCTTCATAAAACGGATTTCACATTTTCCCAGCAAGTGTCAATGGACTCTTCTCTCAGTCCAAGGAAACCCTGTGAGTGGCAGAGCCGGCGGCCCGCGGCGGTAGGCGTGCCCCAGGTGGCCCGGCCATGCCAGTGGGCACCACTCCATGCCTAGACATTTGCAGACTAAGGCTTGTTTTCCATGCTGAGAAACAGCAAATATTTATCCTTTCCCCATCTCCGCCTGCATATTGTAAGTGCCTACTTCCTAAGTAGGTAAAGTTTGTAAATTGGATGATAAACACGGAAACGTTTTTTATGGAAATGTTATGAACAGAATTGTTAGCATTACAATAACATGCATATTATAAATAGTACCCAAAAGTCCGATCTGTAACACCTGAGCCAACTTATCACCTCGCCAAAATGTTGTAATTAAACTTTTTCTTACAAATGAGCAGTCCAGCGGGTCTCGGCCTGGGGTGGGCAGTCTTGGCTCGTCTGGCTGGAGTCAGGTCTACCCTCTATGGGGGATGCTGGGGGTCAGCAGCTGACAGGGCAGAAAGGGAGGAGCGGACCTGGGGGTGTGGCCGTGAGAGAGGTCTCTGGAACTCCGGGGGACGGAAGGGCAGGTGCAGGACCTTTGTACCCTATGTTGTGACATGGAACTCCCAGAAGGTGATGCCCGGGCTTGGGGTGGAAGAGCTTGGAAGATTGGGGTGGAAGAGCTTTGAAGAGCGTGTCTGAGAGGGGGACCAGGGCTCTTCCTCTCCCCCGCCCCCACACACACAGACTCTGGGGCGCCCCGCTGCTGGGCAGTCCTGCAGAGTCTAGGGCGTCCTTCTAAGACACGGATGCTCCTGCCGCCCTCAGGAAGGCCTGGTCCGCTTTGCCTGCAGAATGAGCATCACCCACCACCTGCTGCCGGAGCACTGCCTGGCTGGCCCCATCTGGGAAGGGCACGGCAGGGCCAGAGAGCTGAGTCAGGTTGTTCCCGCACTTGGGCCCTGCTCCTGGAGGGAGCTCAGCGCGGCACCTGCTCTGCCCACTCCGTCATGCCGCCCCACCCTCTCACCCTGCCATGACTGTGCCCATCCCACAGCCAGACTTCGCACTCGCTGTTCTGCCGAACGCTATGCAGACGCCCCCCATGCCCCACACTGCCTCCAGAAGTGTCCCCTGACCTTTGGAGCTATACCCAGGCCCCTCCAGGGAGGCCATGCCGGCCCTCCACCCCGCAGCGTCACAGGTTCTTCGTCCCCCCAGCCCTCGAGACTCCTAACCCCAGGGTGACCTCCCGTCAAGGCCCTCTCCTGGGATTCTGTGAGTGTACATGGTGCTCTGTCCCACCACGTTGGGCCTGGAGGCAGAAAGCCAATAGCCGGAACCAGGGCTTGGCAGGTGGTGGGCCACGTCTGGTGGGCCTGGGGCAGCGCTGCAGCCACAGGCCAGAGCTCTGCAGTGCTGGAAACTGTGTGGCGATGCCGCTCGGTTCCAGTGGCCCTGACACCCCGGGTGATGAACCTGTGCGACCCCTCCACCACCACAGCAGGAGCTGAGCGAAGCCCTGTCTTCGGGGAGGCCCCAGACTTGGCATTTCTGTTACTACAACGGAAGGGATGGAGTGCAGTGGCGGCCACTCCCAGGGCCCTGGGCCTCTCAGACTGCCCCGCCCTCCCCATGCCTTGCTGCACAGCCTGGGGATGCCCCTCAGCTGTAGCCGAACACATGCTTCGCTCCTGCCATCGTTCTCCACCCACGGCTTCAGAACCGCTCCTGGCCATTCAGGTCCGTCCACACTCCCGCACCTTCAGCCTCTCCTTCCTCATCTCCCTGAGCTCCAAACAGGCAGAGCCACTAACGGTGGCAAGTCAGGTCGCTGTGAGCCTCCATCTGTGGGCCACACACCCGGGCCAGCCAGGCAGCATCGTGTGTGTGGACTGCATCACATGGCGCCTAACCTGACTGGGGAACATCATGCCTGACCTGCGATCTCTCCAGAACCTCCCTCCAAAAGCGTGCACACAGACCATGCTGAGTTTCAGGCAGGGCGAGAGTTGATCACAGCCATGGTTGCAACTGGGACAAGCACTAAGCAGCCCAGTTCCCAGCACCCGTCACACCCTGCCGCCCGGACAGTCACTGGTCAGTGTTTGCCAGCACTCCACACCGGGCTCAACCAGCACGCGTCACGCCAGGGGCTGTGGGCCAGACCAGGTCCGGGCTTCAGAGCACGCATGGAGGGTGAGGCTGGGCAGCGAAGGACAGAGCCCCCTTTTTAGACGTGCACCTATAAAGAGAGTGAGCAGGTGTGCAGCAGGAAAGGACGAAGCAGGTCAACGGGGTGTCTTTAATCTGAGATAAAGGTGCCATGTTTACAGGGCAGAAGGTCCAGAAGGGAGCTGAGTGAGGTGTGCACCCATGTGCAGATGTGACACTGCAACACCCAGCTTCTCCTGAGCGAGGAGTGCACCTGTGTGCAGGTGTGACATAGCACACCCCAGCCTCTCCTCGGTGAGGTGTGCCCCTGCGTGCAGGTGTGACACTGCAACACCCAGCTTCTCCTGAGCGAGGAGTGCACCTGTGTGCAGGTGTGACATAACACACCCCAGCCTCTCCTCCGTGAGGTGTGCACCTGTGTGCAGGTGAGACATAGCACCCCCAGCCTCTCCTCAGTGAGGTGTGCACCTGTGTGCAGGTGTGGCATAGCACACCCCAGCCTCTCCTCAGTGAGGTGTGCCTGTGTTCAGGTATGAAACTGCAACACCCCAGCCTCTCCTCAGTGAGGCGTGTACCTGTGTGCATGAGTGACACTCCAACACCCCAGCCTCTGCTGAGTGAGGCGTGGAGCTGTGTGCACGTGTGACACTGCGACTCCCCAGCCTCTGCTGAGTGAGGCAGACACACATGTGCCTGTGTGGCAGGGCCTCCTGCCTCTCACCTCTCATCCTCTCTCCCAGTCATGTGCACCGTCGGCATGCATGCACAGTCGTTAGTGACGCAGGGTGACACGGTGACACCAGTGAGACCTCGGTCCCCGTAGGCTGGTTTAGCGGAAGAGCTGC
>NW_006159840.1:6698469-6700785 GCF_000334495.1 Tupaia belangeri chinensis | reverse complement strand
TGGTTGCTCGGAGGAGCTGCTGTGACGAGCTGTCTGTGGGTGGTGGAGTGGGGATAAATGCTCTGCGGGCCATTACAGGAACGTCAGGGTGCAGAGGGCTCCCAGACCGGAGGGCAGCTGTTTGTAAACGGGGGCAGAGGACTTCCGGTGTTCCGAACTCTTGGTGTTCACGTGAGAGTAACTTGGACTCCCTGTGCTGTAGCTGTATTATCTCCTTCAGCTTCTCGACTTTCTGTCAGCCTGACCAATGGGATAGAAAACCTGACGAACGCTTTTCTTGACAACGCACAGGCACACACACGGTGGTGGATTTCCTCCTGTCACCCTGAGGGACAGGGCTGCCTATTACCATTAGGACTCTGCAGAGGAGAGGGGTGTTCCTCAGTGCACTCCTTCTCCCCAGGTCACGACCCTCAGCCTCGAGGCCATCTGCACTGTGCCAGTGCCCGGCACTGTAGGCCAGCTCAGTGGGTGTGGCCAGCTCCAGAGGCCTGAGCTGCATGGCCACGGGGGCGCCGTGCAGGACATGGGGGCACGTCCGTGCCCACCTGGGCTTTGAGGGGCCACTGCTGCCTGTGTTGCTTAGGAAGATGCCGTGTGCCCAGTCGGCTGGCCCCTGCGTGAGTGCCCTTTGCACACTCGGGCTGCCGTTGTCCCTGGCCTGCGTGTGCATGGGGAAGAACCCCATTGAAGCTCAGGAGTGGGCGCCATGCAGCGGCCAGGGGGGCACACACCACTACGCTCTCCCGATCGGCCCGGTCAGCTGGTACTGAGCAGCTGGAAAGGAAGAGGCGGTTGGTGAGTCGGGGTGGGATTGGTTAATGCCCAGGGGGTCTGAGCATTGGCATTTGCCCAACTGTAAGTGGCCAGAGCATGGGACAGGGGCCCACCGCCATGTTCGTGCCAGTCAGTCCGGTCCCCAGCAAACTTCTCGGTCTGTCTTAGAGAAGGGAAAACAGTGCTTATTAAGAGGACTGCACTTCTGCTAAGGGTGTCCTGACAGATTCTTGGTTGCGCTTTGGGTTTTGGGGGGAGGTACTGGAAGACTGCAGATACCCCTCCTAGGACAGTGGTGCTTGGTTCAGACTGCTGACCTCTGTGAGAAAATGAGTGACAGCCGCCTTTTCCATTCGGGGTTTTCTATTCCGGTTCAGATTGCATTATTGGAGGGTTTGCATCATTGGCCAGGTCCTCTTGGCCTGCTAAATGCCCCTCCACTCCCAAGTCTGGGTCCGGGTGGACTGTGCTGCCTTCTCAGGCTCAGTGGCTCACCGCTCACCATGGAAGCACAGTCTTTGATGAGGCAGGGCAGGCACCCTGAAGGACTCATTGGCTCCAAGGTCGGAGGCAGCATATCGAGGCCTTTTTCAGTGGCTGTAGGATTGGCCGTTCCTGTGATGTCCAGCATGAGGGTGAGAACCATGAGGGACCCAGTGCCGATGACACCAGCAGGCAGGTGTCCCCGGGCCGGTGAGCAAGGCCTTCCTAGGACCCAAGCAGGACATCCGACAGTGCGGCCTGGGACTCGGGGCACGGCAAGCCACCTGTGGGTTAGGACTGGCCAGGACCCTCAGCAGAGAGAGGCACCCCAACTCCCTATTGGAGCTCTGGGAAGGGAGCAGAGTGGTGGGGGCACTCGGCTCACCGTGACCCCCAAGGCCGGCATCAGATGAAGAGAAGTGACCGTGCCTAGACTGCAGGAGGAGCATCAGAACTCGCGCCCTCCCCAGGGTTCCCGGTGTGGCCCTCCCCCAGCCCCTGAGCTCAGAGGCCCCTCCCAGCTTGCTCCCCCGCCAGGATCTGCTACATCCGGAGCGCCCTGCCCTTCCACCCTCCACCTGGTCTGGAGGCAGGATGCCTCATCGCTCTTCTTCCTCCCAGGGTCTCCCCAAGATCTGTGCTCGCTTGCAAGCCAGGCTCAGGGCGAGGGCCCGGGTAAAGGGCTAGGTGAGGGGCTGTCACCTCGCGGGGTTCTTCCTCCTCTTTCAGAATGAAGACTCTCGGGTGTTACAGGCAGCAGGACACGCTAGAACAGATGTGTGAGTAACCCGAGGAGACTCCCCACCCACCGTGAGGCTCCCTGCCCTGTGCCTGGGAGGAAGCCCATCTGCTGCGTGGTGGTCTGAGCCCATTCGAGCCAATGCGGGCATTTGAGAACGATCTGCTGGACAAGCCGTGGATCTTTGCATGGCGAGGGCGTTAAAGTCTCACCTGCCACCCGTTCTCTGTCCGCGGGGCCGTGGTCCGGGGGCGCCCACTCTCCATACGCGGGGCCGTGGTCCGGGGGGGCCCGTTTCCTAACGGCGTTCCCAAATC
>NW_006159840.1:6691717-6698407 GCF_000334495.1 Tupaia belangeri chinensis | reverse complement strand
TTGTCCGGGGCCTCCCGTTCCCTATACGCGGGGCCGTGGTCCGGGGGTGCCCTTTCCCTGTCCGGGGGGCCATGGTCCAGGAGCACCTGTTCTCTGTATGCGGGGCCGTGGTCTGGGGGTGCCCGTTCCCTGTACGCGGGGCCGTGGTCCGGGGGCACCTGTTCTCCATACGCGGGGCCGTGGTCCGGGAGGGCCCGTTCTCTAACGGCTTCTCAAAACCAGGTTTCCATCCATCTTATCAGACTCGTGAGCCCTGGCCTGCTCCAGGCTGGCCCAGCAGATCTCCCCAGCTGAGTCGGAGTCCCAGCAGAGGTGGGTTCACCCCGAGGTGGGAGGTCACCCAGTGTTCTGAAAAAAAGAAAGCGAAAACACGATTTCTGACAGATGCCGGCTCTCCTCACTGCACCCCTCCTCTCTGGAGAGTGGTGTCCTTCAAGCCCCGGCCCAGGGCTCCTCACCACCTGTACGCTCACCTCCATTTCCACATCACGCTGGGCCCCACAACTCAGGTCGCTGTCGTTCCCGAGAATTTGTCCCTGTCTCCTCCAAACAGGGCGTGCGTCCCAGTGGGCGGGGGGAGGAGAGATTCCCGCGGGATTTATTCAGCCAGCAGCTCCTAGCTCAGCCGCCAAGTTCCCGTCCCCGTGCTCACCGCCAGCAGAGGCAGGTTACACTTTCCACAGACAGCTTTAGAAAACCACCCTGGCGACCTGGGACACGTTAGCCACAAGGCTGTGAACAGAAGTTGAAATCTGCACAGACTAGTGAGAAGTGCAGGTGTCCCTGCTCACGGGAAAGAGGCAGTGGCAGTTTCCTGGGGACCACTATTTGAGACGTTCAAAGCGTAAACAGAAAACTAAGTCCCTCTGGGAAGAAGCAGCAAGAGCCGAACTTATGAACTATGTTGGCTGCTCCCATGATGGCAGCTCCGGACCTGCACTAGAATATTCCATCCGTCCCCGTCCCCGGGCACATGCACGCATGTGGTACAGGGTCGGCACCTTCCCGGCCTGGCTTTGGGGTGGAGTGCTGGGCCAAGCTCTCTCTGGGTGCGAGGGCTGGTTTACCGGGAGCAGCCTCAGCCCTGACTCCCTGCGTCCTGGCAGGACCCAGGGTAAGGAAGCAGACCTCATGGGGACCGCGCAGCTGCTCCAGGAAGAGCAGTGTGGAAACGTCCAGAAACATGGGGGTAGGCTGCTTCTCAGTCTCGAAGCGTCAGCCTCTGTGGACACAGAGATCGGCCACATCCATTGAAAGCGGCCTGTGGTGGGCTCCATAACATGTCACACCCAGCAACGGGATGAGCCACATGGGTGTCCATGTGACTGCGGCGGTCAAGGAACCCAGGCAGGAGCCGGTGGAGGGAGACCCAGGCCAGCTGCGTCGTCCCGAGGCTCGGCGTCTGGACCCGTGCTCGCCCGTCACTGTCAGTGGCTGCTTCCAAGTAGTATGACTGCCCATGTAGCTGAGGTATCTCTTCTAGAAGATCTACAGTGTTGGCTGGTTGGTTGGTTAGTTTATTTATTCATTCATACCCTAACTATACTAAGTTAGTTTATTTCCCAAGGTACCACACTCAGACCAGGTGTTAAAAGTATAAGCTGAATAAAGAGAGGTCTTAAGTCATAGATTTTTGAGATGGAGAATTTCATAAATGATAAAAGCAGAGGGTGGTAAGTGCTGTGATCAGATCTGCACAGGAACTGATGAAAAATCAGAGGGCAGCTGAGAGCCTGGGCAGGGGCGGGCTCAAGACGGGTATGAGAGCAGAGCCCTGTTTCTTCTGAGCACTGTCTCGTATTAAGAAGTTCCACCAGTGGCTGGGCAGTGGCACGGCGGGTTCCACATGGGGGCTGGGGTTGGTGTCCCTCCCTGGGCATACCAGACTTACGTGCCCTGCCATGATCTGGGCCAGCTGACGCGGGGGTGGATCGTGTTGCGAAGACCCTGTGGGGATGCCTCTCTGTCTCTCTATTACGGGAGAAAGAGATGAGCTTAAAACAGAACAGAAACAGTGAGTAAACAAGTGCAAGCTCCGGGTACTCACCGTCCAGGGCCCGAGTTCAGCCGGACGTGGGGATGCTGAGTTTAGCCGTTCCTGGGGCTGCAGAAGCATGGGGAACAGAATTAAAGCACGAATTTGTTGTGTGGCAGACAGTTTTTGAAATCCATGCTCTTTTTCTCTGTGAGCTTTTGAAGACCCTCATCTGCGTGAGCATGTCCTCACGCATGGACGGCGGTCGCTCAGGTCTGAACTGCTAACGGAAGCTAGTCGGGCCGGCCCCACAGCGCAGCGCCTGAGGAAACTGGACCGCACACAGCTGACCGGGCTGGGATTCTAGCCTCGGCGCGTGGGAGTCATGCGGGCACTTGTCTGTGTGCCCAGAGTCCTGACGGGAAGGAGAGACGGAGAGGAGCTTGTGGCATGGCCACGCCGCACTGGGGGTGTGCGCTCTTCCTTGCCCCCACTTCTCTGGCTAGCACACGTATCCTCTGGCAGTGAAACTAAGTTGACCAATTAGTTAATTAACTCAGTAGAGTGGTGCCGTCGCCTGTGGGGTTGAGGGTGCCGGTGAGACTCGTAGCTTTTGCCGGGACACCAGCCATGTCAGAGTTCAGGGTGATGTGTGGCCGGTGGCTCACTTCCAGACCCCACCAGGGAGCAAGAAGTTCTACTGGGCCAGTCAGAGTAGTGCCCTCGATGTGGGTCGGTCACCACGCTTCCAACCCGTTTAGTCAGAGTAGCACCCTCAGTGTGGGTGGGTCACCACGCTTCCAACCCGCTTGTCTTAGTCTGAATAGTTAGGTCTGGACTCGCTGCTCCCAGAGCTCCAAATCTTTGCATCGTCCCCACCGTCCCCTGAGTCTCTCACAGACAAGGCACGTGGTCTCTGTGGAAAGCCAGACGCCAGAGTGTTAGGTGTGACTGAAGCATCTTGTCAACTCTGCAGCTAGGATAGGTTTTTTTAAAAAAAACTTCTGTAATATGATTTATTTGAATTTTTAAAAATCCTATGTCCTAGGTTGTCAAAAAAGCCATGATGCATTTTTGCACAGAAAAACCTAGAAAAAATATGTCACAACTGTCCCAAGAACCCACTAGAATGCCAACAATGGCTTCCATAGTGTGGACGGTTATCAAGCCGTCTCCTCTGTAGTGGGATGCGGCTTTCAAGGTGGCAAGCCCGCGCCACAGGCGTTGGGCAGGCTGGTGTCTGGAGCCGGTACCTGTGGAGGGCCAGGAGGGAGGTTGATGTGGATTTCCTGCCATGCTGAGTTCATCGGCCCTGTTACGCCGCTCTCTGGGTGCGTGCTGGCGCCGGGCTGGGGCGTTTTGACGCTCTCTGGGTGCGTGCTGGTGCCGGGCTGGGGCGGGAGAGCTGCAGGGGGAGGACAGCAGGCGTCAGGGAAAACGCAGGCCAACTACGAACACTGCCGCGAGCCGAGTCGTGGACTTGCTGTTGTGCTTAATCACGTGTGAGCTCGATCTCTCCAGCAAGAGCCCTGCTTTCGGCAGCAGCACCGCCAGTCCGGAACAGCAGGCTCAAAGTAGCGCAAGCCCAGCTGTTACAGGGTGGGACTTCAGTGGGCAGGGTCTGAGTGGGTCCCGCAGTGGGTCTTTAGGTTCTTAAGATCTGGCATTTGCAGACAGCAGTGGAAGGGTGGGTAGAAGTGAGCCGTGTCGTAGCCCCTGTGCCGTGTAAACCAATTCGGTTTGTCTCCTAACTTGACACGCTTCATTGGCGCTCAGGGCTCTGTGGAATCTGTACTTTGTGGCCTGTGGACATCCTCAGCTCACTAATGGTTTTGTGCCACCTTCTCCACACTCTGCCACTTCTGCAGGGCAGAGGGCAGTATGTTGTGGGCCGGGCTGGTGGGGCCATTTGAAAACTTTAGGCCAGATCTAATTTTTTCTTCTAACAAAATGTTTTATAATTGTTTAAAACCTAACATAACTTAGTTGGTTCGAAAAGAAACAAGAAAGGAAGATGGTACTTAGTTAACGCCTTTAAACAAGGGCTCGTCTTCCCTCGGGGACTGCTAACCCAGTGCACACGGACGTCTGCAGAGTGCCCAGCAGCCATCTCGCTCACATGACTAATGACCACCCCAGACCCTCCATGGTCACCCCTAGAAAACCGACCAAGAGAAATGAAGTTACTCCGTACTTGTCTGTCTGATGGGCGGCGGCAGGCAGTGCCCCGGAGTCCACTTCTCAGTGAACCTGTCAGTTTCCGGAACATTGGCCCCACCCTCCCCGACTCCCCGGTACCTCTGGCCGCCTGCGTGCCCGCCTGCCCATGCTGCCCCGTGTGGCACGGGCCTGCACCCACCATCTGTACCCTGATGGGAAACCCTGCCAGGCAGACGAACTTGCCGTGTGGAGTATGAAAGCTGTGATCGCTGTGAAAATACAGAGCCGTACTTGGTGTTAGCGATTAGTAGGTCCAGGCTGTTCTTTGCATCTGGAGGCGTAGGCTAGCTACTCCCTGTGGGCTTCCCTCTTCCCTGCCGCGCAGACCCGCATCTGATCTTGCTTTCGGAGTCCACCAGCTGGGCGCCACGGCAGGGGGTGAGCAGGACCCCCAGACTTCCCCTTTTTGTAGAAGGCTGCTTCCGCTGGCCAGCTTTCTACTTCTGAGCAGAAGATTCAAAAATGAAAGAAAGAAAATTAATCACTTATATTTTCTAATGTTGTCACTTTCAATATCTCATTTTATTTTCTGTATTTTCTGTCCAAATTTTTAAAATGCCGCATAATATACATCGTGTGATAACATACACTGAACAATAGACATGAGGTGTTTTATAGTATACATGAAATTTACTGACTTTTAAAATTGAAATCTTACAACCAAGCTCTTTCACTCTTGCAAATAGCCGTTGAACCACTTTTGAAATTATTTTTTTATTTTTAAATAGTTATAAATCACAGGATGCTGGAACAGCAAAATTAAACTGATCACTGTTTTCCAGAGTGGCTGCACCACTTTACATTCACACCACTTTACATTCACATGAGTGCGCCAGCGTGGGTGCTGTCACTGTTGTCACTTTCGCCATCCCCATAGGCGCGGCGATACTTCACGTGGCTTGGCATCTCCGACGCCTAATGAGGTGAATGGATCTCCACCCGCTCGTTTGTCCTCCGCTCATCTTCTGTGCTAAAATGTCTGTTTTCCTTTTGCCCACTTTCGAACTGGATTATTCTGTTTTACCGCTCCCTTTTGAGAACCCTTTCTCTGTTGCAGACGTGAGACCCCGACCCTGTGGTTGGCAGGTACTTTCTCACTGCGTAGCTCATCTTCCATCGAAACAGGGTCTTTGTAAAGCAAACGTGTAAAAGTCGATGAAGTTCACCGTATTCCTTTTTGTCTTTTCGGCATTGTGGTTCTGGTGCCCTGTCTGAGAATATCCCCTACCTCGCTCTGGGTCCTGAGGGGTGTCTCCTGTGTTCTCCGATGGAAGGGTGCCACCCCTTCGCCGCTCACTGCTGTGTGAGGGCGGGGTTTGGGTCAAAGGTCTTCTTTGCCTGGGCGTGGGCACAGTTGCTGGAAGTCGGCCTTTCCCCGGGAGTCGCTCTTGCCACCCTGCCAGATCACGTGGGTGCATCTGAACACGTGTGTCCCTGGTTCTCTGTTACAATCCAGCTCCTGGTACCTGCCGGCTGCGGAACACGCTGTCTGGTTCCCGCAGCTCTGCAGGAACCCCGAATGTGGGTAGAGCGATTCCTCCCTCTTTGTTCCTTTTTTGAAATTGTTTCAGCTGTTAAGGTCTCTTCTTCCCCACGTCCGTCGGAGAACAAGCATACCTGTATTTAGGGAGGCCTGCTCCCGTTTTCCTAAGAGCTGGGTTCTGCCTGCGGATCAGACTGGACAGTCACCGGCTTGGCCACGTGCGTTGCCTGGCCGTCAGCGCAGCACACGGCTGCACCTCGGGTGTGGCACGACCTCTGCTGACAGCCGTTCCTGCTTCGTTGGGCTGCACCCGGGCGCTCGCTGTCCTGAACAGGTGGCCCAGCCCTGCCGGGTACATCCTGGCCTTCACATGTCCCCGCTGCTGCCGGCGTCCCAGTTATGTCCCGGCTGTTGACCCCACAAATAAAATTGCGGCCCGGCTTTCCGTATTTAAGTTTTATGGACTCCAAGGCGCAGAGTCCCTGGGTCAGAGACGGGAGCGTGTCGGACCTCTTAGCATGTCACAAAAACCACGAGGCCTTACTGTCGTGCCCCGCCAGCCTGCCCGTGAGAGTGGGACCTGGTGCCGTCACTCGCCACAGCGGCATTTCACTCCCAGCTCGGACTCAGCAGTTCCGTGGGCCCTGCCCCGTGTCACGGCTGCGCACTCCGCATCACAAGTGACACGGAGTCCTTCACAAGGCACACATGACTGTCCCCGTCCACCTTCCTGCCACCACCCGGTCTCTTACGACCCTTCTGCAAACCCTCCCATTTGCTAGCCCGTCAGCTGGATACGCATCCTTCTCCGCACCTCAGGGCTTGGCTTTGCGTGCCCGGATCCAGGCCACGGTGTTCGCAAATGAACGAGCCAACCGCCGGCACCGCTGACTGACCACCAGCACCGCTGACCTCCAGCACCGCTGACCGCCGGCACCGCTGACCACCAGCACCACGGACTGACCGCCAGCACCACGGACTGTCAGCACCACTGACCGACCGCCACACACAC
>NW_006159840.1:6686901-6687244 GCF_000334495.1 Tupaia belangeri chinensis | reverse complement strand
GCCTGACCCCCACCCCCCCGGCCCGCCAGCCCCACTGACCACCAGCACCACTGACTGACCGCCAGCACCACTGACCTCCGGCACCACTGACCGCCAGCACCGCTGACCTACAGCACTCCGGCACCACAGACCGCCAGCACCGCTGACCTCCAGCACCGCTAACTGTCAGCACCACTGACCGCCAGCACCGCTGACCACCAGCACCACTGACTGACCGCCAGCACCAGTGAATGCCAGCACCTCTGACCACCAGCACCACTGACTGACCGCCAGCACCAGTGAATGCCAGCACCACTGACCACCAGCACCCCTGACTGACCGCCCGCACCACTGACCACCAACC
>NW_006159840.1:6684745-6686759 GCF_000334495.1 Tupaia belangeri chinensis | reverse complement strand
GCCAGCCCCCCCGACCGCCAGCCCTGCTGACTGACCACCAGCACCATTGACTGACCACCAGCACCACTGACTGACCACGAGCACCGCTGACCGCCAACACCGCTGACTGACCACCAGCACCACTGACTGACCACGAGCACCGCTGACCGCCAACACTGCTGACTGACCACCAGCACCACTGACTGACCACGAGCACCGCTGACCGCCAACACCGCTGACTGACCACCAGCACCACTGACTGACCACGAGCACCGCTGACCGCCAGCACCACTGACCGTCAGCACTGCTGACCACACTCGCTGCCTGAGCTGGACTTAGCTGCTGTCCTTCCAGGGCAAGGCAGTGACCAGAATACGGATAAGACGTTTTCAGGTGTTCTGTTCAGTTTTGATACCTATTGCTGTGTATAAGGAGGCTTTGGAAAGTTGACAAAAAAAACAGAATTAAAGTTCAAGTTATTTTTGTGTTAAAGATTTTTAAATCCACATGTGGTCTTTCAAAATATGTATTTCCACGAACTTTCTGAAGATGACGCGTGTTTACTGGACTATTAAGCCGATTTCCCTTTGCACAGCTCAGCTCGCCCTCCCTAGTACACGTTATCCGCAGAGGCCCCAGTCCTCCAGGCGCGTGTCGGCCTGCCGGAGGAGGGCGGCTGAACGCCAGCATGGGCCGTCCTCCGAGTGTCTGAGCAATCTAAGCAACACGACCACCACAATCCATTCCTGCCGACCCCGAGCTGGAGAATCGGCAGCGTGCGTGGAGAGCCCGCAGACTCCACCCGCTTTCTCCCGTCTCAGCTGGCACCGTTCCCTCCTCTGTGATCCGACGCCGCGCGTGTGCAGAAGGACCAGGTGTGGCGTCTGGGAGCAGGTGCCCTGTGTGGGAATGGTGCCCCGCATGTAGCACGGGTCTATGCCGGCAGCTCCCTGCACATGACCGTGACGTTCCGGGTGACGGCGACCGCTGCCTTCCGTGCCACACCTTTGTCACTGGCGGTTCGGAGGCCTGCCTCTCACTTGCTCTCATCCCGCTGCAGTGTGCTCTGTACCTCTCAAAACCAGGAAAGAGAGCTCTCAGTGGGAACAAGAAGAGGGAACGTGGGTTACGGGTCAGGGGACATAGCGTGAGTAGCCTCCAACCGCTGTCACCGTGTCACCCTCTGCAGTTTGCACTGGGCATGTTTTTTCAAGTTGTGCCAAAGAAGGCGGGTATATTAGCACCTGTGGGCACTCGCTGGCTGCCCGGGGCAGACAAGCTGCGGCGGAAAGCCACATGCTCCACCGGGGAGCACCGAACACTGTCCTCCGCTCCGGATTCCAAAGCTCAGAGCGTCTTAAGTCCACCGCTAACTCCCGTCTCATCCCCAGGCTAGAAAGGACTCCTCATAGAGCAAGTCACAGGACCATGTTCGGGACGCGGTGGACAGGGCCACCAGGCTGCAGTGACAGCTCACACCTAAAGTCCACACCCAGGACCAGGCCTCATGCCTGCAGCGACCTTGCAGTGATGACAACTTCAACTCCTGGGGTGATGACACCTCCCGGGGTGATGACGCCTCCCAGGTGATGACACCTCCTGTGGCGATGACACCTCCTGTGGCGATGACATAGCATCAGCATTCATTGCATTTTGCCTATCAGGGAGAGCTGGGACCCAAGGAAGCTTCTGGAATTAGCCCCACAGGGGACGGGTCCTCAGTACTCGGGAGACTGCATGTCTCCCAGATGCTCCAGTCTCCTTGCAACTCCGTCTGCAGGAAGGAGGCCCCTATACCAAAAGGGTTTTCCATCTGTCAGTCTGCTTGTAATCAAAGTTTCCAGAAAACCCAATTTGCATAGACTGTGCTTTTTAAAAATACCAGCAGGCCCGAGAGACTTTCCGAAGGACAAGTGGAAGGAAGTCATTTGAGGGAACGACAGGCAGAGGAGAGGGACAACAGGAGGAGGGCGAAGCTGTCGTCCACAGCCAGAGAAGAGCGGCTACCCGGGAAGCCGTCCTGCCTTAGCCCGGG
>NW_006159840.1:6670607-6684505 GCF_000334495.1 Tupaia belangeri chinensis | reverse complement strand
TCTACCTGGGAAGCCGTCCTGCTTTAGCCAGGGCTATTCAGTGGAGGAAGGTGGGCAGGTGGCTCGCGTTTGGGCAGAAAGAGCGAATGACTTGTTCCCTCGTTTCCTGTTGCTTCTTCCCCCGACACCACTCCCGCGGTGCTGCTTCTTGCCCACCTTAGTCTGAGCCCGCTCACACTCTGCGCCTGGTCGCATCGGTGGGCTCCTCTCTGCGGTGACCGAAGCCCACCTTGCCCCTCGTGTGGCCGTCACTTCAGGGCCCACTCTTGTGCTCTGGTCTACTTCGCTGGATCTAAGCAGCAAGAGGACAGCAGGTGGCACGGAGGTGAAGGCAGTGGGCCCCATGCGGCTAATTGCGCATCTCCAGTCCGGAAGGCAGTGGCTTAAAAATCCCTCCCAGTGTGGACCAGGACATGGCATAGTGGTTATGTCACTCAACTCCCAAGTAGTCGATCGTGGCTTGAGTCCTGGACCCAATGGCTTAAAACTCATGCCGGTCGTGTGTACGTGTGTGCCCAAAATCCCAAGAGGTGACTGGAGGAAGGGAATGTGGCGTGGCCATCCCTCCTGGGGGTGATTTCTCCCTCTCTGTCTCTCCCTCCCTGTGTCTCTCTGGTGAGCACATGCACCTTATAGCAAAAAATCCTGTGGGGGAAAAAACCACTCCTGACATGTGTACATGCCCCAAATCCCAAGAGGAGCATGGAGGAGGTACTGCAACGGGACCACCCTCCCAGGGCGTGAGTTCTCACTTTCCCTCTCTCTGTCTCTCAGCCTGCTCTGGGGGCTGTACCCCACATGGGAACAAGCCCTGGCGCCCTCACACCTCTCACACACTCACACAGGCCTCCACAGGCTGACTTCATGCGTGCACACAGGCACACACGCAGGGCACTTGCCTGTGATGAGCCGGTACTGGAAGGCTGGGGAGGTCCCACAGGAGACTGAAGTCTGACTTACCGGTGTTTAAATGACGACATCAAGCCCCAGACGCGGAGGTTCCGGGGCTGCTTCCGTGGGGACCAGAGGCGGGGACTGAGCACAGGGCCAGGTGATGATGGCGGAGGGGAGAGAAGGGAGGACCCCAGAAGGGGGCAGGTGATCAGTGGGCGGGCTCAGGGAATGCGAGGGTCTGGAATCCGTGGGCGTCTGTGTCAAGGAGTTGAGGGTGACAGGTGCACTGTGCTGGGGAGGGCTGAAACTCCATGCTGAGTTTGGCAGCCTGAAAGATCTGGGTGGCTCCGACAGTAGGTTCGGGAGGTGCTGAGAGCTGGGTTGTCAGAGTGGCAGAGGCTGAGCCACGGCCCCCAGAGAGCCCAGACCACGTGGCCGCCCCAGGGCCTGCCATCTGCACTTCAAGTTCTGGGTGATTCTCAGCACACAGGCACCAAGGGCGCCAAGAACCCTGGGACAAGATGTTCCCAGACAAGTATGTCTCGTTTTTGCGACTCGTAAGAGTAACTCGTGGTTAAGCCCTTCCACAGCACAGGCCCGCGGACCGGGGTCTCCCCACCCTGTGCTTTGGGGCAGTGTTGGATTTTGCTCCGTGTTCAGCAGTGTGACTGTCATGTTCACGTGACCCCAGTGAGGGCACAGAGAGCTGTGCCCGGCGCCTGCTCCCTCTCACGGAGGTGCTGCCTTCCCCCAGCACCACGTGGGGCCGAGCTGCCTTGGTGGGACTCGGGCTGCCGCAGCCTCAGCGCCGCGCTGGACACAGAGGGCACTCGGCACCCAGGGCCGGGGTAGTGTCCTGCGGGCAGAGAGGCCTTCATTCTTACTTATAGGACAGACTGGTGCCCGTGTCCTCCTCCCTGGTGCAGGCCTGCGGCAGGGAAAGGCAGAGCATGCAGGGGCCGCACGCGGGTTTTGGACTTGGGCTCTCTCTGGGTGTTCTGGGCGGGGAGTCCTCTCCAGCGGCGCTCTGAGTGCAGTTTTCCATGCAGCCATACAAGCGGCATGGCAGGGCCCACGGCCCGTTTCTCTCTCTGACCTCAGTAAATAATAAAATGTGTAAGTAACTTCTGAGACACCAAATGTTTCACACGGCTCCACATCAATTACTACAATCACAATCACATTTTTAAAGAGAGATTTTTGCTATAGGGTGTGCGCACTTTTCAGAAACACGTAGAGAGAAAGAGAGGGAAAGTGAGAAATCTTGTCCCGGGAGAGATGCCACAATCCCTTCTCCATTCTCCACCTGGCATTTGGGGCAGACATGCCCAGCACGATTTTCAAGCCTCCAAGTCCGGGACTGGAACCACAGTCGGCCGTGTGGGAGTCCGACACCTTAACCACTGTGCCATCTGTGCCCATCATGGTAACATCTGGAAGTATCTACTCTTAGACTAAAACAGAGAGAAGAACACGGCTTCGCGTTGGTCGCTAACTGGAAACCCAGCTCTCTCACCTCTGCTGTGCTGCCACACCCCAGGAGAATCGCCACCCGCGGGGCTCCATGGGGTTGGAGGCGGTGGCACACCGGAAGCCCTGGTGCCAGAGTGGGCCGTGCCCGCGTGTCCCGGGAGCTGTTGCAGGTGCGCTCCACAGCCAGCCTGTAGTGATGCTTTCGCACCTCGCCCAAAGGCAGGGCCGCAGAAGGGATGGCGGTCGGGCTCTGGCAGGAGTGGAGGGAGACCCTCGGAGACATGCCGGGGAGAGCCGGGCCGTTGGGCTCTCAGGTTGGGAAGAGCACCGACCGCCCCGTTGCATTCCCAGCGGCCGGCCTGGCGATTGGCCGCCCCTTTCAAGTCAAGCATTTGTCCTTGAGGGCAGGAAGGTCTCTCATGACAGGCGTAGTGGTTTCTGTCATGTTTTAACTTAAAGGCGAAGGGCTCTTTTTCCTACAAAGAAACCGCCTTGCCAGCCTGTCGAAATCTTCTCTGACTGCGTCCTGAAACACTGTCTGTCGGGTGGTGGTGAAGGGTTCTTGGCACTCTCTGTGCTGAAACACCAGGGACCGTGAAGAAGAGTAACTGTCTGCATTTCCAACTCCTTCCTCCTGCGGGGACCGCCAGGCCCTCCGCAGCACAGCGTGCAGATGTAAGACAAGGACGCTCGCAGGTCGTCTCATTCCCGAGCTGCTTCACTCTCCCTGCCAAAACGCTCGCCCAAATGGCCGCGAAGCAGGGTGGGCGCGGTGGGTGCAGTGACGTGTCCTCCAGGTGCTGAGAGTGAGGGACGGAAGTGCGCAGGGAACAGATACAGTGAAAGTCCCACGCGGCCGGCAGGCGAGCTCGGGGCACGTAGCCAGGCGCAGCGGAAAGCTCTGACGTCCCAATGTTGACGTCCACCCGTGGCCGCGGCAGGGCGGGAGCGCTGGGTTGACACAGGGAGCCTTGCTGTGCTCACCGCGTGCTGTCGCTCTCACTCTGTCGCAGGAGGAAGGCATCGTGAAGGAGATCGACATCAGCCACCATGTGAAGGAAGGGTTCGAGAAGGCGGACCCGTCCCAGTTCGAGCTGCTGAAAGTCTTAGGACAAGGCTCCTACGGGAAGGTGAGTGGGGCTTCGGCTCCAGGTGCGGCTCCGTCCTGAGCACCGAGGAGCCTGGGCCGGGCCTGACCTGGGGACAGCGACAGGCAGGCCCCATGTGAACACGGCCTCACTGCACAGCGGGCTCCGTCCCCACAGCGCTGTGTGGCGAGGACCACCTGCACCCTGACGCTGCCCCCCCACACGTGCGTGCACACACACACGTGCACACACACACGCGCACACATACACACATGCACACACGCACAGCTCATTCCCTCTCCTGATGGCTTCGCAGGCCTTGGGGTCATTGCCAAGGCAAGCAGGCCGTTGAACTCAAGCCAGCGTGTCTGCGAGCGCCATCAACGGCTGCTTTTCAGAAAGGAAGACGTGTCAGGAGAGGAGCAGACGCGGCTCGCGGAGGAGGTGGGTCTGGGCTGACACCCTGGCTCCCCCGCTCCCCGTGCTGCTGTCTTGCCTCCCACGGCTTCAGTTTCTTTGTCCATGAAATGGGTATTGCGTGTGGTTCGTGCATGGATTAGCTGAGGCGGGTTCCACAGAGCAGTGTCTCAGTGGTTACTCATGCGCTAGAGCTGTTCATTCCCGTCTCCTCTTCACCTTTGAGGCTCCGCAGTAAAAGCGATCCCTCTCAGGAGTGAGAACTGCTGGCCTTCCGTTAGCGCCACTCGGATGCCACCGGCGGTCAGAGCAGCTTCCCCTCGTTTCTCTGCGCCCCTGGGCTAACCGTAAGAAGGGATGGGGCCGGCCTGGACAGCTCCCCTGCAGAGCATAAGAGCCTGACCGGCGCCAGCTCTGAGGGACCTCGCTCTGCGTGGCACGGGCCGCCACAAACCTCGCCCCTCCTCGTGAAGTCTGGCCCCAGCGGCTGACAGGCTGGATTTTCCGTGCTTGTGTTGGGGTAACCTGTTACAGGCCGCCTGGCTGCGGCTGCAGTCTCCCTCTTGTCATGCTCGTCAGGTAGGACGTCTTCCCCCCTCGTCCCAGTGGGATGCCTTCAGGAGCACGTGCCCACGCCGACATGCACACAGACGAGGGGAAGCGTACGATGACCATGCCCAGCCATCGGGGCCTACACCGTGGCCCTGGAGCACGGCTCCCATGGTGTTTATGAAGCAAGAAGTGAGGGTGCCAGCCTCTCCTGATGTCAGAAGCCACTGCTAGGAACGTAGGAGGCAGGGCCGGTTGAATGTTGCATGACCACAGTCTTACCGTACCTTAGAAACACGGGATAAGTGAGGGAGGGGCTCAGTCAGCCTCTGCCCCGGCGACGTGGAAACAGACCTTTCACAGGCGCTGCCTGCATGCTGTCCCTGGGGAGCGAATTCGAACTCATGCCATGCCAGCGTCTGGTCGGTGGAGTCCCCCTGTCTGAGTAAAGGCAGCTGGAGTGGCCCCAGGGGCTGGTCCCGCCTGTCTGCCTGCTGGGAGTGGTCCCCAGGGGTGGCCCCACCTGCCTGCCTGCTGGGAGTGTCCCCCAGGGATGGCCCCACCTGCCTGCCTGACCCCCAGGAAGGGCGCCACCTGCCAGCTGGGAGGTCTGCTGGGAGTGTCCCCCAGGGATGGCCCCACCTGCCTGCCTGACCCCCAGGAATGGCCCCACCTGCCTGCTGGGAGTGTCCCCCAGGGATGGCCCCACCTGCCTGCCTGACCCCCAGGAATGGCCCCACCTGCCTGCTGGGAGTGTCCCCCAGGGATGGCCCCACCTGCCTGCCTGACCCCCAGGAATGGCCCCACCTGCCTGCTGGGAGTGTCCCCCAGGGATGGCCCCACCTGCCTGCCTGACCCCCAGGAATGGCCCCACCTGCCTGCTGGGAGTGTCCCCCAGGGATGGCCCCACCTGCCTGCCTGACCCCCAGGAATGGCCCCACCTGCCTGCTGGGAGTGTCCCCCAGGGATGGCCCCACCTGCCTGCCTGACCCCCAGGAATGGCCCCACCTGCCTGCTGGGAGTGTCCCCCAGGGATGGCCCCACCTGCCTGCCTGACCCCCAGGAATGGCCCCACCTGCCTGCTGGGAGTGTCCCCCAGGGATGGCCCCACCTGCCTGCCTGACCCCCAGGAATGGCCCCACCTGCCTGCTGGGAGTGTCCCCCAGGGATGGCCCCACCTGCCTGCCTGACCCCCAGGAATGGCCCCACCTGCCTGCTGGGAGTGTCCCCCAGGGATGGCCCCACCTGCCTGCCTGACCCCCAGGAATGGCCCCACCTGCCTGCTGGGAGTGTCCCCCAGGGATGGCCCCACCTGCCTGCCTGACCCCCAGGAATGGCCCCACCTGCCTGCTGGGAGTGTCCCCCAGGGATGGCCCCACCTGCCTGCCTGCTGAGAGTGTCTCCTGGGGATGGCCCCGCCTACCTGGCTGCAGGGGGTGGCCCGAGTCCATCAGAGATACTCCCAGCTGGTCTGGAGCTGGAAGCTCTTGAGTGTTGGGGAGGATGCGGGGATGGGATGTGCCTTTCGAACTCAGGGGAAAGACCTGTGGCCCAGGGCTCCGAGTGTCTGGGCAGCCACAGGACTGACCCCGAGGTTCCCTCGAAAGTGTCCTCCGCAGACAGCAGGGCAGTACTGATGAGAGCACAAAAGGCTCTCCAATATTCTCATTCAGATTTCAAATTTTAGTTTTTGTAGAAACAACATTCTTCAGAAAACACTAAGCAAAACGGTGGTGTCTTGCTGACCCCGGAAGGGTGACCTCACACCACTCTCCCTGGCCCGCCGCCCATGGTGCTCACGGTACAGCTCTGTGGAGTCAAGGGAGCTCCGGGTGTGACAGGAAGCAGGAGGAACAGGAGGAGGAGGGGCCGCTCTGCCCACCCCCGACCTGTGGAGGCCACTGTGTGCAGGCTGGGGTGCCAGGCCAGGCGCGGTGGCACGGGATGAGGTCCAGGGCCCCTACACGGACTGACCAAGCAGGAGCCTGAAAAGGAGGTGTCTTCTGGAAAAGCTGCGTCAGCAGTTCCCCGTGGAGAGCTTGGAGCCAGCGGGGTCCAGAGACACATGCAAGTGCACGCCCGTCCTCAGCTAGGAGGGTTATGAGAGCAGCACTGAGGGCCAGCAGGGGGCGTCCATCCTCCTCATGGTGCTCCCCAAACCACAGACAGTGGTCCTCACAGGGCCCTGGGCAGGGAGGGCGTCCGCGTCCTGCAGGAAGCAATTCCCGCCGACTCGGCTCCCGGGAGCAGGGCTCGGGCCCTGGCAGGCCTGCCGGGGTCCAACCCGTGAGCAGGGCTCCTAGCTGCCTGCCATAGACAGCCCCTCTGCTCCTCCCTTCCACCTGATGCCAAACACGCTGGAGACGCAGACCGAGGGACGTGGTCTGCGGTGGCTGTCCTGGTGCCGCGCCTGGCTCCATCCAGACTGCTCAGGGACACCTGAATGACTCATCACACCCCACTGACGCTATCCTCGGCCGTGACAAGATCGTCCCTGGGAGCAGCTCGGACAGCGGAGGGAGGGCCACACCGGAGCCTCTGATCTCCACATCCTGGACACACGTCTGTCCTCCTCATGTCTGAGCTCCGTTCTGCAAAGCGAAGCCACAGGGTATGCGCCGTGTGGAGGGGGCAGTGCGGGGTGGGCTTGGATGCAGGGAAGGACACACAACCACGACAGCCTCAGCCTCCCAAGGAAGCGGCTCAGACATGGAACTGGAGAGGCCATGCAGTGTGGCCGTGAGCATTCCAGGGATGGGGCAGCCAGACTGCGTGCTCCCTGGGAGTGCAGAGAAGGGTCGGGCCCCTACGAGGTCAGCAAGCCAACACCCCGACGTGCCTTGCTGTCCTGCGTCTGAACTGGTGGCATCCTGAGGACGGGCTTCGTGTGTCTGAGGGGAGTGGGACCCCCCTCGGTCGCCCTGTGCTTGGAGGACTCTGCAGGCCCACGGCTGCATCCCAGCTCAGAGAACGGAAGTGTCGCCAAGACGAGGTAGTGGCTGTGGACCCGCCTCCGGGCCATTTGGGGCAGCACGGAGTGATGGCTGTCCCTCACCAACGTGTCCGTGTGCAGCTTGCCGAGCCCCTGGAGGGGCAGCTCCGAGCGAAGCCAGGAAGCTCATCAAACCAAGGCTCAGACTAGGCCCCCTGAGCCCACAGCGTTGGTCCAAAACACACCTCACCACACGCAGACCGGCTGCCAGAGGACTGACAGGTGACCCGGACAAAGACGTGCTCGGGTCACGGTGTGGGTCGGCAGGGGAGCGTGAGGGTCGGCCATTGATCATTAAGTCCAGCTGGACTTACCTCCTGCTGGGGCCCCTGCCGGCCGGCAAGGCACCCCCTGCCCCGCTGCGGCCCACCGTGCCCACCCAGGTGGGAGCCGGGTAAGCACCCACAGGCGGGGCGTGCCTGATCTTTTCAAGAGCACGAAGCAGGCAGACAGCAGCTGGCTGCAGTGGCCCGGCAGGACGCAGGCTCCGCAGTGCTGAAGCCGTGTAAGGCCTGGGTCTCCTCCTGGGCCCTGCGCATACACACACGGACACACGCGTGTGCACAGGGGTGGATCTCTGTGAAGACCCTGCTGGTGGCCACTCCCTTTCCCTGTGTCTGTCCGTCTCTCACAGGAAATACGTGCATTTAAAAATGTTTTTAAATAAAAACAGGTATGTGTAAATCCTTAGCCATGACATCAAGCATCTTTTAAGTTTATTTATCTCCTCCGTGGTCAGGAAAGTCAGGGAGGGGGACAGAGCGAGGAAGCGTGCCCTCCACAGGGTCCTGGTGACCTGAGCCACCCTGGCCAGGCCCCAGGTGACCCCACATGCCCAGTGCCCTCAGGGAGGTCCCCTGGGTCAGCCAAGTGCCACACTTCACCACTTGCCACCGCCCAGCCCTGGCCCTCGTATGGTTAACCCCCGAAGTGCCGCAGAGCAGCGCGTCCCACACAGACTCTCCGTGAAGCTAACCCACGCAGGCGGGTGTCCCACGCAGACGGGTGTCCCACGCAGGCGGGTGTCCCGTTCAGACTTCAGGGAGGTGGATTTCCCTGTTCTTTGAACTCATTCACCGTCCGCCCTTCGCTGTTGCGGAGCCTGGTGAGGAGGCGGCGGCGGGGTCGGTTCTGGGCACCCGCGCCCCAGGTGAGCGCTGCGGGCTCTGCAGGGTGGGCCGGTGTGCACCGGCTGTGAGCGCACACACGCCAGTGTGCACACATACTCAGACCACTCCTTATCTTCCCCAGGACAAGTGTTGATTCTCAGTGAAGGTGGAACCCAAAGCCCTGGGAGAAGGGGGACCCATTTCTAATCGTGGTGGTCCCGGAGCCTCCCTCATTCCTGGAGGCAGCCTGGTGTGGAACGGCTGGGCCGGGCTGCCCCCTGCACCCTCAGATCTGCCTGGGCAGAGGCATATAGGCAGTCCCCATGGACACGAGATGTCCCCATCTAGGGAGGGCTGGGGTTGGCGAGGTGATCTTTAGGAGCGGGGCCATGCCAGTCAGGAGCAGCTGACACTGCCAGGGCTTGTGGCCCCAACAGGGCAGTGACATTGAGCCTCCAGGAATCCACATGCATGCAGAACCGTCTCAGCCCGCCTGAGGGTCTCCGCTGGTCTGCCTCACCCCAGCCTGCCGTGGGGTCCTGTGCTGGGCTGGCTCCCACTCCCGTCTCTCGGCGCTGGCCGAGAGCAGGCAGAGCCACCGCCCCCGGCCGCGTCTGCACACTGACTGCACCCCATGCTCGTGCACGTCGGGGCGTGTGGCCCCGGCGGCTCTGAGATAGTGGCCGGACTGGCCACGGGGAGTTCACCTGTGCTAGACCGTCCATGCTGCACTTGTAGCGGCTGGTCCTTCACTGGGTCTGGGTGGAGTCTTCGGGGTAGACAGTGGGCGTCTCCGCACAGCAGGCACCTCTGCCCACACAGCGGGGAGAAACTCACGGGGCTGCTCCCGAGCCGCGCCGTTTCACATCTCCTGGAAATACTTTAAAGGAAGTAAGTCCATTTCCCCTGGAGGCCACGCTTCCGTTCCCAGGCCAACGTGAGTGCGCCGGGCGTGGTCCACAGGTCTGGGTCCGCAGCTCACCGGCGGCTGGGGCAGGAAGGTGCGGCTCTGTGAGGCCCTGTAGAAATACCCATCTCTGTGTCTGCCTTTCCTTCTTTCCCCACTCCCCCTCACTTTCCTTATTAAAACAAAACCTCTGGGGCCAGCTTTGTAGCATAGCGATTAAGGGAGTTGGATCCCCATGGCTGACTGTGGTTCAAATCCCGGCACCAGAGGCTTTAAAAACATGCCAGGTATGTGGGGGTGCCCCAAATCCTGACGGAAACGGAGAAGGGATTGCAATGAAGCCACACTCCATGAGGGGGGGACTTTGTCTCTCTTTCTCCCTGGTGAGAATGTGAGAATGCACTCCCTCTCCCTCTGGCAATTAAAAAATACGTATACTGTAAGAAAATCATTAAGACAATTTTAAACTCCACCTCTAGATTACCTTTTCTTTCTTGTTTTCCTTTATGACATGTCAGGGACTTGTCAAACATCCGTGTGGCTCTTTAAGGGAGGTGAGGAAGTTCTTGCACGATCCGAAAGAGGAAATACACACCATAAAAAAGAGTCAAACGGCTGTTAGAGATGAAAGCTGTAATACGGGAAATCAAAACCTCCCGTGAGAGTATTAAAAGCAGACTAGACCATGCAGAAGATCAGATCTCAAATGTGAAAGACAGGAACTCTGGCCTAGAAAAATCCACCACAAAGACTGAGAAAATAGCCTCTCCAAAATGAGAATAATATACAAGAAACACTAGATACCATTAACTGTCCAAACATCTGGATAATGGGTATCTCAGAAGGTGAAGAACTGTTAAGGGCAGTGATCAGCTATTCCATGAAATCCTGGAAGGAAACCTTCCAAACCTAGAGAGGCACTCAAAGATCCCATTCTGAGAAATACAAAGGACCCCACATAGAATCAACCCAAGACGGTCTTCTCCAAGACACACTGACCAAAACCACAGACAAAAAATACTGAAGTTGGCAAGAGAGAAATGGCAAGTTACCTACAAAGGATACCCATCAGGCTAACAGTGACCTCTCATCGGAAACAATGCGAGCGAGGAAAGGATGGGAAAATGTATTCAAAGGGTTAAACAGTTTCAACCAAGAGTACTGTACCCAGCAAGATTTTCCTTTATATGGGAAGAGAAGTCAAGAGCATTCTCAGATAAACAAAACCTGAAAGAATTTACCCACCCCAGACCAGCTCTCCAAGAAGTTTTTCTTTTTTTTTTTTTTTGAGAGATTTTCACTGTAGGGCGCGTGCGCTCGCCAGACAGACAGAGAGAGACATAGAGACAGAAAGCGAGAAATCACCCCCCAGGGGGGATGGTCACGCCGCAATCCCTTCTCCTCCATTCTCCTCTCGGGATCTTGGGCACGCACGCACACGCGCCCAGCGTGAGTTTTAAGCCACCAGGTCCAGGACACGAACCACGGTCGACTACGTGGGAGTCCAGCGACATAGCCATTACGCTAACTGCTGGTTCCCAGCTCTGCAAGAAGTTTTGAAGGGAGTCCTATACCAGGAAAACTAAATACAGACACAGAGAAATAAGAGTTCAATAACAAATCAGAAAATGGCCTACTTAATGCTAGTGCCAGGTCTGGAGCTGAATGTTATCTTCCGAAACTTAAACAGGAAGACCGGAGCACAACAGAAGATAAAGTACATGGGACCGAACTGGTGCAATAGAATCTTACGACTTTTGACTAAAACAGTACTGATTTTCTTCTAGGCTTTGTTTTCCTGATTTAAGGATTTGTGTCCTGTCTTGAGCTGCCGATAGGTTTATGCACCTACTATTTGAACAGAATCCTAACCTGTTTCCTGGCTTTAAGTTCTAAGCAAAGCTCTCTTAGCATTTTTTAAAATTTTGATTTATTAACGCTAAAACTGCTTCTCTTGAAATTAAAAAATATATTTAAAAATACCTATTTAATGGCCTCAGTAAGCTGTTTAGCCTCAGCCAGGTGCTACTTCGTAGTCTATTCATTCCACCCAGAGCTTCACGCCTCAAGTCAGATGTGTGTTCACCGATAGGGATATATCGGCTGAACTTGCTGTGGAAAGTAGTTAGATTAATTAAGATATCTTGTGAATCAATGAAATGTGGGGGGGGGACAGGGAAGAAAAAGACTGGAAAGCAATTATAGACACCAGAGACTGTGGGAGAAGGGCGGGAAATGGCAGAGGGTGAGAGATGGGGGAAATACATATGCATATGAATATATGAAACGAGAAATGGAAAGTTATTTACTGATGATAACATGTATGATTAAGCCACTATGCAGTGTGTTCTGGATGGGAAATCACATCTTATATGCTGTGACAATGGTCAGTGTATGAGGATAGCGAAGGAATGTAAAGTAAATTAATGAAAAAGAAAGAAAGAAAGAAAGAAAGAAAGAAAGCAAGCAAGCAAGCAAGCAATGGGACCAGCAGTTGGTGTAATGGCTATGTCGCTGGACTCCCATGTAGTTGAACGTGGTTCGAGTCCCGGACCCGGTGACTTAACCTCACGCCTGGCACGTGTGTGCGCGTGCCAAAGATCCCAAGAGGAGCATGGAGGAGAAGGGATTGCAGCGTGGCCATCCCCCCCAGGGGGTGATTTCTCGCTTTCTGTCTCTCTGTCTCTTTCTGGCTAGTGTACGCGCCCTATAGCAAAAAAAAAAAAAACTCTCAAAAGAAAAGGAAAGAAAGAAATTCCCTCTGCCTATGAACCAAAGCTGCTCACAGCTAAGATTCCGGTGAGGAAGGTGCAGTACAAGAAACTGGCTTATCTCACACTGGGCACGAGACAGGGCCTGTTTCCTGTGATTAACAGTAAAAATCACTCGCAGTAGACTGGCCCTGAGGACCTACAGGGGACGGCCAGTTAGGTAGCACGGTGGTTGGGGCGGCTGGATCCCACTTAAACTGTGTGGTTCGAGTCCCGGACCCGGCAGCTTTAAAACCACAGCAGTGCGTGCAGGCGTGTGCCGAAAGTCCCTGCAGGAGACTGCAGAGTGGTCATCCTCCCAAAGGTGATTTCTCACTTCCCTCCCTCTGTCTCTCCAGCAAATGCCCGTGCTGTGTAGCAAGGGGGAGAAAAGATTTACAGAGGGTGTTAGATAAGCCAGTAACCTCCCTGAAAACGTTGGGACGTCGCCAGTTCTCCTAAACACCGGGTCTTCCCAGAGAAGGGGGTGGTGTCAGTTCTGCCATCATGTAGAAAGCCACTGGTCAAGAGCACGCGGTGACCCTTCACAGACATGTCACAATGTCCCCAGCTGTGTGCCAGACGGAGTCTTCCTGGCGGCCCAGAGGGGCCAGCGTTCTCAGCTTTCCTAGTGCTGTCATTGAGTCAGAAATGCCCTGACCACCGGCCATGCCCTGAGCCCGAGGGCTCCTGCCAGTGTCTCTGCTCTCTCCACCAGGTGTTCCTGGTGAGGAAGACCCGGGGCTCTGATGCCGGGCAGCTCTACGCCATGAAGGTCCTCAAGAAAGCCACCCTGAAAGGTAAGGGCTGGCCCCCTGCAGGTGCGGCCGCAGGCCCAGACTCTGCTGCTGGCACCGGCTGGGCTCCGGCTGCTCTGGCCAGGCTGGAGCCCCGTCAACGTGGCCTGGGTGACTGGGGAGGGGTCGGGGGAATCGTCATAGGCCCTGCTCCTCTGCTGCCTGTGGTCGCCGTGGGGCAGAGCTGGGGTCCCACTTGTTGAACACCTTGTCCCATAGTCTTAGGCAGGCCCACGGAGCTGCACACGGGCACCACGGAGTTGCACACGGGCACTGTGGAGCCACACGCAGGCACCACATAGCTGCACGCGAGCACTGTGGAGCCTCACGCGGGCACCGTGGAGCTGCACGCGAGCACTGTGGAGCCTCACACGGGCACTGTGGAACCACACGTGGGCACCACGGAGCTGCACGCGAGCACTGTGGAGCCTCACGCGGGCACTGTGGAGCTGCATGCAGGCACCACGGAGCTTCACGCGGGCACCACGGAGCCGTACGCGGGCACCACGGAGTTGCACGTGGACACCATGGAGCCGCACGTGGGCACCACGGAGCCGCACGCGGGCACTGCAGCTTCTGACGGGCGTGGAGCTTTAGCTCAGTGCCCTCAGTAACAGCACCACTTAAGCCCTTCCTTTAGAGTAAGACTTTTCATTGTAGGTATAATCAAATGCTTAAAACCACTCTCAGTTGAACATGACCTCATGTTCTAAGACTCTCATAAAAATATTATTTCAAAGAACTGTTCCCTGGGAACCAGCAGTTAGCATAATGGCTATGTCGCTGGACTCCCACGAAGTCGACCGCGGTTCGTGTCCCGGACCCGGTGGCTTAAAACTCACACTGGGCGCGTGTGCGTGCATGCCCAAGATCCTGAGAGGAGAATGGAGGAGAAGGGATTGCGGCGTGACCATCCCCCCTG
>NW_006159840.1:6654743-6670441 GCF_000334495.1 Tupaia belangeri chinensis | reverse complement strand
CTCTCGGTCGGTCTGGCGGGCCCACGCGCCCTACAGTGAAAATCTCTCAAAAAAAAAAAAAAAAAAAAAACTGTTCCCTGTTGCTGGGAAGATGTATGGGAACAGAGCAGATTTTCATTTTCCATTCACGGCTTTTAACACAATGATCCCTTCACTCAGCGGCTGCCCCTTTAAACAGAAATCGCATCAAGCACTTGTCAGCTGAGGGTCTTCCTACAGCCCACCCAACAGTTCTTGCAATTCATCAAGGGTTAAACGCACATGACCAGCAGACCCGCAGATGGCGGAATGGTTGCATCGCTGGACTCCACGTAGTTGATAGCGGTTCAAGTCCTGGCCCTGGTGGCTTAAAACTCATGTGGGGTGTGTGAGCATGTGTGCCCAAGATCCCAAGAGGAGAAAGGGTTGCAGCATGGCCACCCTCCCAGGGAATGATTTCTCACTTTCTGTCTCTGACTCTGTCTCTCATTATTTTCAATGTGGGTAGGCTGAGAATTTTCCAAATCATTTTCTGCTCCTTTTTCTTTTTTTAATTTATTTTTAATTTATTTTACACATTCAATCACTATATATCACCTGTAAGTTGAATTTACTCCACATGAATACACTGCACGGCCGTCCAGCTGAGGGAACAAAACACATTATCCCAACAGATAATAACCTACTCCTCCGTTGAAGTCATCTCTTGCTTCTCACCTCTCACTGCCAGCACACAAGAGCAACCAGCTGCTCCCTGCACACCCAACCTAGCGATTCCCTCCGTCACATACGCAGTGCCGTGGCAGGCTCCACCGCTGCAGAAAGACCAGCACACACAGTTCGGCCATTCCTGCCACTTTGCCCCTCCAGTGGCCAGCCCTCTGCTGTGCCATGACACGTCCCTCCCTCCTCCTGCGCCCTCAGCAGAGTGGCCTGTCCTGCCCACGTTCTGTTCAGGATCACTTCAGATTCTCTAGGGAGAGCCAGGCTTTCTCTTCAGCCCTCCTCTTGGCTTCCCGAGTCCTCGCCAGCATGGTACTTAAAGGTCCACTTGTGGCGACGGAGGCTTTTTCTAGAACACACTGATGTCCGAGTGCTGGAGAAGAGAAGGGCCCGGCGCCCCTGAAGGTCCCCGTCCTCTGCTTCTATGTTGGATTTGGGCTCTCAGAGATTGGATGATTCATCCCCGCTGCTTTCTGCCCACCAGTACGCAGTCCACCAACTCAAATGCCACTCTCTTCCACAAACACCCTCACGGACACAGCCAGAAATATTGTGGGCATCCTTAGCCCAGGCAAGGTGACATATAAAATTAACCATCACTGAGCCATATGCTATGTGATACACAAGGGGTCTTCAAAAAGCTCATGGGGAATGTGTGTTAGGAAAAAAGTTAGGCATAGATTTCCGGTGGTAGAGGGGGTGTTGCACCAAAATAAACTCATGCCTCAACTCCATTTTTCGGGGAACTTGTGGAGTTCCAACCCCCATGTAATGTACACCTGATGTATATTCATGGAGGTCATTTAGACGCAGACAGGGTTGGCCCTACCCTAACGGAAAGGAAGGTGGATGCCGCACGGGCACTGTGGTTCAAATCCCGGCCCTGACAGTTTGGAGACACACCGGGGCATGTGTGTGCACATGCCCCAAATCCCAGTGGGAGGGGAGTGGAGCAGGGGTCATGGTGTGGCCACGGCCATCGGAAGGGGTTCCTCCTGTCTCTGTCTCTCTTTCTGTCCGTGTCTGTGCTGAGTGCACATGCACTCTGGCAACTTAAAAACAATCGGACATACAAATTCAGATGTTGGAGAAAGGGTTTCCGGATGCTGGCTCTCAGGGGAACTGTCCGTCTGCCGCCCTCCGTGGTAAACGCGCAGAGCTTCCCTCGCAGGTTTTTGGAAAGCAAGCTGCTCTTCACAGTAGAATAAACGTACAGGGCCATGACGGTGACGGGCACACGGCAGCCACGCTGGTGTCAGGCACGGATCACAGAGCAGAGCGAGCCGTGGAGACCAGGCACCCTGACCCCCAGCTGCAGGCCGGCTGCAGGTCGTACAGCAGGCGGGATGCTGACGAACCCCACGTCCTGCGCTGGCCTGCAGCACAGCGTGGGCCTCTCTCCCTCCTACCCTAGCAAGCCCCGTCCAGGCTCAGCTGAGAGAGCCCCGGGAGTTACCACCGCGAAGAGGCTGCAGCCTGGCCAGGTGGGCCGGCTCTGCGTGGGCAGAGGCTGGGAGGTGGTGGCTAAAGTTCCGGAGGGCCGGGTGGACGCCCGGGGACGCAGCTTCCTACTGCCAGGTCACGCTGGAGGAGGGGAACCACCTCTCTGGGTTTGCTTAGAGAACCTAAATCTTGGGAATCCAAATGCTTAGGAATTCTCAGCTGTCGAAGAGGTGGCTCTGCACCGTTTCCTGCCCCTGGTTCTCAGTGGAAGGACCGCAGCGTGGGTGCCCAACGATGGGCAGAGCCGTGCCAGCCCTGTCCCTGCACCCCGGGGATGGGGGACAGAAATCGAAATCGACACCACGGAGAGTGGGCGAGGGCAGAGCGCGGCTGCCCCTGCAGGCCCACCCAGCCCTGTGGCGAGCACTTCTTCCACGTTACTTCACACGCAGGAGCACCGCGGTGGGGAGGGGACTGTCCCTGCGCCGTGTCCACTCGGCACCTGGGTTGATGGATGGCAGCAGGTCTGGCCAGTCACCTAGCAGTTGTCATGGCAATGCAGCCCCACGCCGGGTGCACACGGGCTGTCCCTGTTTCCTGTCACCCTCGGCCCTGCGTGCTTGTGTCTGGCCACTCTGTACCCAGGGAGGTGACTGTGGTGAACACGGGCCAGCGTCATCCCCAAACTGACATTGGATAAGACGTCACCTTCCTCTCCCCGTCGGGGTCGGCTTCTTGGTTTCCTTCTCAGTCTCGGCACGACGGTTCTTGGCCGTGGCCCGTCTCGGCTCTCAGCCCGCCTCTGCGTGAGCGCAGTAACCTCTCTGTGTTGAGCTCTTTCGGGACGGCCAGTTTGTAGGCGTCTGTGATGCAGTCTGTCCATCTTCCCTGTTATTTCTTCACTGCTTTTATTTGGAAAGAGATTTTCAGTCCAGACATTAGAGACGCTCACCTAAGCCGGCATTCCCAATGCCCATGTTTTTAACACTTAACCCTGGTGGATCTGGGGTTTATTTTAGTGCAAGATGTGGAAAGAGACCCGAGTGCACCCACGTAATGGGCAGCCCCTTGGAAATTCAGACGTGCCCTCGTCTGACTTCTCGGCTTGCTGTGGCCTTCAGTTTGCGTCCCCAGCCCTGGGTCACGTTGTGGCCAATCCGCTCTTATTCCAGGGAGAGGTGAGTTCCACATCAACCCCAGAAGTGGCATTTCAGACCATCTTAGCTGGTGTCAAGGCCTGAGGTTTTCCCCATGTCATATCTCGGGGCATCATGGGGACAGGCTGATCACAGGGACAGGCAGATCACAGGGACTCCCGAGAAGAGGGGTGACTGAGACCTGTGGTCCCGTAGGCCCTTTCCCTGGTGGGACTGGGGCTCAGGGCCAGAAGCCTGGCCAGGTGCACTTGATGAGGTGTCCCTGAGGACATGGCCCTAGCCTAGGGGTGACAGAGCCCCGGGGGCCACGGCAGCCACCCCACCCCCACGTCCATGCGTGGCCAAGAGATTTTCCTTATTGAGCTCAACCTGATTTGACAGCAGCTGGTTACTTGGAGAGAGAGAGGGAGACGGGGAGGGAAAGAGAGGGGGTCACGGAGAGAGAGAGAGAGAGGGGGGGAGGAAGAGAGAGAGAGAGAGAGAGAGGTTCCTTGTCTTGTCCGGTGTCTCAGAGGGCCAGCCCGCCCCGCTGTGCCTCGCCCGCCCGCGGCTTCCCTGCCGCCCCCCTCGGTGCTGAGTCCCTGCGCCTTCACTTGTATCTCGGCTCGGCCTTTCTGTGCTGCTCCACACACCCGCTCTCTCCCGACTTTACCGGGCACCGTCGGCATCTGTTACTGCGTGGACAGGCAGGGGGAGCAGGCACGGCCTGTCCCTGGAGCGGAGTCTGCAGCCCTGTGTTTCCCACACAGCAGAAAGGCTGAGATAGCACAGAGAGTGGGGTGGGCGGGGGTGGGCAGGAGGGGCGAGCCGGGCAGGGGGCAAGGCCGGGCTGGGGGCTGGACAGGGGCTTTGCAGGGGCAAAGTCGGGCTAGAGACTGGACAGGGGCTGTGCGGGGACAAGGCCAGGCTGGAGGCTGGACAGGGGCTGTACAGGGACAAGGCCAGGCTGGAGACTGGACAGGGGCTGTGCAGGGGCAAGGCCGGGCTGGAGGCTAGACAGGGGCTGTGTGGGGACAAGGCCAGGGTTGGCGCCTGTACGGGGACAAGACCGGGCTGGAGGCTGGACAGGGGCTGTGTGGGGGCAAGGCTGGGCTGGGGGCTGGACGGGGCTGTGCCTGCAGCTCCCCAAGCCAGGCCGACTGCCCCCTCCACATCTCCCAGATCCCAGAGCTTCTGCCCCATCTTCCAGGTCACCCACAGAGAGAAAGCTGCCCTAACCCAGCTGGACCGTGGCACAGCAGTGACACAGCCGGGCCCTCCGGGAAGGACCTAGGGCCCCGGAACACACCAGCACATGTGACCCGGCCGGCAGAGGCTGGCCGTTAAGACCCTTTCGGGGGTGCTGTGTGTTTCTCTCCAACTCTCTCTCAGGAGAGATCAAAATACTGCCCTGACAGAAATGCAGAACGTGAATCACTAAGATGCTGGCCCACAGCGGGGGACGGGAAGGGAGTCCGTGGACACTCAGGGCCGGCTGGGTCTCTGACTCAGGGCCGGCTGCGTCTCTGAGCACGGCCCTGCCATTTCCCTTCATTCCCCTGCTCCTTCAGTTCTTTTTGCCTTTTTTCAAGAGAGGGTTTTTTTTATATGGTGCATGCGCTCACCAGAGAGACAGAGAGTGAGAACTCACCTCCGAGGGGATGGGGGAAGGCCATGCTGCAGTCCCTTTCCCTCTTGGGATTTTGGGCACACATACGCATGTGCCTGGCATGTTTTTCAAGCTGCCTGGCCTGGGACTTGAACCTTGGCCAGTCAATGGGAGGGATCTAGCTGCCTGAGTCACTGTGCCACCAGCTGGCCCAGGGCTTCTTCCTTCAGTTGAAGCATATTTAGGAATTGAACCATCTGGAAGTGTACAGGTCAGTGGCATTAGGTAACTATAACCAATATTATCCCGAACTTCCCCGTCATCCCAGATAGAAACCCAGGCCCGCTAAGCAGCGGCTGCTCACTGCCCTGCAGGCCCCGGTACCCAGGGCCCCACGTTCGTGTCCTCGGTGCCCTTGTACGTGCCGTGACCTTAGTTGCCTCTGTGAGCTCCCCACCTCCTTTAGGGTGATGTCTCTGAGGTTCGTCCGTGTGGTGGAGGTTCCGGAACCGCTCCTCTCTGGGCCGCTCACAGCCCCACGTGCGTGCACACGCATACCCCGCATTTTGTTTAGACGTCCATTGTTCTGTGGAGCCGGTGTCCTCCTTGAGCCGCTGCGAACGCGGTGGCAGCTGCCTACTGGCACCTCTGCCTTCGCGTCCCGGGCACTTCCTGAAAGCAGGCCTGCCAGTCACAGGAGGAGCTGCCACACTTCCGCAGCGGCTGCCCCGTTCACATTCCCTCCAGCAGTGCCCACGGCCCCAGTCACCTGGGAGGTATTTTCTTCGGAAACGTTTGTCCTCGGCCTCAGGAGCCTCCAGACCCAACCTGCACTTACAAGAAACACAGGGGGTAGGCCCTGGCATTTGATAGAAGGTGGACGAGCATGGAAGATGTGTTGCTGAGGGGAGCCAGTCAGGCTACGAAAGAGAGACACTGTATGTCTCCACTTAACATATCCCGACTGTCCGCACTCCACGGTGGAGACTGGAAGACGGGACATAAAGCAGTGGAAGTTGTCATGGACTCTGGGGGTAAAGTGGAAGGAGAGTGTGGGAGGGGAGGAGCAAAGGAAAGGAAATCCGGGGGGAAACGGAGAGGTCAGACACTTGTGGGACCCAGATAAGGCTTATTATCTGTTGACGGGGATGTGTCTAGTGGCCTCAACTGGGCTGGCCTGAGGTGTATATTACGCTGGGTGGAGTCTCTTCATAATCTAAATGATGTATAGTGATTTAATGTGTGAATAATAATTTAAAAATTAATTTTAAAAATGACCAAAAAAAAAAATAAAACCAGCTGAGCAACAGAAAACCCTGGAGCGTGGAATGTTCTGTAGGAAACGAGCCTGGACACACCAGAAAGTCCACCTTCATGCAAAGTAGAGCGCAGAGAACGGGGACGGCAATGGCCGATGCAGCGCGTGCCCTGGACTGGGTCGTCCGGAAAAGAGGGTTGTGAGTGGCGGGGGAGGGCGGGGGACACGGGAGGACCGTCGGTGTCCTGAGGTGCGACGCCCGTGAGCCATGTCAGCGGCCATCCACAGTCTTAGTCACGTGCAGATGCCGCTGAGTCAAGTGTCACAGTGGCCACTGGCTGCAGTTTCTTCCCTTTCTCTCTCTCTGTTTTGGTGAGAGAACGAGAGGGAGGGCGAGCGAATGGTCCCCACGTAGAGGACTGTCAGACTAGGAGTGGGACCCAGGTGACCGTTCTCTGCTCTCCCCCGTTGGCACGTTGGTCGTGAGGTCTGGGGCGACACTGACAAGCAGCGCCTGCCCTTGGTGCTCCACAGAGCGCAGCTTCTCCGTCTTGAAGCCCTGACTTTTCTTGCCGCAGTTCGGGACCGAGTGAGGTCGAAGATGGAGAGGGACATCCTGGCGGAAGTGAGCCACCCGTTCATCGTGAAGCTTCATTATGGTAAGCCAGCAGGGCAGCCACCGCGGGGGCCTGGGCGGCCTGCTCCCGGCCGCGGCTGGGAAATGGGCCAGGTCGGAGAGAAGGCCCCCCCTCGTGCTGCAGCCCCTCCGTGCGGGGACGGGTATCTCTTCCGCCCAGTCCCCTCTCTCCGTCGTATCTGTTCCCCAGAAGGAGCGAGGCGCTGTGTGTATCTCAGACACCCAGTCGGACGGCGCGCTCATCCTAAATCGTGCCTTGGGTGCCGTGGCCACAGGCCTGGCCCACAAATCTCTGAGCTCTCAGCGTGAGTGCTTTGTGATGGTGTCGGTTACCCCGGGATGGTAACACCTCCTACTTTAAGGGTGGTAGAGTTTCGAGCCCCCAAAGTCCTTCCATGGCCGGTTGCTACGTCCATGTTTGTGGCTCAGGGCAGATGAGTTCGGCCCGCACACGGCTTCCCTGAGCTCTCTCCTCTCGATCGGGGTAGCCATACGTGAAACCTTCCCGTTACAAACATGCCAGGACGGGGGGTCCGGAGGGGCTGTGCATACAGCGCGGAGAACAAGGCGGCACTGCCCGGTGGGCTCCAGGCTCCTCCATGTCTCCTCCTCTGCCCAACCCGTGCCATCCAGCAGCTTCGGCCGGCTTCCCCCGCCGTAGCTTCTGGTAGTCACTCCTCACTGCTCTGCTCGCATGAGGTCACCGCTTTCAGACCCAGGTAGGAGCGAGGTTTCTGAACAGCCGTCCGGCCTCACCCCTGTGCTCACAAGCTCCCCGTCTGCCCACCGAGCCCGCGGAGGAAAGGTTTAACCTGCAGTCAACCAATGTGGTCTGACACAGGCTTCCTAGTTGCAAGCGACTCACTGTTTTTGTTTTTGTTTTTGTTTTTGTTTTGTTTTGTTTTGTTTTTTTGGGGGGAAGGTTTTTGCTATAGGGCACGTGCGCTCACCAGAAAGACAGAGAGACAGGAACTGAGAAATCACCCCCCAAGTGGGATGGCCGTGCCGCAATCCCTTCTCCTCCATTCTCCTCTTGGGATCTTGAGTACGCACACACACGTGCCTGGCATGAGTTTAAGCCACCAGGTCTGGGTGGTCGATTACATGGGAGTCCAGCAACATAGCCATTACACTAACTGCTGGTCCTAGCAACTTAGTTTCGAAGCCCCGCGGTGTGTGTGGGTTCGGGCATTTACTTCCACAAAGAAGGAGTCATCTCGGATGTAGGATGTGAGGTGTCGGGGCTCCTCCGGCCATCCCTCCTGTGTTTATATGCCAGACGCAGAAGGCCCCGAGTAGGCTGAGCTGACCACGCAGGCACAGGGTGGGTGCTCTTGGCCCCTGGTGCGCCTGCTTCCCCTGACCAGGCATGCTGTGGCGGGGGTGGACAGAGCTAGTGTGGATCTGTGGGGAGCACATGGAGAGCTGGGCTGAGGGCTGACCGGTCCTCAGCTCTGCCATGAGGAGGTTGGGCCAGCCCCGTGCCCCACACACCTCCACCTCGCCCACTCATGACATACACCATGACAGAAGTCCACCTTGCAGAGGAGCCTGGGCTGTGGTGTGCCCGGTGCTCTCAACACTAGCGCCGTGATGGGAACAAGTTTGAAAGAAAAGGGAAACCCAGGCTCGCAGCACAGGTGACAGAGAGGCCGAGCTGTTGGCCAGGGTCCCGGTCCTGTGCCCCCTGCGGCCGGGCCCAGCTGCTCCAGTCGTGTCTCTGAGGTCTCAGCCTATGGCCGCGGGACTGTGTGAGCAGGGAGGCCCTGGGAGGAGGCCCTGTCATGACTACAGGGGACAGTAGCTGGTGGTGCCCGCACACTCCGAGCGGCCACCGCCCAGCTGAACACCCCTCTCTCCCCACAGCCTTTCAGACAGAGGGGAAGCTCTACCTGATCCTGGATTTCCTGCGGGGAGGGGACCTCTTCACCAGGCTCTCCAAAGAGGTAACCACCCCACTGGGAGCAGCCCGTCTGCCAGGACTCCAGGATGGAGGGTCGGGAGTGGCAAGGGGAGATGCATATGTGTATATGTGGTGTGTGTGTGCATGTAACACGTGCTGTGATGAGTTCTCATGTGCATGTGATGTGGCGTGTGTGTGTTGTGCATGGTGTGTGTGTGTGATATGGTACAGTATGATGTGTGCATGTGACCCAGTATGTGCATGTGATGTGGTGTGGTACATGCATTTGGTGCACTGTGCATGTATGTGTAGTGTAATCCGCACATGTGATGTATATGTATGATGTGGTAGGGTGTGGTGTGTGCAGTGATACAGTGCAGCGTAGTGTGTGCACATGTTGTATATGTGCTGTGTGTGTGTGATGTGTGCACACACCTCGTGCTATGTGTGCATGTGGTGTGTGTATGATGTATGATGTGCACGGTGTGTGCGTGATGTAGTATGCACAATTCTTGTGTGTATGTGTGTGTGATGCATGCATGGATGAGATGTCATGTGGTATGGTGTGTTCATGTGTGTGATGTGCACAGTATGTGTGTGAGAGAGATCTTGTGGTGTGTATGTGTGTGTTGTATGGATATGTGAGATTAGTTTGCTATGGTGTGTGTTGTGTGTACGTGTGTGATATGCACTGTGTGTGATGTGTGCACATATCCTGTATATGCGTGTGATGTATGGTATGCATGCATGAGATCAGTGTGGTATAGTGTGTGTGTGTTGTGTATGTGCTGTGCATACATGTGTGTGCTGGGCACCATGTGTGTGATGTGTGCACACATCTCATGCTGTGTATGTGTGATGTGTGCATGTGTGAGATCAGTGTGGCATGGTGTGTACACATGTGTATGTGCTGTGCGTACATGTGTGTGCTGTGTGCATGATGTCCGTGCAGCGTAGTATGTGCACATGTTGTGTATGTGCTGTGCATACGTGTGCTGTGTGTGTGATGTGTGCACACACCTCGTGCTGTGTATGTGTGGTGTGTGTGTGCGTGAGGTCAGTGCGGCGTGGTGTGTGCACATGTTGTGTATGTGCTGTGTGTACGTGTGCTCTTGGTGTGTGATATGTGCACACACCTCGTGCTGTGTATGTGTGGTGTGTGCGTACGTGAGGTCAGTGTGGCGTGGTGTGTGCACATGTTGTGTATGCGGTGTGTGTGTGTGATGTGTGCACACACCTCGTGCTGTGTATGTGTGGTGTGTGCGTACGTGAGGTCAGTGTGGCGTGGTGTGTGCACATGTTGTGTATGCGGTGTGTGTGTGTGATGTGTGCACACACCTCGTGCTGTGTATGTGTGGTGTGTGCGTACGTGAGGTCAGTGTGGCGTGGTGTGTGCACATGTTGTGTATGCGGTGTGTGTGTGTGATGTGTGCACACACCTCGTGCTGTGTATGTGTGGTGTGTGCGTACGTGAGGTCAGTGTGGCGTGGTGTGTGCACATGTTGTGTATGCGGTGTGTGTGTGTGATGTGTGCACACACCTCGTGCTGTGTATGTGTGGTGTGTGCGTACGTGAGGTCAGTGTGGCGTGGTGTGTGCACATGTTGTGTATGCGGTGTGTGTGCTGTGTGTGTGTGATGTGTGCACACTCCTCATGCTGTGTATGTGTGGTGTGGGTGTGCGTGAGGTCAGTGCGGCGTGGTGTGTGCCCATGTTGTGTATGTGCTGTGTGTGTGCGGTGTGTGTGTGATGTGTGCACACTCCTCATGCTGTGTATGTGTGGTGTGGGTGTGCGTGAGGTCAGTGCGGCGTGGTGTGTGCCCATGTTGTGTATGTGCTGTGTGTGTGCGGTGTGTGTGTGATGTGTGCACACTCCTCATGCTGTGTATGTGTGGTGTGGGTGTGCGTGAGGTCAGTGCGGCGTGGTGTGTGCCCATGTTGTGTATGTGCTGTGTGTGTGCGGTGTGTGTGTGATGTGTGCACACTCCTCATGCTGTGTATGTGTGGTGTGGGTGTGCGTGAGGTCAGTGCGGCGTGGTGTGTGCACATGCTGGCTGTCTGTAAAGAAGGCACACTTTGTGCACCAGTAAGAAATCTGCCGTCGAGAGCGCGGAGCAGCGCTGGCCCTTCGGCCCTCTCCTGGCACTCCCAGCCAGCGTAGCCCCTCTGCAAGCCCCGGCCACCGCCTAGAGGTAGTTCTTGCACACGGCTGTGTTTAGGAGTATCAGGTCGAGTCCCCACATACGTGTCTCCCTGCCCCTCAGCCACCGCCGGACCCTGGGGTTTACCCTTGACTACCCAGCTCCTTTCACAGAATGTTCCAGAACACAATTAGGATCGACTGTGGCCCTGACCTGCCCTGCAGAGCCCTCTACTCCGCAGGCTGGAAAGGCAGGGCCCGGCCATGATCGCACTGGGCTTTGTTCTGACGGCTCCACCTGACGTCTGTCCACACACACAGGATCAGAGGCCACAACCTGCCAGTGCAGCGCCAGAGAAGCCCTGCGCTAGGACGCGGCTTCCAGCGTGCGCGACTGTTCGGGGTTCCCTCTGCCCCCTCCCTCACTCCCACCTGCCTGCTCTTTGGCAGACCCCTCTCCCTTGCATAAAACCGCAAAGAGGGCAGGGGTGAAGCTGGAGCAGGAGCGGGTCCCCAGACCTGCAGGCCGCCCTCCCCTCCAGGTCCTGGTCCACGGGCATGCACAGTGAGTTCTCGGGTCCTCGCAGCCGCAGGGGAGGGGGGACGAGGCCCAGACCCTCGTTTACCGACAAGCCCTCCTGGGGCAGGTACCGGCCCCTCGGCATGCCGTGTGCACAGTGCCGACCCTGACAGCGGCTAGCTTCCCGCACAACCCACTGCCTGTCCTCCCGTCTGGTCGGCCCTCTGGACCAGAAAGGCCACACTCCTCGTGGTGGCAGTGTCTCCCTGAGAAGTCAGATGCGGTGGGTCCTCGGAGGCCACTCTCCCCTCACACCTGCTCCTCTCACGAGAGCCTTGCTCGGCATCCTCCCACACCGTGCCCCGCACTGACCGCTCTCAGAATTCACACCGAGGTGTTCTGCTGCTTGTCGTCCTCGGGGGCCACACTGAGATGTGCCTGAGCTGGGAGAGCAGGGGACCATGCTGCCCTGTCTGCAGTGTAGACAGCAGAGGGTCAGCCCCTCTGTGGACAGTCAGACATTCAGAAGGGCGGTCGCCGCCCGCAGTTTGCCGGGAGGAAGCAGCGACTGTGTTAGACAGTGCAGACAGGAGCAGCCGCCAGGCCCGGCGTTGCTGAGCATGGATTCCAGAACAGAGGGTCCAGCTAGGAGGGGCAGTCGGGCTGGGGCAGCCGTCAGTCTGGGCCCTGCTTAGAAGTCCTTCTGGCAGGGAGGATGCCCCAGCCGGGGTGCCTGGCGTCGCCCGCTGTTCTCTTCCCGACCCCCCTGGCCCCGCACTAAGCAGGCAGCCTCTGGTCACTGCTGACTTCTGCTGCTCTCAGGGAGAGTAGCTGGGCTGTAGGCTGCTGGTCTTCGCGATGCTGGTTTCTCACGGTAGATGTAAATACGGGGAGTGATAACAATGCGGCTTCCTACTGAGGCGACTAAAAAAGTATGTGCCGGTTCTAACAGCCGGGATGGGGCCGGCCATGCTGAGACGGTGTCACGGCCTTGCCCAGATTTCAGGCAGCCCGTGTCAGCGTGGACAGCCCCAGCCTAGAGAGCTCAGAGCAGTCACCTATACCACTCCTCTCCAGCCGGACTCCCTCGGCACGGAGCACCCTCCCAGGCCTGCAGCCGGCGTGCCGTGTTTGGCAGAACAACCCCGGCTTGGCTGGACAGGTTACCGAGGCCACAAGTTGGCATCTACCCAGAGAGGGAGAAAGAATGAGAATCCAGACCCGTTTGCAGTGGCTTCTTGAGCTGTCACAGTGAGGTTCAGTCGTGGGACAAGGGCGTGGTCCCCACAGAAGCGTCGAACTAGAACGTAAGCGGGAGTCGCCCAGGCTGCCGGCCCGGGGCAGGGGAAGGTGGACAGCCGTGTCTGCACTGGGCGGGCCGCCGGGTGGCGCACTCTTCTTCCCTGACGGTGAGCGGTCGAGAACGCGTTTGCCTGTGAGGGCCAGAAAAGCTCGGGGAGCCCCGACGAGCAAGAGCCACCGTGAGCCACATGCTCTGGGCTGAGCCGTGGGCTGCGGCGGGACTGGACAGCGCCCCTGTCTCTCCAGGTCATGTTCACCGAGGAGGACGTCAAGTTCTACCTGGCCGAGCTGGCCTTGGCGCTGGACCACCTCCACGGCCTGGGCGTCATCTACAGGGACCTGAAACCCGAGAAGTAAGTAGTTGGGGCCCCCGGGGCCGGCCCCCGTCGGCAGCTGCCGCTCAGTTACTTCTGAGTTCGCATCCCAACCCGGCTGGAGACACCTCTGCGCTGCCACAGCAGGGGCCAGTGTCACCTCTGCCCTGCACTGAGGGACCCGGCGGTGGGCGTGCTGTCTGTGTAGGAAATTCCTGGCCCCTCTCACCTGCTCCTCCCAGAACCCGGAGGGAGGCAGGCCTGGTGCACGGGAAAGCCTGGGCTGGTGGGCTGGTGGGCACAGGTGTTCCCTGCCCCTCGGAGGTGAGACTCCTGGGGCTAGGAGCGGAAGCTCTGCTTCCACGCTGCTTGTCTCTGGCTCCACTCGGGCCTGCAGGTCCGGGCAAGCCCTCTCCCCTCCTGTGCAGGTCCGGGCAAGCCCTCTCCCCTCCACGGCATCCCCAGGATGTGGTCCTTAGCCCTGCTGACCTAGCACTTTGGCACACTGGGGTTACAGGTCAGGGCAGCTCTCCCGAGACTTTTCCTGAGGGACTGCAGCCTCAGCACCCTTAGGCCACGCCCCTGGAGACCGCCCACACGTCCTTGGCCACCATAGCCGGTGACGTTCCTGCTCCTGGACACTTTGTAGTCTGGTCTCAGCTAAAACACGACAGGCCCCGGGGAGCAGGGCCCCACCCCGGGTCTCCTCCCCCTTACGCTCCGTGTGTGGCTGTCACACGTCACCTGGAAGTGAGCCACTCGAGATTTGGCCAGGTCCGGGGGGGCTGACCTAAGCAGCATCCCTGAGGTGTAGGAGGTATTGTCCTAGTCACTGTCACCGTCCCATGAAGCCAGTTAGTGCCACCAAGCGGAGCGTCCCCTGGTGGGCCGGCCAGCTTTGAGTACAAAAGGCAGCCCAGAGCCTCGAGCTGACCCCGCAGCCACGCCCACATCCCTGTGCTCTCACCTGCACTGACACGAAGCCTGAGCCGGGTCAGACATGGCTGTCATTTGTGGGACCTGGCTGGGCTTGCCCGGTGAGCGGGTTACTTATATACACGCATGATGTAAACCGCGTTTGCCTGCGTGTGTCCCGTGTGGCTCTAACTCAGCTGCTGCCTGGGGACGCCACGGCTGCACGTGAAGTGCGCAGCAAGTGAGCCCAGAGCCGTCCTTGCACCACTCACGCACAGGCGCGCCGGCCACGTCCCAGTTCCAAGCAGACTCCACCAACGTGCCCTCCGCGGCCCGAACCCAGGGCACTGTGGAGCCTGGCCCGGCTCCTGGGCCATCATGAAGGTCACCCCAGAAGTTGATCGGTTGAAGTTCACTATCCCTGGCCCCGGGGTCCGGACCCTGGACACCTTCACTGCCCCGGCGCCCAGCAGAGGCCTATGCGCTCAGAGCTCCCTCCGCTCTTGGGAAGGCAGGAAATGCTGTTCTCACTCTCCTGAGAGGTCAGAGTGATCCTGGCGGCCTAAACCACATCCATTACAGGGTTAAAGGGTTTTGTTGCTCAATTAGAATTCTTAGGGAATTAATCTTCCAGGTCACTGAATTCAGGGCAAAGATGGCGTGTGGCCGAAAAGCAGAGACAAAAGCATTTGCCTCTTCGGTTAGACCCTCGTCTCCGTGGCACACTACACCTTGCCCGTCCATCTCCTGAAGACAGCGGGTTTTCTCTCTAATCACACGACATGCTTTTAGTTGTGGTAGAGTGCACATTCTGTAGGGTCTGCCTTTGAACCTGGCGCACACGTACAGCCACAACCTGCAGCCGGTACACCTCCCCCTCACCCGCTCCATCCGCCCCGCAGCCCCGCCCTCCCACCGCTGTCCTGAATCCACCCGGCCCAGGGACCTCAGTGCGTGGAGTGGCGTGGCATCGCTTGTGCCCGGCTTGTCTCTCGGCGCAGTGTGGTCACGGTCTGCTGTGCTGTAATGTGGGTCAGGATTTTTAAAGATCGTCCGTACTGCCCGCAGGGCCTTGCATCCGGGGCTCTCCAGCCCAGCCTGGGTCTTTAGGTCTGGGCTGGTGGGACAGGATTTAATCACACCGTTAAAAGACAGGGACGGCCAGGCTGCGGTCTCTCCGATACCACAGCCCAGCTCCACCATCCTGCAGTGGCTGGAAGAAGGGGTTTATTTGCACACCCACCGTTTGCACACTCATCCCTGTTCTCGAAGGAGGACATGGTCTTCACTGTGGGGGGAAGGGCACCGTGAGCACTTGCACTTCAGGAGGCAGACGTCAGACCTGACCAGACAGCTTGGCAGGGGCCCAGTGACCCTCGGGTGGCCCGCTGGGACCATCTTACCTGAGACAGAGCCTGTGGGGCCCCGGAGCCAGGGCACGGGCTCGCAAAGGCTTCACTGAGGTCAGGGTCAGTCCCGAGACCCGGCCAGAGCTCAGGAAGAGGGTCTGGGAGAGGGGGTCTCTGGGCACCCAGGGCCTCCTGGGTACACGAAAACCCCTTCTAAGAGGCACCTGTTCTCCACGGAGGGGGTGGGGGCGATCGCGGCCCAAGACAGCCCCATTCTGCTCTCCCAGGTCAGAGCAGTCCCAGGCACGAGAGCACAGCGCCACCCCCAGCGCACAGCGAGGCCTGCAGGCTGACCTGGGGAGCAGCACTGGGAAACAGCAGTGGCCCGGCCAGCCTGCATGTGCTCGTCAGTCCCTGTCCCAGCCCTCTCCAGGCCTGTGCCGCGGCGGGCTGGCCTGAGTGTCCTCTTTC
>NW_006159840.1:6653184-6654700 GCF_000334495.1 Tupaia belangeri chinensis | reverse complement strand
TTTCCCTTTCCTAGCATCCTCCTGGACGAAGAGGGACACATCAAGATCACAGGTGCGTAAGTGACACGACACCCTCACAGCCCCGGCGAACGCAGGGACCCTCAGAGCCCAGCCCTCCCACTCCAGTCTGCTGACGCCCATCTCCGCTGGGGCTGGCTTGTTCATAGCTGTGGCTGCTCGCAGGGCGTGTTAGAGCAGTGGGGCTGCCCCCCCATGTCCGTCGTCTCCCTTCCCCCTCCACGCTGTCTGAGACCCCAGGCAGCCCCTGCCTACTGATAGGCCTCTGGAACCACTGCAGGTGTGTTCCGTAATGCCGGTGTTCAGCGCTTTCTCAGGGCAGACCTCCGAATCCCTCTCTGATGCATCCCTGCGCGGAGTCCTGCTCTCCCCATGCTGGACCATTGCAGTAGCTGTCTAGCCCTCCCTGTTGGCATCTCACACCCTGCAGCCTCCAGCAGGTTGTAGGGAACACGCCCCAGGCCCTGTGCGCCGCCCGCTGTGGATGTCCCTGTTGCTTCCGTAGCAATGGCCAAAAGCCGCATGTCAACAGCTCACACTCATGACGTTTTCCTGGAGGCCATAGCGCTCAGGGCTGACCTCAGGCTTCAGTGGACCTCTCCCCTCTGGAGCCCCTGGGGAGGACCACTTTCCTGCTGGCCCAGCTTCTGGAAGCAGCCTCTTCCTTGCGTCAGGGTCCCATCGCCTTTGCAGTGCCGCAGCGTGACATCAGAGCCCCTGGCCCCTCTGCCGCCTTCTTCCCCTACAGGCGTGTGCTGCCTTCAGCTCTCCCAGAGCATGCAGGACAGTTGCCCCGGAGGCCCTTCACTGAATCACACCTGCATGGTCCCTTTGCCATGTGGGGGGCCGTGCCAGGCCCTGGGGCTCAGAACACGGCGTTGTCCCGCCCACGGGTCCACCCACCCGCCTCCCTGAGCCAGCGTGCTCTCACTCTCTCCAGCCTGGCTGCGCTTCCTCCCGGAGCCCTCCCTGCTTCAGTACTGGTGGACGCCTGTGCCTTGGCAAGCTCCCCGAGCCCCCACCCTTCCCTGCAGCGCCTCCTGCCCAGTCACTTGTCCTTGTGCCCATCTCTCCAGCCCCCACTGCCCAGGGCAGTGCACCCTGCTCGGCAGACAGGGCATGAGGAAACCGATGACGTGTTAGATATTATCAGACATTCCGAATGCCCGTGCAAGTCTCCGAGGCCCCACTGTCTAGTCCTCTTTATGGTAGCATGGGAGCCTGCCTGTCTGTCCGCATGTACCTGCTGTGCACGCCTGGGCTCGGGCCCGTGGTGTTTGGTCAGCGCCCACCTATCTGGCAGCTGCTCGGGGCCCTGTGTATGATTCCATGTCCATCTGGGCGATGCTTCCTGCCCCTCCCTCACACACGGGGGCAGAAGAAAGTCACCCTTACCGAGCAGAGACAGGAAGCTCTTCGGCTGGTCCAGGCGGCTCCAAGGTGCCGCGTGGCATCGCGCAGAGACCAGGTCCTGCCAGCTCCTCGCAGGCTTTCTGTG
>NW_006159840.1:6636532-6652685 GCF_000334495.1 Tupaia belangeri chinensis | reverse complement strand
CGGCATTCACCATGTGAAGCCCGAGTGTGTCGCAGACGCTGGGACCGGGGTGCCACCACCTCAGGTCTAACTGTGGCACAGACTTCCAGCTTTCTCTGCATTCCGAGACGTGGTCTCTGTCGCCTCCTGGTGACCCCTGGTTGCTAACACGCAGTGACTGGTGGATTTGACCAGGCACGGACACAGGCCCCCAGGCAGCGGGTGACCGAGGCCTGCCTGCTCCACAGGCCACCGGGCAGCGTGAGACTGAGGCCCACCCTGCTCAGTACTCGGGCTTAAAGCCAGGTCTCACACACCTCGCCGTGGCCTCGGGAGGGGGTGATCTTACCCCCACCCTCACGGATATGAGAACTGCACACTGTCTGGAACCTTATAACCGACCTGTTCCTGGTGTCTGAGCTGGGCAATGCCCCCCACGCCCATCCTCCCCCAGAGAGCCCGGGCTGAATCTAGGCTCTCTGGGAGCCAGATGGGCAGTACGGACCGCAGCCCCCCAGCAGTTGCCCAAATCCTCATCAGACCGTCTGTCTTCCCCTCTGTCCCTTGCCAGCCAGGAGCATCCTCCCACGTGGTCCACAGCCCCCCTCCCCCCTCTTCCTGCTCTGGAGGACGCACCATCCTGGCACCGTCAGAGCAGCAGACATGGGGCACCGTTCCCGCCCCGTCCTGGTCCCCGGCCCGAGGTGCACAGGTCTGCAGCCCACCCTCGTTCTAGAAAGGGCCACCTGGTTCGGGAACACGTCAGTTATGAGGGAATGCGTGTCCTCGTGGGGAAGCATGTGGTTACCAAAGAACACTGTCCCAGGCATGCCTGAGTTTGACACTCTCACAGAATTGCCAGTCTGTGCATTTGGCTGCTGGACTTCGGGCCCGGGAAGACCTGGGCTGTGATGACACTGCTCCTGCACAGGGCTCTGGAGAGGGCCAGCGTGCAGGACACACCAGCAGGGACGTCCGGGGCTGGTGGCCTCGCCCAGGGACTGAGGACGGCTGTGTGCTGTGCTTGCTTTAGATTTCGGCCTGAGCAAGGAAGCCATCGACCACGACAAGAGAGCCTACTCATTCTGTGGCACCATTGAGTACATGGCGCCCGAGGTGGTGAACCGGCGCGGACACACGCAGAGCGCCGACTGGTGGTCCTTCGGCGTGCTCATGGTAATGCCGCCCTCCTCCGGCCGCGCACCTCACATCCCCAGGCTGGCCGGGATCCTGGCGTTAGGGGAGCGGGCTCGGCCACGTGGAAACCAGCCCCGCTCCGCACCTCGGGGGAGGAGGAGGTCGAGCCACGCGTCTCCAGGCAGCCTCTCCTCTGTCCAGACTCCCGCCCTCGGAAGAGGGGCCTGGGGTTCGAGGGAGAGGCCCTGTCAGGTCAGGCCGCCCTCTCACGCTCTCAGCAGTTACACGGCAGTGTCTCAGGGCTGTGGCGATTTCCATATTTCAATACAAAGTCCTCCCAGTTAGTTGTGAAATTAGCATAAACTGAAGCATATGTGGAATTGAACGTTTTTATGCCCATCCTGAAGCCTGGGGTTTCAGAGCACGTTTGCAGACAGCTTGTAACCCAGGGCTGTCTAACCCTGGTGTACCATGGCCCCTTCTGCAGTCCCAGGGGACTCCTCCCCAGCTTCCATCCTCCTGCACCCGTTCCTCTCTTCCCCCTCTCCTCCCTGTCACTCCACCCTCCTCAGGGCAGGTGCTCACCCCGGCAGGCTGCCCCGCCACCGTCAGTGTGGACTGGATTCTGACACTCTGGAATCCAACATCCGGGATAGTATGCCACGGCATGTCAGGGTGGCCCGGCCTCTGTGCATTTAACAAAGGAGAATTTCGGTCACCGTGGTGACAAGCACTCAGCTGGATCTTGGCCAGCTGTTTGCACGCCAGTGCTTACTCCTCCAGGACCCAGCCGCCTCCCGTCCACAGAACACAGGCGCAGTCCTGAGCCCAGGGCCAGGGGCTCCAGGGAAACGGGCTGGTGCCCTGAGGCCTCGCCAGGGCATGGGTCACTTGGGTCAGCCGGTCACTTTCTGGGCTCCGGTGCTCAGCTCAGGGTGCAGAGGTTTGGCTGGACCCGAGAGTCGGCACAGACGCTGACTCCTCTGTGGGCAGCCGGCCTGGAGACCAACTCAGAGCAGTGATGTCCTGGCTGCCTTGGGGTGCTCCTCCCACAGGGACAGCACTCGTCACCCTGTCCACAGCCTTCAAGGTCATCGGGTCACAACGAGGAGGCTGCTTGGGGAAGTGGGTGACAGCAGAGAGCCGCTCAGTGAGATCCGCTAATGCGTGCATCCGTGCAGAGCGCTGGAGGGGTGTCTGCCGGCCCAGGGGCGCGTGTGCCGAGGGCCGGCGTCCTGTTGTCTGCTTCCTCGGGTGTGTGGGGACACTGGCCGGGGTGTGGTCTCCTCGGGGCTGGGGCCCACCGCGTCCGCTCTCCACCTGGAGGAGTCTGGGAGTCTGCTTCCTCTCGGACTGAAAGGGCCTCTCCCCAGAGAGGTTGCTGAGGCGGGGCCTGAGCTGTGCTGTCTTGAAGACACCTTTGCGGGCAGCCCTGCAGCCTCGTGGTCAAGGGGGCTGGATCCCTCACTGCCAACCACGGTTTGAATCCCAGCCCTGGCAACTTGAGAAAATGCCAGGCGTGCCCCAAATCCCAACGGGAAAGAGAAACGGGAGAGCACGGGCTGCAGTGGCCAAGCTCAGTGGGGGTGCTTCTCCTTGTCTCCTGAGGACACACGCCCTCTGGCAGTTAGAAAATGGAAATGAGGGTGTCCCGTTCCCATTCCAGAATATTGGCTTCCTTTGAGATCTGGTGGTGGGTGTTCGGGTGGGATGCCTCGCCAAAGCCCCCACCTCAAGCCTGCAGCAGAGTTTACTGGGAATTCTGACACGCCCTTCCCTGACTCTGGGCTGTAGGCCCAAGGTCTCGGGCCTGCAGCTCCAAGCGTGACTTCAGCTCACACCCCGCCTCTGAGAGCCTGTTCCTGGAGAGCCGGGCCTGCAAGGGCGAGCCCCTGAGGGCGCCAGCTTGGTCCCGGCTGCACGTCACTTTCTGCCCTTCCCCTGAGTGACCTCCAGCCCGCGTGGCACAGCAGTAGCACGGTGCCCTGCAAGGCGGGAAGTCCCGTGGCCGGCCGCAGGTCACATCGCTGGGTCAGCCTAAAGCACACTGGGTGCGTGTGAGCAGGCGGGGTGGAGCTGGGAGGGTGAGTGCGGCATGATGACGTCCGTCAGGGTGGGCGGGTCTGGCTGGGGCAGGTTGCAGACAGGGGGCTGCAAGACAGCCTTGTCTACTAGACGCAAGCTGGGAAGTGTGGCCATCACCTCTCAGGGTGGCGGACATTTGCAAGAAAAAGAGACCAGTCTGAGACTGTCTCCCCGTCTCAGAGCAGAGACGCAGCACCCACAGCCGCACACGCAGGGCCAGCTCGACTTGCTCTGTGGGTCTGGGCGATGCGCAGAGGAGGTAGGACATTCTGCTGACCTGTCTTCTCAGACGGGGCCTCTGTATGAAACGGAGCTTTCAATTTCTTCTGGTCTAAATCATTGCAAGTTAAAGAAGTCAACGGAGATGCTGAAAGGCGAACAGAAATACCTACAGGAAAACTGAAAGACCTGAGGTAGAGACCGAGGAGGAACGGAGGAAAGGGGGAGACGGACTCGGGGCGAGCCGCCCTCGGTCCCCACCTCGTAAGAGAACAGCCACTGCGGACGCTTCGCCTTCTCCTGTGTGGCAGATGGCTCTGTCTCTGGGTCCTTGTCCAATGTGCTGCTGCCTGACCTCTGTCACCTTTGTCACAAATCTACCTCTGCGGTGTCTCCCTGGTGCTGAGACTGTGCTGTGTAGGCACCAGGTGGCCCTGGTCCGTGACGGTCCCCACAGAGAGCCACATGGGTGCCCGGCAAAGATGGTCCCCAGGACAAAGAGAAGACAGGCATGACAGCAGAGAGACACCCCCGGCCCTGCTCCTGGGGTCGCCTCCTGCCCTGTCATTGCTGCCATAGGAGCCTCCCCAGAAGTCGGAGGAGCCGACATGAGCAGTTGGCTCCCCTGACCCCTAGCGAGGCCTCGCTCCCATGGCTGTCACCAAGTACACCAGGCCCGTCCACCGCGTTTCTCACCGGCACGGACACTCCTCACCACGCAGCCCCCTGCAGGTGGGACCCTCATTCAGCGAGGAAGGCACCACGTTCCGTGTGCCAGCTCCAGATCTGCACTTTCACGCAGCGCCTGACGTCGGCGCGGGCTCGCAGAGATGACGATGAAGTTTGCATGGCATGTCTGACCCGAACTGGAACCTCTCGTGTTGGGGAGAGACGGTGCTCTCTGTGCTCAGAGTGAGAGCTGAGGTCCCGAGAGCAAGCGCAGGGTCCAGACCACGGACTGTCCCCGCTGCAGGGCCCGGACCATGGAACTGTCCCCACTGCGGGGCCTGGACCATGAACTGTCCCCGCTGCAGGGCCTGGACCATGGAACCATCCCCACTGTGGGGTCTGGACTGCGGAACTGTCCCTGCTGCAGAGCCCAGACCATGGAACCGTCCTCGCTGCAGGGCCCGGACCATGGAACTGTCCCCGCTGTGGGGTCTGGACTACGGAACTGTACCCGCTGTGGGGCCTGGACCACGGACTGTCCCCACTGCGGGGCCAGGACCATGGGACTGTGACTGCATGTCTGTGAGGCACACCCCCTACCCTGGCTTTGTTGAGGAAGATGGAGACCCGGGTTATCAGCCCTTCCCCCAGAGACACCTGCACATGGACCCCCGAGCTGGGCGTCATGCCACCCAGAGAGGTCAAGGCCCTCGGCAGAGCTCAGCTGGGAGGACCTGCACCAGCCGAGGGAGCCGCCATCCTCGGCCGGCCGCATGTGCGTCGGGGACCATGAAGGCACTGTCACCGCGTTTGGTGCACCGGGCTCTGTGCCGGCTGCCATCGGCCTCTGTGGGATATCCGGGCCGCACTGCCGATGGGGATGGCCTCTCGTCGGGCACTCTAGTTTCCTGGGCCACCACGGGAGTTTTCCCACCTCTCCACATGCACAGGTGCCAGGAGCCGCCCACGGCCATACTCGCTGTCCGGCTCTACCGCGGTGACCTGGGGGGCCACGCCCACCTCTGCCAGCTCCCACCTGTAGAAGCCCAGAGCGGCACCTCCTCCTGGCTACCCTGAGGCTCAGGTTGGTGCGTGCACCTTCAGCCCTCAGAGTAGGGTGCAGCGCCCGTGGGGCCAGCCCACCTGGTGAGTCAATGTCGCACACCAGACGCATGTGCATGGCATGAGCACCTGCACCGCCAGAGCCCAGCCCGCGCCACAGAACCGTTGCTGCCACCACCTGGAGCGATGGCTTTGCGGCCGGAACCCTCATCCTGCACTTGGCTTCTCACGGTTGTCAGCCGGCCAGGTGAGCCGAGCCCTCTGACCAGGCGTCCCTCCCAGAGTGCCCTCTCGTTCTCTGTCCTGGACCGTTGGGGCCCTCGATGGCGTTATGCCCATGCCCAGGGTGGCCACAGATGTCCCCTAGGACAGGGCTTTCAGTCTCAGCGCGGTTGAGGTCTGGCACCAGGAACGTCTTTGTTGGGGGTCGCGCTGTGCATCGTGGGACGTTTAGCTGCCTCCTGGGTCCCCTCGATGCCAGCGCCCCAGCAGACAATCAGATATCTCTAGACAGGGAAGCTGCGGCAAAAACCACTCTCTGACCGAGTCCTGACCTCAGCACAGCCCACAATGGAGCTGGGGGCAGCTGGGGGCTGTTCATCTGCCAGCCTGCCTCGGAGCTGGGGTGCAGACGCGTCACGAGAGCGCCCCTCCCACCCGGTGAGGCAGCCCCTCTCCTCGTTTGCCAGGAAGCCTCGGCCAGCCCAGACCAAGAGCCTTGCTGTGTGTGTCATGTCCCAGGGAAGCACCTCGGGAAAGCACAGAGGTCCTAGATGGGCACTCGACGTGAGATCACCTACTTTCTCCACGGACGCCAAGGGCCGTGACTGGTGGTCACAGAAGGAAAAGCCTCACCCGCCCGCACCAGCGCCGTCGTCGCCATGAGATGCACTTACTAGGGCCAGCGGCTGGCGTGCAGGTCAAGGTGCCTTGTGCCCACGTGGCTGGCTGTGCGGTTTGAGTCTCGGACCCAGCGGCTTGAGAAACGTGCCAGGCACACGTGTGTGTCCCTAATCGCAAGAGAAGAATGGAGAAGGGATTACGGCGTGTCCGCCCTCCGGAGGGTGGTTTTTCACTTTCCCTTTCTCTATCACTCTCGGGCCAGTGCATGTGCCCTACAGCAAAAAAATAGAACCAACAGCGGCAGCAGCGTGTGCTCAAGGCATGTCGCCCCTTGTTAGGTTTCCCGTGAGCTGTGGAGGGCCGGGGCCCCCATGGTGCGTTGGGTTCATGGGAAAGAGACTTGTGGACGAGCAGGGACGGGGGACACGTGAAGAAGGTGGACGCTGGCCTTCAGTCAGAGCGGGCACCTAAGAAGAGGTCACTAGGCAGGTGTCAGGGGCCCGGGTACAGCAAGGGTTAGGGCCGGCGGCTTTCTCATTACACGCAGAGACAGGACCCCCGGAGTGCTGGTCATGGTGACTCGGAAAAGGAGCGGAAGGAGGGGAGACTCGGATGGGAGGAGCACTCCCTCTGCTCAGCCGCCGCTGCTTCAGGAAACGTTTTCATGCGTGGAATCAGCGGCAAGCCTGCGTCCTGTTTTGCAGATGAACAGCTGTCTGCCAGGCAGGGGGTCTGGTCTTCCCACTGAGTCACGTTCGTCTGTTTAAAATCCCCCTCCCTGGTGCTCAGCCTGCCGCCTGTCTGCCCTGTGTGTGCTCGCTCAGCGGGCGCGGGGCGCCGGGCGCGGGGCGCAGGGCGCAGGGCGCAGGGCGCGGGGCGAGCTTTCCTCCCAGGTCGCAGGCTCAGGCCCTGAAGTGGCGACTGCTTTTACATCCTTGGCTCTGGCTGACCCAGTAGCCAGGCGGCTAAGGGAAGCCGGATGCTCTCAGGATGGGGAAATGGAGGTTTGATAGTATTGTGGGAAAAGTTAGTATACAAACCGTTATCTGTCTCAAACAAACAGTAAGGGGCCAGCAGGTGGTGTGGTGGCTAATGCACTGGACTCCCCACATGGTCAACTGTGGTTCGAGTCCCAGACCTGGCGGCTGACTTTCTCACTTTCCCTCTCTCTGTCCCTCTTGGTGAGTTCATGTGTCTTATAACAAATTAAAATAATAATGATGATGATAATTTAAATGATTCTTTAAAAAACACACAGTAAGAAAGGAGGAAGTGTCACCAGTGAATGGTGGGCGCCTTCGGGGACGAGACTAGAGGAGGTGGGCTGGCCTTTCCGCCTGCGTGTACTTGAGAGGCCATCGTGCGTGAAGAGCTTAAGGGCCGCAGGGAGAGGCGCCCGCGTCATGCACACTGATACCGTGGACGCGCGTAGGGTCGCCGGAGAGGCAGGGTCTTGTTCGTAGGAGGCGGCGTGTCACTGCCGCCCCAGGCCCTTCCTCAGAAGTGGTCAGATACGCCGGGCACCCTTGTGGCCAGTGCGGCTCCAGGCCAGCGCTCCCGCCCACAGTCCACGCATCAGCGCTGTCTGCTATGGGAGCTACTGCCGGCCCTGTGCAGAGACGGCGGCCCCAGCCCCCCCTCACCCCAGCTCTCTCCTGGCCAGTGGCCACCGAGTCTGAGACTGCGGTGCCGTCTTCCAGGGGTTGGGCTGGGCTGTGAGCCGCATTCTCTGCCCAGGGAGCACAGGGCCCGCCCACCCTGCAGGGACACACTGGGCAGGGCAGCTCCGCCCCTGGCTCGCCCCCTCCACACCTGGCAAGGAGGAGCAGTCGGAACCCACATGGCCCAGCCGCCCATTCCAGGCCCAGTCCTCTGTCTCCTCCCCGTGGCCCTGCCCGACTCACCCCGTGTAAGGAGTCATTCACCACGTCGCCCCCCGCACACCCATGGACAGACGCTCCCGAGGGGGTTCTGCCCACAGGCCTATCCCGAGCTCGAGGCCGCCAGCACTTGGCTGGCCGGGTTCTGAAGGAGCAGGGGAACCGCCACACTAGCCCTCCGGGGCCTGTGCGAGGTCACAGTCTGAGCGGCCGCGCTCACGCTGTTCTCTGTGCTCTGCAGTTCGAGATGCTCACCGGGTCGCTGCCGTTCCAGGGGAAGGACCGGAAGGAGACCATGGCCCTCATCCTCAAGTGAGTAGGGGTGGTCCCCCAGGGGTGCGCAGGCACCCACCGAGGCAGAGCGGCAGCCTGGGGCAGAATTACAACCACTGGGCGGAGAAACCGCAGAGCTGTCCTCGGGACTATCCCCGAGCTGTCACTTGCAGTGAAGTCGAGAGCAACGCTACGTGGGGTGTCTGTGGCTAGCCCCCGCCCATGGGAGGAGCCGGGGAGGACAGGCCCCCGAGGCACAGTCCCTGGCGTCCAGTGGGTGGTGGCCTCCACTGGGAGGCCTTCAGCCGCAGTGACACCTGTGACCCAGCGCCCGCATCTGCCGTGTCGCCCCACTCGCCGCAGCTAAACGAGAATGAGCTCTTTGCTTTCCTAAAGCCAGAATCGTCCCTCCAGAAAGTCACAGGCTCTCGGGGCTGGCCACGGAGCATTTCCGTGGGGCACACGAGGCTCGGTCCCGGCTCTCTGTGGCTGAGGAACCCCAGGCGCCCCGAGGCCCTCTCAGAGGCTCAAGGGTCCTCCTGTCCCAGATTCTCGTCATAGAATTGCAAGGGGACAGTCACAGAGGCAGGTGAGAGTCCGCTGCCTCCATGGAACCAGGAGGCCGTTCCCCGCGGTACAAGACAAAGCCCCAACGCTCCTTTAATTCAGCTTTAGAAAACATGTTGGCCCCCGGGCCTCTGCCCAGCCCATGACCTTGTCTTTCAGAGCCAAGCTGGGGATGCCCCAGTTCCTCAGCGTGGAGGCCCAGAGTCTGCTGAGAGCCCTCTTCAAGCGGAACCCCTGCAACCGGCTGGGTAAGAGTCCGCAGGCCCTGCAGGGACCTGGACGGGAGCACCCGCACTGAGCATGCACAACGGGCTTCCCTGGGCATGCTCAGGGTGCAGAGCTCGGGCAGGAGCCGGAACGGCCCGAGCTGCGCGGCCACCGGCCCCCTTGCGTCTCCGTGGCATGCCTAGCTACCAGAAAGGCAGGGAGGTGGTAACCTGTGGTTGGAGTGAAATACCGGAGGGTGCACCGACTCCATATAAGGGAGCTCCGGCTGAATTCTAGAACAGTGTCAGGCGTCGGTCCCCTGTGAGGAGTCGGCGCTCGTTCACTGCATGTCTCTGCAGCGGCGAAGGCCCCACGCACCTTCCCTAAGTCTTCATCAGAAATCAAACGGGTTCCCGGGAGCGTCCTCCGGCCCTGCTTGCCCCGCTGGTGTGAGGCCGCGACTCTGCCGCTCCACTCGGAAAGCGAGCCGTCTCCCGTCCTCAGCTCGGTTCCTTTCCGTCTGAACCTGCTCGGGCTAATTTGGGCTGAGGACGTCACTTCCCTCTTCCCCTCCAGGGAACTCCCCAAATCCCACGGCAGCAGAAGTTCATGGACTGTGTGAACAGTTGTTTTCATTGAATCTTGTGCAGAATTTCCATCTGTAGAAAAGTTGGACAAAAAGAAAAACAGAAGAAGAAAGGCAATTACATTAAAAAAAAAAATCACACTTTTATTTTACCCTCGGGCACCTGTGTTCACCGGGGAGAGACTGAGAGGGAAAGTGAGGACTCACTCCCCAGGAGGGTAGCCATGCCACAGTCCCTCCTCTCCATTTTCCTCCTGGGGTGCACACACACCAGTGTGAGTTTCAAGCTGCCAGGTCTGGGACTCGAACTGCCATTAGCCATGTGGAAGTCCAGCATCTTAACCGCTATTCCACCTGCTGGCCCCTAAAATCACAATGTTAAGGACCATAGTTTGTCTTTACCAGATCTGAAACATGGTGAGGACTCAGGTTTTACCTGTGACCTCCCTGTCCGTCATGTGGCTGCTCAGAGACGTCTTTGGTTGTTTTCCACAAATGTTCTTGTGCTTTTAGTTGGTCAGGCCCTTACAGTGCCTCGTGGTGGCTCACCCCTCCTACCTAAGACAAGGACTCTGCAGTGGAGACGGGCAGGGCTGGGCTGACCTCCACAGCCACACAGCCCACAGGTGCACAGCGTCCTCGGTGGGAGCAGGCCTGGCGGGCTGGTGGGGGAGGCTTGCTGTTGGCTCCAACTGAGGAGATGCTGCGGCACTTGCGGCAGGCCGTAAGCAGCACTCGGGGTCGCTGTCTGGCCACCTCCGCAGGCCAGGCTAGTGCCCGTGCTCACCCACCAGGCCCCTCCCAGTCGGTCTTTCGGAGCCGTCCGCTCTCGTTCCCCTGCCGCAGGCCAGGCTAGTGCCCGTGCTCACCCACCAGGCCCCTCCCAGTCGGTCTTTCGGAGCCGTCCGCTCTCGTTCAACGCCAGGAGCACCCGTGGGTTCTCCTCGAAGTTCCCAGAATATCCTAGGACTCTCAGGGGAGCTGAGGTGGCGGGTAAAGAGGAATTAGATGCGCTAATGAACATGAAAATGGCACCGTTGGGCCTCCACCCTGGGGCCTCCACCGTGGGGCCCTCATCGTCGGCCAGCAGGTCCACACTCCAGGGAGCACGTGCCAGACCTGTCTTGTGCACTGGCAGAGGGGTTTCTGTTTCTCCTGCTTCTGATTTTTAAGAATTACTTTAATTTTATTTATTCACTCATTTATTTTAATTTGACCAGAGAAAGACACAGAGAAAGAGAGAGAGGACAGTGAGGAAGGAAGCCACCAGGTCCGGGACCCGAACCACGATTGGCCACGTGGGAGTGTCCACTGCCTTCACCGCGCCGCCTCCGGCTTCTCATTCTGTGCTGACTCAGTGTGGTCTGTGCTGGTCTCCGACAGCCCCACCCTAGTTTCCGTCGGCCTTGCTGTGGCCTGGTGCCAGGAGTCACCCTCCGATGGCCTGCTTGAAACCTGGCCAGCCATAACTTGGAGCCAGTTAGTCTTGTCAAGCCCTGAGTGGCCTGGGGTATGCCAGCGACCTGCTCCCGCCCGCCCACCCTCCCATGCCTCTCATGGCGTGGTCCATGGGGCATGAGTGACCGTCGGGCCACGTCCACAGCCATTCATGAACAAGCTCTCAGGCAGAAGGTAAAGCAATCACGCTGCGGTGCAGAGGACCGGTGAGCGACTGCTAGGTGGAAAGGGTTAGGGTCAGTTTACATCAGGCCTGAATTCGCCCAGGGCCGTGCAGACCAGAGCTTACAACTGCCAGGAGAGTTCCGTAGCAAGTGAGGGGAACCATCTGAGTGGTCCCAAAGGAAGGAAGTTGGATTGTGTGACTCGAAAACAACAGAAATGCAAAAGTTTCAAAAGCGCCTTAAAGGATCCACGACGTAAGCAGCTCACAGTTTTCTATGGACATAAAGACACAGTGGAGATATTCCGGCAGATGCAGAACCTCTTGGGAATACAGTCGGCCCTCAGATCTGCCAGCGCCCCGTCCTCGGGAACAGCCGTCCGCGCTGCAACGTTTACAGGAGGGACTTAGGCACCATGCGTCCGAGTATCCACAGGGAGTCCTGGAACTGGTCCCCCTGGATTTCGAGGGTTCAGTGTGGTTTCCTGAGAATTCAGAAGCCCACAGTGGCATGGCGGCTAACGCAACCGGATCCCACACGGCCGACTATGCTGTTCGAGTCCTGGATGGGGTGGCTTGAAAGACATGCGAGGAGCGTGTGTGCGTGTGCATACCCAAGGTCTCGGAAAGGGATTGGTGTGACCGTGCCCCATTGGGTGGCGGTACTTTCTCACTTTCCCTCTTGCGCTCTCTGGCCAGCAGACGTGCCCTCCAACAAACTTAGAAAAGAGAGCGAGAGAGTAACCCTGCCAGGCACAGCACGGCATCCTAACCCACGTGGCAGGAAAAGTCACGGCTGGCCGCACAGCAGGCCCTTAACGCAGACACAGACGACGTGCCCGTGGCGCCCGTGGGGAGCTGGGCCCCAGTGGTGATGCGGAGCCGGTCGTGAGCTCTCACTCCGGGTAATGCAGGTCTCAGATCTGCGCTTCCACTCGCTGTGAGCTCCCGTTTACCTGGCAGTGAGGACCTGGCGGAAACGCTCCCAGCCCGTCAGGAGAAAGTGCTCCTGTTCTACGCTCTGCCCGTGAGGACGCGGCCGCGAGGGTGTGCGCCTCAGTGCCCAGCCACCCGGAGGGATGCGGCCGCGGCCCTTGTCCTGGGGCACAGCAGGCTCTCCGGCGTCGGCCCCGCGTCCTGCGCAGGTCGGCTTCAGCCGGTTGTCGGCACGCACCTCCTGGGGAGCAGTTTGCCCTGCGAGAGTTGATGCAGCCTGCGAGGACCCAGTGCGGGCGTTTTCCTTCCACCTCACACTGTAATGAACGTAGCCGGTGATGATTTCTGAGTAACAGCGTTAACTCGCCATCTGCTGAGCTCCGAGGCCTCCACACACCGAGATGCAGTCTCGCCACGGCCAAAGGAAGAGGCTGCAGATACGGCCAGTTGTCACGCCGGCCGAGAGCGCGGCTACCCAACCCGCGTGCCTTCCAGTCTCTCGATGAAACTCCCGCTGATGGTGAGAGTGCGCCCCGACAGCACGAGACGCGCAGCAGGTCTTCAAAGCGCCCTGCAGTGCGTCCCAACACTCAGCCCTCTGCCACCAGACTGCCCCGACAGAAGCATCCTGCGGGCACCAAGGGCGCCCAGAGGGGCGCAGGGAGCCACTGCTCCCTTCTCCGCGGCCCCCCAAGTCCCAGCCCGGTGAGAGGAGGTCTGCACCCAGGACAGGCACTCGGGGAGCACCACTTTGGAAGTTTTGTTAGGGCAGCCGTTTGAGCGTGTGGAGGGCTGTGCTCGGTGCTGGTGGCCTGAGGCTGGACCTCTGGGCGCAGGGTTTGTAACACAGGGGAGATGGTCAGCAGAGGCCAGCCCCTCTGAGGAGACTGAGTCAGATCCGAGGCTCCGGGCCGAGCGCCACGTGGGGGGCGTCAGCTGACCTGAGTTGCATTTCTGCGACTCGTAACCTCCCGTGCGACCTTGAGCGCATGGCCCAGCCTGCAGGCGCCTTGGTGCCCTCACCTGTAGGCGAGAGTGGCGCCTGTGGCACTTCCTGTGGGCACCGCTAACGGGATGGCCAGCGAGTGTGCAATCTGGGCCTGCCCTGCAGCTCCTGCGAGTGTGTGTTCCCATCAGAGTCGGGCAGCTCACGGGCCAGCGTGTGGCGTGGTGGTTAAGGTGCTAGACCCCACGTGGCCGACTGCTCAGTTCAAGTCCTGGACCTGTCAGCTTGAAAATCACATTGGCCACTTGCACATGCGTACCCAGAGTCCGGAGAGGAGACTGGAGAAGGGATTGTGGCAGGTCACTGCCCTGGGGGTGGAGTTCTCGCTTTCCCTCTCTGTCTCCGACAAGCACACACTGGCAAAAATCTTACCAAAGAAAAGCCTTGGCAGTTACTGAGCTGTGAGTCTGGCTGTGACGCCAGGGTGCCATTGCTGGGTTGAGGCTGGTCACTACCACCAGGCCTCTCAGCCAAGCTGCCTAGGGGAGGTGGAAGGTGCCCTGGGGCTGTGTCCCATCCATGGTAGCTCCCCAGCCTCTGTGTGACGGGCCTGTCTACGCCCCGTGGCAGCCCAGAGCTGGGGACGGAGGGGTCAAGACTTGAACTGCATCATCTTCCATGACACCGTCTTCCAGGAGCAGGGGACCAGCCCCTCCCTTCAGACAGAGAGGCCCCAGGGGCAGCTGGTGACTGCAGTGTCCCAGGTGGCCATGGGCTGCTCCAGTCTCTTCAATAGACCGAGCCGCACCCCACCTCACAGCCGGGGGCAGAGCCGGGACGTGGGCAGGGTCCGGTGGCCTCTCAGGTGGGGGAGGGCCTGGAATCCTCCCAGCTTCCCTTCAGGACAAGCCCGGAGCTCTGTCTTTAATGACTAGACTGTTCAGAGCAGTTTTTAACTTTATAGTTTATTATTGCATGTCACTGTCTATGGCGCAAGACGGTCCCCAAGCCTGTGTTCCACGTGTGACAGTCAAATCAAGGGTATGACAATGACGTCACTTTGGTAAGGAAAAGAGGCTCAAGGACGTCCACACGTCGAGCAGTTTTAAGTTCACGGGGAGACTGCAGAGCGCGCCGCCGTCCCCGCACGCCCGTGACTCCTATGGGTGAACCGGTACTGGCCGTTCCTCCTGAGCACGGTCCAGGCTACACTGGGCTTGCCGTGAGGGACAGCACTGGGTCTGGGCAAGGGGAAGGACAGGGTCACTCGATGACCTCAGGACCCTGTGACTCCCCGTGCCTGCCTCCTCCCTCTGCCCCGCCCCCACGCCTTAGGGTTTCCTGAAGGCACCAAAGGAAGGGAGGGGGTTGGCGGAAAACGGGGTGTGGCAGGGATCAGAGCAAGCTCCAGCTCCACGCAGTCACCGTGCTGAGCTGCCCCGGGACCGGCGTGGACAGGGCAGGCCCAGGTTCCTCCAGGGTGGGGGCAGTCCTGCCTAAACTGCCACGTCCTGGCTTCTCCGGAGAAGCCCTAGCAGCCTCACGCAGCACTCTGCCCTGTGCCCCGCCAGCGCCCCTGCGTCCTTCAGGTTCCCGGAGGCCCTAACACTGACCACAGGTCACCCCGTCCTCCGCCACCCCTGGTATCTGGCCGTGTTCCCAGAACAGAAGGCTAGCTCTTCACCCCCCGCCACCCCTGGCCTAGCCTCCTCTGAGTCACAAGCCCTCAAGGCTGAACCGGACTTCCCAAGCCAGGGGACACTGGGTGGGCGGGGGTAGGGGGACGAGACTCCTTCCACTGGGGGAGGGTCGGGGCCGCCTGCGTGGGCCAGCCCCACCACAGCAGAAGCCGCCAGGCCTGGGCGAGTCTTGGCGTTGCCCCACGTGACTGGCCTCTCTTGTCATTGACAGGTGCCGGCACTGACGGGGTGGAGGAGATTAAGCGGCACCCCTTCTTCGTCACCATAGACTGGAATGTAAGTGACCCTGATGTCCCCGACTGCAGTGGAGGATGGAATGTGTGGGTGGGGCGGGGCTACTACAGGTGAGAGGAGGACCCTCAGACGGGTTGGCCCTCAGGGGCAGACAGGTGACCCCTCTCGCCCTCCGTGCTCCTGCCCTGCTGACCTCGCCGTGCACCACCCCCAAGCCTCACTGAGGACAGGAGTTTCCCTGGTGAACTCAGAAGAGGGTGCCTCGTGACCCAGCAGGGGCCGCACGGGGAGTGGAGGAGCGACTCGGCCAGGTCCTCTTGGCACCCGGGCCATGGCGAGCCTGGGTCCGACACCGTGGTTTCCACCTTTCACGGCCACGGGGTGGGGGTCGCGTGGACAAGCCAGTGCCAACGGCTCCTCGGGCTGTGACACCCCTGCACCACACGGTCCCCCACTGTGCAGGCCCCGGCCACTCCTGCCATGGTGCCAGCTCTGTGTGGGAGATGGGCTTAGTCATCTTGGGGGGCTGCTCGAGCTGTCTAATGGCCCTGCTGTTCTGCCCGGGGCCTTTCCCTGCAGACCACGTAACCTCAGCGGTCTGACGGAGAAGGAGTAAAGCTGCCAGGGGGTCGCAGGGCCTGGGCCCCTCGGGTGTCCTAGAGGTGACGCCTGGGGCTAAGCCAGCATGGACATATGTCACACAGGCGGGCCGACAAGCCCGCGAACAGCAGGCGTTCCCGCTGGCAACGAAGGAGGGCTTTTTAAAGCCTCGCCTCACTCTTCTGATTCTGGAATCTTTAGAGGATCGGGTTTCTTTTTGAAAGTATTAGAGGGAAGGCTGAGATTTTTCAGGATATCTAGAGCCAGGTTACAAAAAGCGTTCAGAGACCAAAAAGTCAGGTCGTGTCTAACAAGAGGCGCGGCGAGACCTCTGAAAGTGAGCACGTGGCCTACTTGGAAGGCTTTAAAAGTAAGGGGCTCTGGGAACCAGCAGTTAGCATAATGGCTATGTCGCTGGACTCCCACGTAGTCGACCGCGGTTCGCATCCCAGACCCGGTGGCTTAAAACTCACGCCGGGTGCGTGTGCGTGCGTGCCCAAGATCCCGAGAGGAGCATGGAGGAGGAGGGATTGCGGCGTGACCATCCCCCCTGGGGGGTGATTTCTCGCTTTCTGTCTCTATGTCTCTCTCTGTCTGTCTGGCGAGTGC
>NW_006159840.1:6635138-6636520 GCF_000334495.1 Tupaia belangeri chinensis | reverse complement strand
GAAAACATCAAAAAAAAAAAAAAAAAGTAAGGGGCTCTGCCCACCCACCCCACACACGGCGCCCAAAGGCCACTGTGAGCTGCGTCCAGGCGTGGAAGGGGTTTCTGTGAAGGGCTTCTGTGCGTGGCGACCCTGCAGCTCCGGAAGCTGTCGGTGACATGGCCCTGCAGGCCGACTGCCCTCAGCACAGCCTCAGACCGGGAAGCCCAACAAAGGACCGCACGGCAGCACGGGGACACGTGTGGGCTCCGGGTGGCATGATGTGGGACCCTGCGTCGTTTCTCTCACCCCCTCAGGAACTGCACAGCACTGGCTCCTCGCTCCCTCATGGGCTCACGCAGGGCACACTTCGGGCCCTTGCCCAGCAGGGCATGCAGAGTGCTCGGGGCCAGGCCCCACTCCGGGGTCTTTGCCGTCCAGTGGGTGAGGGCAGCAGACACTGAGCCTGCACTGGGCCACTGCTGCAGGGGACAGCGGAGCAGGGGAGCAGGGACGGCAGGACAGCCAGGCCCTGCCTGGCCAGCTCAGACAGCCCGCACTGGGCCACCGTGCTGCAGGGGAGAGCAGAGCAGAGGAGAACGGGCGTCAGGGCAACCACGCCCCACCGGACCAGCTCAGACAGTCCAGCCCGCACTGGGCCACCGTGCTGCAGGGGACAGCAGAGCGGGGGAGAACGGACGTCAGGGCAGCCGTGTCTCACCTGGCCAGCACCTGCCATAGGCGCCCTGGTCTCAGCCTGTCACAGAGCTGCCCGCGTGAGCAGTGTCCGGAGGGGCCAGCAGGCGGGGCTCAGGTAGCCTGTGAGGTGCCTGGAATTGCAGCAGCAAGATGGTGGGGAACAGGGTTGGGCAAAGATGCGTTCCAGGTCCACGTGAGCTCAGGGTAGACGCTGCTGCTTCCTGAGGCTGCGGCCCGAGGCTCAGGGCCTGTGCCGGCTTCTTGTAGCTGGGGAGTAGCGCCCCTTTGGGGCAGGTGCACGTGGGATTCCCACACCTAGACAGCATCCGCAGCGTTTGGGAGTAAGGGGGCTAAAATTAAGGTGGGGATTTTGTTCTGTTTCTTCGTCACTGGGTGTTTTGTTTTACTATTGAGAGGCTCTTGGGATTCATCAGACCAGCGTGCCTGCTGTCACTCTGTGCCTGCGGAGGGTGAGAGGCAGCAGCTGGAGTGTGGAGAGAGCGCTCCCTCCAGCATCTGCATTCAAGGAGCCTGGGAGTGGGTGGGGACCGCTGAGCCGCCGCTTCGTGTCCACTGTCTGCCCCGGCAGGGCGTCCCTCTTGCTTTCCTGGGTCAGCCATGGGTGGGCAGTCTGTGACTCACGACCACACCATGCAGCTGGGCCGCCACCCACGCCGAGAGTGCAGGGCCTGGGCAGGCGAGGG
>NW_006159840.1:6625134-6635044 GCF_000334495.1 Tupaia belangeri chinensis | reverse complement strand
GAGAGTGCAGGGCCTGGGCAGGCGAGTGGGTGACAAGGAGAGCAGCCAGTGTCCGGTCAGAGGAGAGCAGTGCCTGGGCAGGCGAGTGGGGCTAGCCAGGAGAACGGGTGCTGGGGAGAGGTCGGATGGGCCAACAGAGGCCCAGGGGCAGAAACGCGGGTCACCCCAGGGACCACTTAGTCGCTGTCAGCCTGCCCTCTTGGCTGGGCCTCTTCCCCTGAGTGGCACCAGCAGGCTGTCCTGTGACTATCAGCCATGGCAGACCTGGGCCCGGCACACACCCAGCCAAGCCGTAGGCTCTTTCGAGCGGAGGCGGAAATGCGGGGTCTCCAGGTACTTAGCGTCACTTCCCTGGCGGACACACTTGTCCAGATGAGCCCAGTCCGCTCGCCGGCAGCTTAGATAACTGAGCACCACTCGGAGCCTCAACCACAAGAACCACGGATACCGAGAAGCACCCCGTCTGCAGCGCGGCCACTCGGGACTGACCCGTGAGAAGACCTCGCCCTGACGTCGGATCCCTGAGGGCCTCACCCAGGGGCTTGTCTCGGGACCCAGCCGGGAAGCTAGCCAACAGTGTTTATTCCCTTTCTGCCTCCGCCCAGGACCCCAGACTGCCAGCAGACCTCTTTTTACCGTTAAGGAAGCACCTGCCATCCAGCCGCTGCCCGGGTCACGGCCCACCCGCTGGAGCAGACGTGTCAGTCACACGAGGAACGTGGGCCGCTGCCCACCGTGTGCTGGTAACTCGCCCACCACAAGCAAGCGCCTCCGTACTCGTGTGGAAGGTGCCCCTCCGAGGGCGTGCTCCGGGCTGGGCCAGTGAGGAGTGGCCAGTGACGTGGGGGATGCGGGCATGTCCAGCAGGGCAGGAGGCGCGTTTCCCCACAGCTGAAGCAATGCTGAGAACACAGAGTTAGCACGAGTTCGGCGTGAGCCCATCAGGTGTCCCCACGGCCACGCAGCCCGGGGAAGGCCCCACCCAGCAGCGTCCTGCCACGAGACCCAGGCTGAGACGGGCACTCCGCGGGCGGGGAATGACTTGCACCCAGACTTCCTTGGCCCCTTGTCACTTTCCAGAACATCATCCAAGGCCAGGGCCCTCTGAGGTGACCTCAGGAGAGGGTGAAGGGCGCGCGACAGCTTGCTATGGTCCTCCTGCCTGCAGGGGACAGTGACGCACAGAGGCGGGGCTGGCCTTACCCACACGGGTCTTCACAAGGGTCATGGAAAATGCTGTTGTGAAAGACTATGCGTAGGCTTCAGCTTTTTCTGCCCCCAAATCACCGCATACTTCGATTCTGTTCTCAGCGGGCTTTCTGAAGTCCACCCACGTACATGTCACCACCAGGGTGGCACTTGCTGTTGGCACAATAAAGATTCCTGTCCGTCTCCCCAGTGAGGACATGAAGACAGCCCGCTCCGCGCGGGCCCCAGCGAGCACTTTCTGGAAACGCTCTCCCTGTGTCTGACCACGCGCGGAGCCCGGATTTCCTCTCCTTGGCTCAGAGCCGTCAGGGCACCCTGGCTCGGGCTGTGCGGGGCCCCTGCTGTCCTCCCCTCGCCCCGCACCCGCGTGTTTTGCATACTGTCCGGGATGGCGTGTATTTTGAGTGCTGTCTGTAGAGGCAGATGTCGGGCATGTCCCCGAAGCGGACCCCGTCCCCACTCGGCTGTGCAGCTATCATTCCTGCCTATCCTCCGTCCTTTCCCAGCTGTCTGGAGGCCTTCTAGGGTGGATGGAGCTCCGCGTGCCCACTCAGCCTTTCTCCCATCTCCTGTGCCACACAAGAGCCTCCCAGGATGGCTCCCGGGCCTCGTCCTAATGCCTGGATGGCTGTGGTTTACAGCAACGTCCAGTGAATCCGGTCACAGGTCCGGCTGCCCGTCCGTGTGAGCAGGACGTGTCCAGAGCCACAGAGGGGAATCTGGGCCAGTGATTAATGCCCTGCCTAGCCCGACATGGCACTGGGGAACACGTCACCTTCATTTTCAACTTGGCCCTGGAGACTCCGGGGAAACAGCAGTGAGCAGCCAGGCCACCTCTTCCCAAAGCCTCAGACCCCTTCTTCAGCTGGGACGCAGGAAAGGAAAGGCAGCTGGGTGTGGGCAGGCGGTCAGCTGCCCGACCTCCAGGGCGCAAGAAGGCAAAGGAAGCCGGCCCAGGCCAGCGTGGCCCCCGATAGCCTGGGAGGAGTGCTCAGGCCACCTACCCAAGCAGTGTGAACCTGCCGCGGCTGAGGGGCACAGAGCGAGGAGGTCTGGCAGGTGGAGGTTCTGTCCACGGTGCCACCCACATAGGGCAGCCTGACAGGGGCTGCAGGTCCCTGGAAGACAGGGGTGTGCCCAGAAGGCCACGCTTGGCACCCCCTGCTGTCACGCACGCCCCCTGCTGTCACGCACACCCGTTTACTCAGGACCGCCTCAGCTGGAACACCGCTCAGGGCCGAGGTTCCAAAAGGCAGGACCCGGAGGTGTACTTCACGCGCTGCCACGTAACGCGAGGTACCATGTGATCCTCTGAGTTCTGTGAGCTCTCGGCGGACAGAGTGAGGGACCAGGGCACCACACGGCCACAGGGCCCGGGGTCACGCCAAGTGCCTCAGAGTGAAGCACGGGGTCCCCTCCACCTGGTGGGGGTCCCAGCCGCACCCCTGCTGGCTGAGTCCGCGTCCGATGGATTCTCTGTAAGAACGTGGGTGGTGACCGGTCCCTGCCGCCACTGAGCCCCAGAAGGAGTCAAGGGCACGGGTCGTCTTCGGCCCTCTCAGCAGGGTCTGCACTTCTGGGGCTGCCCCGCAGTTTTGATCTGGGCAAGACACAGACAAGCAGTCCCAGATGGACGTCAGACCTCCCTGCAGCCCAGAGGTGTCACTCTGCTCTCCAGGCTTTGGTTCTCCTTTGACAAGTGACAAAATCTGCTTCTCAGTGTCGCTGAGATTTCGGGGTATCGCATCCACTTCCCAGACCTACCGGAGCATCCGGCCCCAGCTGGAAAGCTGGGCTCTGACCTGGGCAGAAGTACCCAGCGAGGACTTGGACATCAGTGGTTTGAAGCCATGCCGGGAGGACCCCAGTCAGACAGGGTCAGGAGAGCTCTGACCCGCCCTCCTGTGCCCACCACCTGTCAGGACAGAAGGGCCCACCCGCGTTTGTTTCTGGGGTCACTGGTCCAGCCTCTCCTGCCCTCTGCTGACCCCCGCCCATGGCAAGCCGGGGCCATCGCTCCCTGCAGCCTGGACCTCTATGCTCGCCTCCTCAGCGTAGCCGGCTGCCTCCTTGGGGCCCCCACAGCCTGTGCTCAGGGCCAAGGCCACACCAGGTCCCAGAGGTCCCTGTCCCCCAATAGGTTGAGCACGCCTGGGGTGGGGATGCGTTCTCAGATGGGGCTCCAGGGCCCACACCGTGGAGGGGTGGCCATTCTGTACCTCCTGCCCAAGGAGGGGTCTGGGAATCCAGGTCACCCGGGCAAGGTGGTGCCGGTGAGGTTCTGGAGGGGTGCAGGTGTGAAGCTGGTGGGTGCCCTGGCTATGACCCCGAGGTGAGTTCCTGGCCCTGGGAAGGTTTTCGCCATGTCCCCACAGAGCCGATGTTTCAGCGGAGGCTCCAAGGTCACCAGGCAGGGCAAGGACAGCCATGTGGCTCCTTGCTAGCCCCTGGGTGGGGACAAGAAGTGTCTGTCCTGTAGAATTTTATTAGCAGAAAATTGTACCAAAAAGAGGTAGGGAAACTGTCGCCTTAGAAGGAAGCCCTCAGCAGACCCCGAGCCTGCGGCGTCGGTGCTGCGCGTTTGTGTCTTCACGCACCGTGCAACGATCACACGCCATCACGCCACACGGATGTGTTCGCCCTCCATGCCGCGGGGATTTGGACATGCTCAGATGTGCGGCGGTGTTCCAGGAGCTGCGTGAGGGCCTCATGGGGACATGAGTGGCCAGGATGCCTCCCTCCCCGGCAGGTTTTGGGTGTCTGGGTCCTCAGTGCCCTGTCTTACTTTTCTTCTAGAAGCTGTACCGGAAGGAGATCAAGCCACCCTTCAAGCCCGCAGTGGGACGGCCTGAGGACACCTTCCACTTCGACCCCGAGTTCACAGCACGGACCCCCACAGGTGGGTGCATCTGCCCTTCTCTCCTGCTCGCCAGGCCACGTAGCAGACCCAGAGATCCGGGTTCGGAGTGCCGTTAGTGGGAAGCCTTGAAAGTTCCATTTAATCCTGGTGTCCTCTGCGGTGACGGGCGTCCACGTGGAGGACCGGCTCTCTGTCGGCCCCTGGGCACCACCTTGGGGACGCCAGGGTGCTCAGCGACCCCACCTCCCTCACCCGCATTGCCATTCGAGTCCCAACTTCCTGGGGTCCTCACAGACACAGGCCCCCAAACAGAGCAGTCCTCACTTAGTTAGAGCCCTGCTGTGGGGCAGGGAGGGGGAGCATGGAGAAGCCTGCAGCTGGGCCGCCACAGGTGTGTGCGGGCAAGGAGCAGAAGCCCTCGGAAAGTTCTGTCGGCCACTAGGCCCAAGCAGGGCGGACGTACCATCTGAGGGTACTCTGGGGGCTGTCAAATTCAACCAGGACAGGTGGGTACCCTTTAAAATGATCCTCGTGGGACCTCCGTGTGGCTCTCAGATATGCTGTCCTAGTGAATGAGGGCCCCTGTGACAAACTCCCAGGCTGGGTGGCTTTAACCCCAGCACATGCTTCCTGCAGGTGAGGTCACGCTGCAGTCGGTTCCTGGCGAGGTCTCCCTCTTTGCCTTGCAGATGGCCACTTGCCCCTGTGTCCTACGTGTGCAGGGGGCATACACATTCTAATATCCCTCTTGTCATGAGCACACTGATCAGAGCCAGAGCCACCCCTGTGACCGGTCTCACCCTCGTGGCCTGTTCAAAGCCCTACCTTCAGACACGCCATCCTGAGGGCGGTGGCCTCAGCACACTGATCAGAGCCAGAGCCACCCCTGTGGCCGGTCTCACCCTCGTGGCCTGTTTAAAGCCCTACCTTCAGACACGCCATCCTGAGGGCAGTGGCCTCAGCAGACGAGTCTGGGTCATGTTAGCACAGACCATGTCAGGTGGTGGGCACTTCCCACCAGCCGACAGCTCCTTCCGCAGCCGTGGGAGCAGTGCACAGGCGGGGGGCCAGGCTGCGTGATGGTCCCGGGTCACCTGCTTTGCACCTGAGATCTGAATTTTAAGAGAATCGGGAGACAAGTGGGTGGTCAGGTGCCGAATCTCAGGGGGCACCGCTGGACTTGAGAATCCCTGTGTCCCTGTGGGTCCAGGCTGTCAGCCACATTTCCATCTCCACATGTATGTGTGCATGAGGCATGGGTGTGTGCCCACACAGACATGGAGGCCATGGGCTCCCACTGGCTCTCACAGGTTCTCGGCCCTGGGCAGCTCTTGTCCAAGCGGACTGGCACCAGGAATGGGAAGGACGCCAGTTCTGGGCCCTGCAATGCAGGGGTTTCAACACCATCACTCACTGCATGATGGTTCCGGGTCATGGGAGACCTCAGGGGCTCCTCCGCGGTCCCCAGGTGAAACCAGCCCTGTCAACAGTGGTGACTGCCCTTGAAGTCTGGGGCCATTACTGCTGCCCGGAGGAGGAGACTCCTGTGTCCTCCCCTCACCCCACATGAGTCTGGGTCCCTCCCCAGTAGAAGTGCGTGGGGCATGGGCACTTGTTCATCAGTGCGTGGTAGACAGGCCCCCCAGGTACCCGCGATCCAGGCTCCGAAGCAGTCACCCTAGAATCACCATCCCCAAATAAACCATTGAAGACAAAAACTACACACTCCGCAGCTGCCCCTTGACCCCACCCGCGTGTCACTGAGGACGGAGACCAAGGCACAGTCATTCCCTCGCACTCCCAGTTACGTGCCTGACCGAGAAAAGACAGGGCGGAGGGGCTGAGGGTGAGCGATCCCAGAGTGCCCGGGCGTGTGCTCACATGCACATACACGCTCCTTTAAAGGGCGTGTGGAGTCGGCACTCGGATCTTTGGGTTCTGCATATACAGATTTGACCACTGCAGTTCAAAACTATGCAACATAAATACATTAATTGCATGAAAATAAAAATACGATAAAAACGAATTTTAAAAATGCAGAGTATGGCCTCACGGTTAAGGCCCTGAACTCCCATGTAACTGAACTCAGCTTGAACCCCGGACCTGGTGGCTGGAAACTCGTATGTGCGTGCCCAAGATCTCAAGAGGAGAATGGAGAAGGGGTTGTAGCGTGGCCATCCCTCTGGGGGTGCTCTCTCCCTTCCTGCCTCTGGCGAGTGTGCCCCATAGCAGAAATGTCTCCCTTCCTGCCTCTGGCGAGTGTGCCCCATAGCAGAAATGTCTCCCTTCCTGCCTCTGGCGAGTGTGCCCCATAGCAGAAATGTCTCCCTTCCTGCCTCTGGCGAGTGTGCCCCATAGCAGAGATGTCAAGGACAAAAGCAAGACAGTGACTCGAGCGGCATTTATGTGGTGTCAGGCACTGCGGGTCCATGGGGGTGGACGTAGGGCGCATGCACACGCGCACTGCTGTGTATCCGGGATGTGAGCACCTGTGGGTGTGGGGATGGGGCAGGGGGTGTCCTGGAACCAATCCCAGATGTCTCCCTTCCTGCCTCGGGCGAGTGTGCCCCATAGCAGAGATGTCTCACTTCCTGTCTCTGGCGAGTGTGCCCCATAGCAGAGATGTCTCACTTCCTGTCTCTGGCGAGTGTGCCCCATAGCAGAGATGTCAAGGACAAAAGCAAGACAGTGACTCGAGCGGCATTTATGTGGTGTCAGGCACTGCGGGTCCATGGAGGTGTGCGTAGGGCGCATGCACACGCGCACTGCTGTGTGTCCGGGATGTGAGCACCTGTGGGTGTGGGGATGGGGCAGGGGGTGTCCTGGAACCAATCCCCCAAGGATACCAAGGGATGGCCAGAATTTGTATTTTAAGTGTTTTTATGTATTTTCTGTAAAAAAATTAAATACGTATTACACATTTATTGGGTTGGTAGAAAAGTCATGATGCATTTTTGCGTAGACAGAAAACACAGAGAAAATGTCATGACTTTCCCGACAACCCAATAGATATTATATAGCATGTATCATGAGGCGTGTACATGTTGCTATATATATATATATTAATTGCTAGAGTATGTCTGCACTCCCCAGAGAGACAGGTGGAAAAACCAAGCACCCCGTAGGGTGGTCGTGCTCCGCCCTTTCCCTCTGTCCCCGTCCCGGGGCGTCGGGGTGCACGTGCACGTGCCCTGCGTGCTTCCCGAGCTGCAGAGGCCGGATGAGCGCCGTGGCCGGCCCTGCGGGACCAGCTCCCTTAGCTACCCGAGTACAGGGCTGGCCCTAGATCTGCCTCCTGTTTTAATGTATGATAGCTTCAGTCTTTTCTCGGTTTTTGTCAAAGGGCACGTGTGCTTGCTGGTGAGAGGGAGAGAGACAGTGAGAGCGGGAAAGTGAGAAATGGCCCCGGGAGGTAGCCATGCCTCCGTCCCTTCTCCATTCTCCTCCCAGGATCGCGGGCACACACACGCGCCCAGCCTGACTTTCAAGCTGCCAAGTCCAGGACTTGAACCACAGTCGGCCATATCGGGGTCCAGCAACTTAACCAGTGTACCACCAGCGGGCCCCGAGCATATTTTAATGTGTGTTAAATATGTACACTATTTCATATATAATGTTATAGACAATATTTAATGTATGTTGTAATACACATTAATACACGTTATGTATTATATTAAAACTTTTTTCTGAGGCTGGCGGGTGTATGGTGGTTGAGGCACCAGATTCCCACAGGGACTACCGCCGTTCAAGCCCTGATGGAGACAGGATTGTGGCGTGGCCATCCCCCTGGGGGGTGATTTCTCACTTTTTGACTCTGTCTCTCTCTGTCTTTCTGGCGAGCGCACGTGCCCTATGGCAGAAACCTCTCCAAGATAATAATAATAATAAATAATAAATAATTATTAAAGAAAATCCAGCCTCTCAGGTTCGCTCTCCATGTGGTCCTGCACACTCACACGTGCACACCCACACGCATGTGCACTCCCCGCCATTTCACCTGAGACTGCTCAGCTCTCTGACCCCTGACCCCTCTGTTCTCTTGCAGACTCCCCCGGCGTCCCCCCGAGTGCCAACGCACACCACCTGTTTAGGGGCTTCAGCTTCGTGGCCTCCAGCGTGGTCCAGGAGCCGCTGCAGCAGGATGCACCCCGAGTCCCAGTGCACCCGATCGTGCAGGTAATGCCATCCTGCAGGGCCCGGTGGGAGAGGCACTGCCAGGGCCTGGCTCCAGTATTCACTGTGGGCTTGGTTACGCAGGGAACTGGCGGGGCCTGCGGCCTCGGTCAAGCTCCTTGTCCCCAGCACTCCCCCAGGTTGCTGAGCATGGACTGGGGCGATGCCGATGCCGAGGGTGATGGAGCCTCTGTGGTCCCCCCTGCCTCACACCATAAGGAGGGACACCGTCCTGACTCGCGTGTCTGTGGCCAGAGCCCCTTGAGGGTCAAGCCTGGGCATCTTTGCCGTGGGAAGCGCCGGGCTGTGGTTCGGTGTGTGGTGTGCTTCCCCACGGAGCACACAGCCCTGGGAGGGTGGCTGGGTACCGAGAACCCTAAGGAGGGTGAGGAACTACAAGCCCTGCCAGGAGAAACGATTCCCGCATCTCTCTCCCCGACGCCTTTTAGAAAAATGGGTGGCAGGCTTTTGATGATTAAGGCACCTGGATCTCACATGGCCGACTGGACAGTTTGTCCCCAGCTCTGGCAGCTCCAAAGTACACCGGACCTGTGTGTGCCAGTACCCCAAAAGAGCGAGATGGAGAAGGGAGTGCGGCGTGACCAGGCCCACGGGAGGGCGCTCGCTCGCTCTCGCTCCAGGAAGTGCACACCCCTCTGGCAATTTGTAGTTTTTGGAGAGGTTTCTGCTATAGGGCGCGTGAGCTCATCAGAAAGAGAGACAGAGACAGAAAGCGAGAAATCACCCCCCCGGGGGGAGGATGGCCACGCCGCAGTCCCTTCTCCTCCATTCTCCTCTGGGGATCTTGGGCACGCACGCACATGCGCCCAGCGTGAGTTTAAGCCATCAGGTCCGGCACGCAAACCACGGTCGACTACGTGGGAGTCCAGTGACATAGCCATTACGTCAAGCGCTGGTCCCTCCTTTGGCAAATTCTAAAAACTAGATCGTGTGCAGTGTGGAGGCATGTCTATGGTGTGGCCTGGCGGTGTGAGTAGGGACGTGCAGGTTGTGACTGACATCCTAGAATCAGGTTTCTGGTTGGTTCCGCGCAAGCCCACACTGACCACAGGGCCACACGCTACAGTCTACAAACCTCTGTCTTCTCACTCCCAGACCCTCCACCCCTCAGGTCTTTGGGAGAAACGTGTCTGGTTGTGAGCACAGAGTAACCTGGTGTCTAAAAATTAGGACTCAGGACCAGCAGTTAGTGTAATGGCTATGTCGCTGGACTCCCATGTAGTCGACTGCAGTTCGAGTCTCAGCCCCATTGTCTTAAACTCACACCAGTCGCATGTGTGTGCGTGCCCAAGATCCCAAGAAGAGAATGAAGGAGAAGGGATTGCAGCATGGCCATTCCCCCTGGGGGGTGATTTCTCGCTTTCTGTCTCTCTGTCTTTCTGTCTTTCTGGCGAGTGCACGTGCCCTATAGCAAAAACCTCTCCAACAAAAATAGAAAAATTAGGACTCCTCGTCTGAGGGATCCAGGGAGTTAGGGTCTGGGTCTAGAACCCTCACCATGGCTCCATGACTTCGGACAAGGGGACTCCCAAGCTGCGGGGCCTCGGTTTATTGCGCTCCCTGTCAGCCTCCCTCGGCCCCACGCCTTTGCCGTGGCTGGGCGTGCCGTGGCCGGGCGTGCCGTGGCCTGAGCCTTACTGCCCGCTC
>NW_006159840.1:6623652-6625103 GCF_000334495.1 Tupaia belangeri chinensis | reverse complement strand
TGCCTCTGCAGCAGCTCCATGGGAACAATGTCCACTTCACCGACGGCTACGAGGTCAAGGAGGACATCGGGGTGGGCTCCTACTCAGTGTGTAAGCGATGCGTGCATAAAGCCACTGACGCAGAGTACGCCGTGAAGGTAAGGCAGAGCCCAGTGAGCAGTGTGTGTGAGCCCGTGTGTGCATGCCTCACGTGTGAGCCCCATGTGTGTGCACGCCTGCTCAGCCACGCGGTGACCGGCAGAGGTGCCGGAGCCCAGGCAGGCCCTCTGTGCCCACTTGCCGAGCTGTGATCTGGGGCAGCTTCGGGGACTTTGGCGTGAGGTCGCACCCATTGGAAACGGTTTTGCAAACCCTGAGCCTGTCAGTGCATGTCCACAGGCAGGGCGGCCACCGGAGTGGCTCCAGGTGTGTGTAGCTGCTGAGCACGAAGGCAGCGGAGCCCAGCGTTCTAAGAGAGCAGCACTTTGTTTAGCGAAGAGTGGAAGGAAGAGCGAGGGAAGCAGGGGGAAGGAGGGCAGGGCCCGCTAAATGGGTTAGAGTTTAGCAGCATCAGCGATCACCGTGCAGACCCCGAGCCGGAGCTGGAGGCTCTACCCCAGCCACCCAGAACAGCGTGTGACGACAGGGTGTGTGTCTGGTGCTCCTTCATGAGCACATGACATCCGAGGCATGGTGCCTGCTGCTCGGAGAGCCCCAGGGGAGAGGGTGCCTGCCCAGGGAGGTGTGCAGGGTCGTTTCCACCCACCGTGGTGTTTGCGAAGCTCTGCAAAGGTGGTTCCAGGACCCGGCCACTGAGACGTGACCCCACTCCATTTGTAATTAGGTTTGCAAAAAACCTCTGCAAAGGTGGTTCCAAGACCCGGCCACTGAGACGCGACCCCACTCCATTTGTAATTAGGTTTGCAAAACGTGCCTCCACAAGTGTGCACGCGTGTTCACCGGCACCAGCTGCCCACTGTTCGCTGCTGTGGGTGTGCACAGCCCTGCCAGAAAAGACGCCAGCCAAAATGCCCCTTGACAGCAGCTAGGCCAGGAATTTATGGCTTTTTGACCAATTTATCTTAAACTTCTCAAAGGAGAATGTTTGAATATACATTCATCTGTGAGCCTCACCCATAGACTCCGTGTTCAGCCTGCCTGAGGTCTCGAACATGTTAGAGACATTAAAGGAAGTGCCATGGTGTGGGGCTCCCGGGAGGGAGTGTGAGCCTGCAGGGGTGCTGTCGGGAGTGGCCGGGGTGCAGGCCGCCCAGCAGGAGCCCGGGGCCGGGGAGCCAGGCTGGTCGGAGGGGCTCGGCCACGGCCAGGGCTGAGGCTCTGGGAGTTTGGTTTCTCCTGCTCCCCCGTCACTGGGGGCAAAGCTGGAACGTTTGCCCATCCCACCTTTGCCCATCCCAAGGCCCATCGGGTCCAGTCGGCCGAGGGCGGAGAGCGGCCAATGCCTGCCTTCC
>NW_006159840.1:6613918-6621869 GCF_000334495.1 Tupaia belangeri chinensis | reverse complement strand
CGGAAGAGCCGGGGCCTAAGAGATGTTTCGGAGTTGAGATGTGGGAGCATTTGCATACGGATGGTTAGCGATGATGCGGGGGCTCACGTCTAAACACATGCCATCCGTCCCCAAGCTCTGTACTCACGAGCCCGAAGGTAACTGACACGGGGCTCGACTATTACAGCATTGGCTTCCCGGTCGCAGGAGGCGTGGCTTTTCCACTGTGGCGTCTTCTTGGCCCTGAAAGCGTCGGCTTTTGGAGTATTTCAGATTTCAATTTCTGGATCAGGGATGCACACATTCTTAAAATATCATTGTATTGTGTTTTAAGTAATTTCTACATCTTAGAAATCTATAGATCTCTCCCTTTGCTACTGTAATTACCGTCAGCATATAAACGCCACCTAATAACCTACATTTAAGGTCGTACTTACACCATCTACCCAAGGAGACTTCCTGTCAGCGAGATTGCTGGTCCGTACGTGTTCTCAGTGGGTTTAAAGCGAGCCCTCCGCTACGCTGGGCACTGTCAGAGGTCTCAGTAAGCGAGGACTCGAGCTGGTTCCAAGATCCATGACAACAGTCCTCGCACTCACCGGCCGAGACCTTCAGCCAGTGCGCGGCACGCAGCAGGGCTCAGGGTCTGAGGAAGACCTCTGTTCCCAGCTGGGGCCTCCTCGGGGCTTTGGCAAACAGTCCTGGGCTATCGAGGACCCTCCACTGGCCAACGAGACCCAGGCAGAAAGAGCAGGGTCCTACCCTCTCCTTCCTAAAAAGTGCCACTTTTTTATTGTTGTTGTTGTTGTTTTGGTGTTTGTTTGTTTGTTTGTTTTAATTTGCTATGTGGTGTACACTCACCGGAGAGAGAGACAGAGAGAGAGAGAGAGAGTGAGGATCCCCCCACCGGGAGATGGCCATGCTGCAGTCCCTTCCTTCTCCTGCACTGTTCTCTCGGGGTTTCAGGCTTGCACACGAGTGTGACATGATTTCAAGCTACCAGTCTGGGACTCACACTGCAGTCGGCCACACGGGGTCCAGCCACCCTAACCATGACGCCACTGGCGCTGGCCCAGCTCCTGCCCTCAGGCGGGTAGCTCGTTTGGTAGGTGCGTCCTGACAGCCCCGGGGCGCAAAGCTGGGCCTTAGCCACCTACCTTGGGCGGCGAGAGCTGGCGACTCCAGCGGACCCATCCTGGCTCCTGCACTGGACGGTCCACCACCAAAAATGTGTTGGCGGCTCCCCCAAACGCTGACGCCTGCTGCCCTGTCCTGCAGAGAGACGCCTGTGCCGCGGGCAGAGCCATCCCTGCTGACCGCAGGGCAGGACAGGACTGACCCTCACTGCAGGCATCAGGAGCGTGTGTCATTTAACCACGTGACCACACGAAGCCAAGAGGAAATGCACAGGCAAGGGTCAGGAAGAGACACTGTGTGAAGGTGGCCACCACCGCAGGGTAGCGTTGGGGCAAGGAGGGTCCCCGGGAGGAGGCGGCATCTGCACTGACAGGAGCAGGCCACACGGCAGCCTGGTGGGTGTGCACGGCTGGGGGGAGTGGCAGGACCATCTTCCCTGCAGCGGGAGAAAGGTCAGGCCAGATAGGCAAAGATGAGGGTCTGCAGGGTCTCCCATCTGCCCCTGTCGGCACTGTCCTCTCCCTCCAGCAGAGAAGCCCCCGAGTGGGACCTGCAAGGCGTTGGTGTCCTCTCCGACACACGCCGGGAGGCAGCGGTGCTGTCTGTTTAAAGCGCTTGGCTCTGGGGGTGCCTTGGGGTGGCAGCGGCCGGTAGACCGGTCCCCCACACCCAGCAGCATCTGGCACGCGGCTCGGAAGGGATTGCCAGGAGCAGGCATCAGCCCGTGTCCACTGGGCACCCTCCGCCTCCCAAGCTCGTGTCCAGGCCCGTCAACTCTCACGATGGGCCGAAGTCAACGTGTCCTTCTGGGGCTGTGGTGAGAGGCCACAGGCAGAAGTAGAATTGTCACCCACAACTGTGGCAGCTGCCCGGGAGCTGACCTCCTCATCCATAGTGAACGCCCAGGAGGCCAGCTTGCCATGAGTCAGCCATGCAGGAGGACAGATCACTGTCCCTAGTGACAGCCCAGGAGGGAACAGTGACCTCCATAACACCCAGTGGCCAGGACTTGGTCGTAACTGAAAGCTCTTTTAACTTTTTCCCACTTCCAACTTAAAGCCAACTAGAGAAAGCAGACTCGCCCCCTTCCAGCCCATGGGTCGCTGACCACTGGCTCCCCCACCGGCCCCCAGGACAGCCCCTCCAGCAGACCCACCTGCGGCCTCCGCTGGCCACACTAGAGCTGTCCCCCGCCCACTCTGAGTCTCTGCCAGGCGCCAGTAGTGGGGTGCTGCCAGCTCCAGGACAGCGGGCATGCTGGGCTGTCACTGCCGTCCGGCATCGAAAGGCTGGCATGCAGGATGCCGTTGCCACGTAGTGGCTGCCGGGGGAGGCTTCTCGTCCTCTGGTTCTCACTTACCAGTGCCAGGGCTGTTAACCCAACGGAGACTGCAGCATCTGCTTCCCTTCAGACTGGGCTCTGCTCTCTCTCTCTCTCTCTCTCTCTCTCTCTTTTTTTTTTTTTTTTTTTTCGTGCTCACCAGACAGAGACAGGGAGACAGAAAGCGAGAAATCTCTCGGGGGATGGCCACACTACTATCCCTTCTCCTCCATTTTCTCAGGATTTGGGGCACGCACGCACACACGCACACGTGCCCGGCATGAGTTAGAAGTTACCAAGTCTGGGATTCGAACCGTGATTAACTACGTGGGGGTCCAGCAACATAACCATTACTCCATCTGCTGGTCCCAGGCTGCAATTTCTAATCAGGGCTTACAGCAGAATTGCTCAGTGGGGCTCTAGTGACGGCCTGGGTATCGTGCCTCCAGCCTGGTCTTGGTTGGACTCTGCAGCACACGTGGTATGGGTTCTAGACAAGACTGCACACCTGCTCCCGGGAACTCACCCTCCACTCGTCCAGGGGTCTGAGCGGTCACCTGGACTCCGCAGGGGAGGAACCTGAAAACTATGAGCTGTTCCTTCTTTCTCTCTCGGCCCCTTCATCCTTAAACGCACGTGCTTGGGCCGAGGCACCCCCACCAGCAGCTCACTGGGCCCCTTGTTGGTCCAAGCTTTGACAGAAGGTGGGTGCACGCCGGGCATGGCTGAGCGCCAGAGGCTAAGCTCGTGCCTGAGGAGGCCCCGCACCTCTGCAGGTGTGCATCTACACCATCGGGGGACCTCAATTTGCTTTAGCAGTGGAGTCAGATAAAAATAAAGGGAGGTCTTAAGATTGTATGAGAGCCACCCCGTTTGTTGTTGTTGTTTTTGCCAAAAGGCAAACATGTTCTTCAGAGAGAGAGAGACAGAGAAAGGGAGGAGAAGCACCCATGGGGAGGTCTCACCACGACCCCTCTCCTCCACCGCTCCCTCCTGGCAAGATTTTAGGCACACACACATGTGCCCAGTGTGTTTGTCAAGCCACTGGGTCTAACCCTGGAACCGTGTCATCAGCCACGTGGGACTGAGCTGCCCACGCGTCCTGATTCTGTAAGGAAGCGTGGCCATCGTACCCACGACTGGAGCCGGGAAGCTCCTTCGAGGAGCTCCAATTTGTACTCATGTCAGACCATTTAAAATCACGTTAGCATGGCTCATTTTCATACTGTGTATGCAATTTGTCAACCAGAAAAGAAGTGAAATGAAGACAGACGCTTGGCATAATTAGGGCTTATTTTTAGAAGGAGAACTGATTGGCGTGGAAATTTAACGTTTTTTCCAAGAGAAGAACTGGAGCCGTACTTCTATGTCTGTGAAATTCCACACGTGCGTTCATGCCCTGCCGGCTTTGAAACCCGAGCTTGGTCTGCGAGCGGGAGGAACCACGCTGCTCTGAGTGGCTCGCCGGGCATGCTCACGGCTCGCTTCCTTCCTCCCTCCAAGCCCACCGGGAGTGGCTCGGGGGCCCAGAGGGACATCTCCAGCCCTGGAGAGACACGGAGATGAGGAACATGAGGGAGGGGCACAAAGACCGGAGGACCAGGGAGCACGCGGCGGGGATGAGGGCTCGCCGCGACCATCCTCGGCCGCCGGGGTAAGGACACGTTCTCAACATCCACACGGAGGTGGTGAGGGCTCTCCACGACCATCCTCGGCCGCCGGGGTAAGCACGCGTCCGCAATGTCCCTTTCTGTGGCACCCACTGAGAAAAACCGTCTGCCATTGAAGCCAGACTCGTTCCACGTGTACCCAGACGCCGAACATCTCCGGGGAGAGGGAAAACGCACCTGTGGTTGTTCGGCGACTCCACACATAGCTTGCTTACGGCCAGGGCGGGCAGCTGGCTGAGGAGGGTCCCGTCCGTGGGTGTCCTCTGACACGCTGTTGCCAGATGGGAATCAGAACACTGACAGCGGCCAGCGTGTCCCTTTCACGCCTTCGTGGTGGCCCGTGGAGATGATTTCGGTACCCCCAGGAGGAGAGGAGGTTTGTGCCCAGCCGCTCGCTGAGACCCGCCCCCTCGTTCTCCGGGGTGAAGAGCGGACGACGTGCTAGTCTCAGAGCGAGGGCCTGGCTCCGACTAGAAGCAAACCTGGTAATGTCGGTCCCAAGCACCATCCCCGAAGAGAAGATCGTCCGTGGGTGGTCACTGACGGCCCATTCCTCGCGTTTCCACCTCTGCCCCGACTGCAGTGGCTCAGACGCTGCCCGCTCGGCCAGCTCACCTCTCCCTGCTGGGGAACGTCTCTCTCTGTCTCACTCGGGAGAAATTAACAGACATCTTTTGCTGCTGCTGTCAGGTTTTTCCATAGGGAGTGTGTGCTCCGCACAGCCTGACGGGGCGGGCCAATCGCCTCCGGGGTGACCACACCACATTTCCTGCTCCGTTCTCTTGGGATTTGGGCCACACACACACACACACACACACGTGCCTGGTGTGTTTTTCAACCTGCCAGGTCCAGGAGTCAAACCATGTAGTCAATCGTGTGGGGTCAGCTGCCTAGTCTCCATAATACCTACTGGCCCAACTTGATTTAATGGTAAAAATAAATCTAAGAAACGAACGTCCTCAGCCGTGTATCCGCGTAGCGAATTGAACAGTGGCCGCGCGTGTTAAAACAGTGCAGCTCACATTTGCACGTGCAGTTGACTTTGACACTCTTAAGATGTTTGCAAAAGTGAGATGTTAAGGTGCTCAGTTCTTTAAAGACAGGTTGTTTACAAACACCGATTGTGTGAGTCTGAGGTTTTCCTAAGACCACCTGCAGAAGAACAGACAGCAGGGCACCGGCTCTGGGGCCAGCGACCAGCGGCCAGCCAGCCTTGCCAGGCTTACAGAGTGAGGGTCGTATTGTTCTCATGCTTTAGCTTTATGGAACATCTTTGAAAGTTTTGTATTTCAGTTTTCGAGTAAATAACATATTCACGTGGTGCAGAATTTTAAAACTATGCACAGAAAAACAGCAAGACCTCCCACAGCCCGCCGCCCAGCCCCTCCCACAGGAAGCCGCGTTACCCACTTGTCCTGTCCCCTCCAGGATGTGTCACGCATCGACAAGGAAGCAGACGTGTCTATGCACCGTCTTTTCCCCATTCCTACACACCTGAGCTCCTGAACGCAGCTGCCTGTCCTGCTGTATCCCTTCCGTGTGGCCTGAAGACAGTGCTTACCAGTGGAACAGAGGCGTCCCTGCCTTGTTTATCCTGCATCCTGTCCCTTCGTGAGGTTGACGAGCAGACTCGTGCTAAGAATATGTCACTTTTAGCATGAAACTATACTTGCAAAAATAATCTCCTGGATGTTTTAAATCTACAAGTGTGTTTTACACCCTCAGATCGCAGAGAAAGACCTGGGGAGCTTGGCGCCAGGGGGCTGTGGCCTACTCAGGCTCCCCCTAGAGGCAGCTCCCATGCCCCAGCGAAACAGTGGATCAGACGTGGCAGGAGAGAGGAGTCCGCGACCAGGAGGCGAGCCCTGCCCTTACCCATGTGGCAGTGCATGCCCGGGGCTTGCTCAGTGTGGCCAGAGCAACAGTGGGCATGGCGGGCACCCTTAAAACTAGCAGAGAAGGGCTGGCACTGTGGCGCGTGACGGTGACAGGGAGGGCTGGTGATTAGGGCCGAGGGCCTGAGCTCTGGGTCCCTGGGAGAAAAGAAGGCGTGTTGTGGCGCTCTGCAAGGTCTGACCTGCTGGAGACCGGGAGGGAAGCGCCGTGTCCCCGGGTGCGCCGCGGCCACACGTCTCCAGATGGTGGAGTTGGCACTGGGTGGGGCCGGTGCCCAGGCATAGGACAAGCCCCTCGGGCTTCTAGTCTCTTCGCCTCTTCTGCGAGTTGTCGATTCCCCAGGAATGGCGCGCGTCCCCCCGCCCCCCCTGCAGAGCTGGGCAAGGGTACAATGACAGCGCCTACCGAGGTACAGCGACTTGTCTCAAAGGCAGGGTCACTCCCTGACACCCTGAGAATGGGAGCCACTGGTTGTCGTGGGGGACCAGACATCAGCTGCCAGTGCTGGCCAGGACAGACACAGCGCTGCACACCCGGGCCTGCGTCCCTCTGCCCTCCCGGCCACCCCAGCGTCTCCAATGAGACCCATGCGCTCTGGCTCGCATTGCTGCTGATGTGGGGCTCAGCCATGAGGGCAGAAGTGCACAGCAGCCACATGCCTCTTTGGGATGGAATAACGGAGAGCCCAGGTTGCCACCCGAGTTGGCCTCCCACACGCTCAGGAGGAGCCACGAGAGCCTCCACCCTACCTTCTCCATGCAACCTCAAAGCAATCTGAGTGCGTGCTGGAGGGGGCTGGGGCCCTGTGTTCCATGTAAGTCTTGGCCTAGCTGGGGCAGGCGGGACTGGCTGGGGCCCTGTGTTCCATGTAAGCCTTAGCCTGGCTGGGGCAGGCAGGACTGGCTGGGCCCCTGTGTTCCATGTTAGTCTTAGACTGGCTGGGGCAGGCGGGAAAGTCTTAGCCTGGCTGGGGCAGGCGGGACTGGCTGGGGCCCTGTGTTCCATGTAAGCCTTAGCCTGGCTGGGGCAGGCGGGACTGGCCAGGACTGGAGTTATCTTTGCTGGACGGGAGGGGACATGTGGTCACACCAGGCAAGGCCGGGCATGACTGAGCGTCTCGGCAGACCACTCACCATCACGCCTGCCCTCTGGCCTTTCCAGATCATCGATAAGAGCAAGAGGGACCCCTCGGAGGAGATCGAGATCCTCCTGCGGTACGGGCAGCACCCCAACATCATCACCCTCAAGGACGTAAGTAGTCTCGGGGCGACAGAGACCTCGTGTGCCGGCTTCTCACCGACACATGGAACAGACCGCTTCCACAGGAACAGCTCTGGGTTCCAGCAACCATGGACCGCGCCGTGGCTGGGCCCACGCCAGGTCTATGCCGGCCTCTGAGCGCCCGGCTCTGCAGGCTTGCTGGGCTGTGTGTTCAGATCCTCTGAGCCCTGACTCGTCCCAAATCTGTCTCTCTCTCTCTCTCTCTCTCTCTCTCTCTCTTTTTAAAAGGTTTTTGCCTTAGGACAGGTGCGTTCCCCAGAGACAGTGAGAGGGAAAGTGAGAGATCACTCCCAGGGGGATGGCCTGCCGCAATCCTCTCTTCCATTCTCCCCCGGGGTCTTGCGCACGCACACGCCCGGCGTACTCTTCATGCCAACAGGTTCAGGATTCCAACTGCGGCCGTCCATAGGGGAGGCCCACACTGTAACTGCTATGCCAACTACTGGCCCTCTGCCCAAAGCTTTTAATGCTCAGCTCTGAGAGAAGAGACAACTGCTCTGTGGGCGATCCCCGAGGTGCTGTTGTGTCATTCCTGAATGTGGCAGAACAGGCGAAGGGCCTGACAGGGTGGGGCGGGGGATCCTACTCCCCAGGCAGAGCCTGACCACAGAGTCCCAGGCTGGTCTACTGGTCAGCTCCTCGCTTCTTCCCTGGAGGGAGCAGGAAT
>NW_006159840.1:6606554-6613904 GCF_000334495.1 Tupaia belangeri chinensis | reverse complement strand
AAGCCCAGAGCACCCCATAAAGGCCCATGGATACAGGGGTTAGGGTTGGGGAAGGGAGAGGGAGTTGTCCTCCTCCTCCCGCACCCGTTTAGGCTCCCTACTCTCCTTCCAGCATGGTAAGCCCTGCCTTGGGGTCCCGGGCCCAGGGGCTTCCTTGGGATCCTGGGCCCAGGGGGCTCCTCCCTGTCGGGATGCTGGGCCCAGGGGGTTCCTTCCAGGCCAGCAGGTCCAGATAAGAGGTCCTGGGGTGTCATTTTCTGAGGAGCAGTAATGAGACCCCCTTCAACCCACCGGGTGATGTTCACCTCCGCAGTGCTCTGCCACATGGTTTCCTAGTTACAAGTCAGGGTCCACACCCGGAAACCGGCTTCTCTGAAGCTCCCTGAGCCGCTGGCTCACACCTGGGTCTAGAGGTTCCAGTCAGTGACGCATCACGTTCTCAGCTGCTGAAGCAGAGCTCTCCAGGTTTTCCAACTTCGTTGCTTCCGTTTATGGTAGAAAGTGTGCACGAGAGAGAGCCCCACATTGGGCTCTGTCATGCCACGGACCCGCCCGGGCCTCAGTGTCCTTGGGGCTGTGGGTGCCTGTGCACACACCCTGCGTGTTTCAGGTCCACCTGGGGTCCGAACCCGCCACGGTGAGGCCCTGCACTGCGGTTCTGCTGGCCGCTGGTCACACTGGCAGGCCCAAGAGCAGAGTCTGAGCCTTTGAACTTGGAAACACCAGCCCCGGAAGAGCCCGGCCATGGGCGCAGGCTGTGGGGCTCCGAGTGAGATGCAGAGCCATGTGGAGCCCGGGTCGGACCCCAGAGCAGCTGAGACACCTGTCAGAAGTGCTCCATGATTCTCGCTAACTAGGAGGCTGGGGAGGGCTCTCACGACACAGCACGATGCCATCGAAATATGTGCTTCCCCCTCTCACATCAGAGAAAACATAGCCTTACATCTGTCTATGTTCAAAGTTAGGCACATTATTTCAGTGACTGGTTCTAAAAATGCATTGATTAAATGACGACTAGTGGTGACTCGGCCTACCTTGGTCTGACCCCTGGTGTTGACCACTTCCCAGGGATGCCCTGGAGCACCTCAGGCCACTCAGGAGCTGGCTAGGGTGCAGGCGCCAGGCCCCCGGACATGCATTCCCCCAACCTGAGCACAGGAGGGCCTGAGGAGCGCAGCTCCAGGAACCGTGTGGGCATGTCCTGCCGGCCTGTACACGGCTGCTGTCCGAGCACCTCTCCTGCAGGGAGGCCCACAGACGCACGCTGCATCCTCAGCCTGCCGCTCCTCTGTTCCCATGAGTAGCGGATTGTGAAAGCCATTTTCCCAGCACCAGCAGATGGCGTAGTGGTTATGTCACTGGACTCCCACATGGCTGACCATGGTTCGAGTCTCAGACCTGGTGACTTCAAACTCACACCAGCACATGCGCATGCATGCTAAGATCCCGAGAGACTAGGGAAGGGATTGCAGCGTGGCCTCCCCCAAGGGAGGATTTCTCACTTTCTGTCTCTGCCTCCTTGTGAGCACACGTTTTCTATAGCAAAAATCTCTCTAAGAAAAGAAAGCAAGCTGGCTTCTCCCAGAGAAGACCCATGTGTGGCTGGGTCAGAATGGCCACGCCCTCATTCCTATGGAGCCTCGTCTCACTCCCTGGGACAGAGCCCGTCCTCCCCACCCACCTCTGTCTCTGCCTCCTCTGGGTCCCCGGGTGGGGAGGGCAGCCCGGGCGAGGGGCGGGGTCTGAGGTCCGTGTGCCCCCAGGTCTATGACGACGGCAAGTACGTGTACCTGGTCACGGAGCTGATGCGTGGCGGGGAGCTGCTGGACCGCATCCTCCGGCAGCGGTGCTTCTCGGAGCGCGAGGCCAGCGACGTGCTGTGCACCATCACCAAGACCATGGACTACCTGCACTCCCAGGGGGTAGGTGCCGGCTGGCCCGGCCCGCAGGGCGCTGGGTGGCTGGGAGTTTACGGTTCAGGGGTGCGTGTCTGCCCGGGGGCGCCTCCCCACACGAGGCTCCTGAATCACACCGTGACTTACGATGACGAAGACAGGCTCGCAGGAGGAAGCAGACGTGAGTCACACGCAGTACACGCAGGAGCACCAGGCAAGGCGCCTGGCGGGGACTCTTACAAAAGAACAGTGACTTAGCCAGCGGGGCAGGCTGGGAAAAGGACTTCGACTGGGGGCAGTGACCGTGGAAGGTGGCGTGTGGGGACTCACCGAAGATCAGGGCTGGGTGGCGAGGGGTGTCCGGTAGCTCTGCGGGACCAGGGCCGGGTGGCGAGCTATGTCTGGTAGCTCCATGGGACTGGGGCCGGGTAGTGAGGTGTGTCCGGTAGCTCCGCGGGACCGGGCCGGGTGGCGAGGGGTGTCCGGTAGCTCCCGTGGGACCGGGGCTGGGTGGCAAGGCATGTCCGGTAGCTCCGCGGGACCGGGGCCGGGTGGTGAGACGTGTCCGGTAGCTCCCCCGGGGGCAGCCCAGGATAAGGGTGGCCAAGAGCTATCTGTGGGGGCTAGCCTCGTCCTTCCTGGTAGAGGGGATGGGGACACCCTCAGCAGCGTGTGTCCTGCTCTTAAGCAGACGGCACAAGGGCAGAACTTCTCACACCCAGACCCACTTCTCACCGCTCTCAGCCCGAGAACCGCTTGGCCAGAGCAGCATGTATTAGGGCGGCCTCGGAAGTCGAGGCTAAATTCACATTCCCCAGACCAATACGAGCGAAAGGGTGCTTTGGCCGTGACAGAGGGACACTCAGGGCCTCACTCCCTGCAGTGTAGGGCTCAGATTGTAACCGATGTGAAGGAGAGGCTGGACGGGAACGGCCATGACAGCCGAGACGCCAGACCCTCCCGCGTTCCAGGCCTGGTCTGAGCCCTGCACTTACAGACTGTAGCTCCAGGCCACCCCGGCCACCTAAAATGAGGGCAGAGGCGTGAAAACCAGGAGCGAACTAGAAGCGACCTATTCGACCCAGGTTGTGCACGACACCCAGAGGACATGGGCTCCTGATTGCCGAGAAATGCGCTCGCCAAGACGGCGGCCCCAGGGCAGTCGCTACCGCAAACAGGAGGGCGAGGACGTACGAGTTACTCAAGTTTGCACCGGCCGTGGGAGAGAGCCGCCGGCTCCCCCTCCTCTCGCCATTTCCCGAACTCCCCTCGACGTGTCCTTTAGTGTAAGAGCGCCAGCGAGCTCGGCCCCGCCCCGACAGGAGCGTGTTTGTTGCACGCCAGTGCTCACTGCCCGCTGCCGGGGGCTCAGCTACACCGGGGCTTGGGTTTAAGCGGCCGATGTGAGAGAGAGGTCGAGCAAGCGCGCACTCAGGGCCCGAGAACGGCAGCGTCTACATCCTGTTAGTGGCCCACTTACCCGCAGGACCTGCTCAGGGCGGCCGCTGCCCAGGATGGCTGACCCTGGCCACTGCGTGGGCTTGGCCGTGGGTGTGGCCGGCTCAGTGCTCCTCCCCCGCAGGTGGTCCACCGGGACCTGAAGCCCAGCAACATCCTGTACGTGGACGAGTCTGGCGACCCCGCGTCCATCCGGATCTGCGACTTCGGTTTTGCCAAGCAGCTGCGTGCCGAGAATGGGCTGCTGATGACGCCCTGCTACACCGCCAACTTCGTGGCCCCCGAGGTGAGAGCGCCCACCAGGGGCACCCTCCCTGCCTGCAGGCACCTGCTCCCCGCCCAGAGCCCCTGCATGGCTCCACAGGGCGGCCCCATCATCTGAGGAGCGTGCCCGTGAGCCCACTGGGTGCCTGCCACCATGCTGGCAGCAAACCCACTGTACAAAGGGCCTCCTGAAGGTCATGGAAAAACAAAGGACAGATTTAATTTGATACAAAATAACTCTGAAATCCAGCCCGGCATGGCAGCTCGGGGTAGCACCGTGGCCTGCACAGCTGGCCACCGTGTGAAGGAGCAGAGTTCAGCTCCTGCAGCAGGGTAGCCTGAGCCGCACACGCAGCTCCCCAGGGCCCTGCCCGGCTGCGGGGTAGGAGAGGAGTCGCACACAGGGCTGCCCTCCCAGGACTCCTCCTCAGAGGAGCAAAACAGATGGAAAGAGCGGAAGAGACCCCTGCGTAGTTTTTACAGAATGCACGTTTCCCAGGGACCCACTCGGCCTCCCTCTCACACTGACCACTTAAACCCAAGCCCCCGGGCGTAGCTGAACCCCCAGCAGCGGCCAGCGCTGGTGTGTAACGAACACGCTCCTGTCGGGGCGGTGCCAAGCTCGCTGGGGCTCTTACACAAAAGGACACGTCATGAGAGCGGAAGGTCCCTGTGTTCCAGTTTTCACCGCAGGCAGGATGGCCGGATGGTGTCACTGCTCAGGGGCACAGTCTGAAGCTTAGGAGCTGATTGCGTCTGGAGTCGGCCACCAGCCCTACTCAGACACAGCTGTCCTCATCATTTTGTTTCCATATTTGAAACAGATTGGACACTTTGAAGTCGTGACACTTTGTGTAAGTTTGTCAACCGGCTGTAGAGGACTTGATCAGCCTGAGTATCTGTCAGGAGTCAGAGTGAGAGATGCCGGCGGTCTCTGCGTGGCTGGTGTGGGCTGCTGGGCACCTGTGAGCAGAAGCCGGTCTCTCACCATGGGGAGACTGACTTAGGACTGACTGGGACAGGACTCGCTGTGTGAGCAGAAGCCGGTCTCTCACCACGGGGAGACCTCGCAGGCTCAGGAAACGCAGGCTCCTGTGTGCACGGCGCTCGGAACACTCAGCCCCCGCGTTAGGAAGCAGGGCCGGAGCACTCGGCCGTTCAGATTCCGAGCCCAGCACCTCGCGTGCCGGCACACGGGCAGGGTACAGAGGGGGAGAGGCCCTGCCCTCACGTACGGAAGCTGAGCACGGCCCTGCTCCACGGCCAGTGCTCGGCCCCCACTCCGCAGTGCCCCGAGCAGCTCCCCTGCGTTTGCTGCCCTGCTAGCAGCCTGTCAGGCCGCCCTCTGTCGGAGTGCAACCCCAGGATGTGCTAAGATTCTTTTGCCTTCACAATTCTTTAAAAACTTGAGCATAGGGACCAGCAGTTAGCGCAATGGCTATGTCACTGGACTCCCATGTGGCTGACCGTGGTTCAAGTCCCAGACTCGGTGGTTTAAACTCATGCTGGGCACGTGTGCGTGCGTGCCCAAGATCCCGAGAGGAGAACAGAGGAGAAGGGATTGCGGCGTGGCCATCCCCCCTGGGGGGTGATTTCTCGCTTTCTGTCTTTCTGTCTCTCTCTGTCTGTCTGGCAAGCACATGTGCCCTATAGTAAAAACCTTTCCAAAAAAAAAAAAAAAACTTAAGCATAGGGCCTGCAGGTGGCATAGGCATCAGGGTGCTGGACTCCCGTATGGCTGCAGTTCAAGTCCCAAACCAGTAGCTTAAAACTCATGCCAGGCACATGCGCATGCATGCGCAAAATCGCATGAGGAGAATGGAGGAGGGACTGCAGGCGGTGATCCCCGAGAGGGGATTTCTCACTTTCCCACTCGCCGTCTCTTTTTCTGTCTCTCTGGTAAGCGCACGTACCCTACAGCAAAAACCTTTAAAAGAAAACTCGCACGCAGAAGCACCACATGAGTCAGCGTCCCACGCTGGGTCCGGACCCAAGAGAAGCGAAGGCAGTGCCCCGGCAGGCACGTGCACACTCATGTTGGTGGCAGCACTGTCATAGCCCGTGTCCATGCCAGGTCACGGGGAAGCAAGACGTGGTCTGTGCACACAATGGAAGGTCACCCCGCCTTTGTTTTACCTCTGCTGTCAGAGGGCACGCGCTCTCACTGGAGGAAGGAGGGAACAGGGAAGAGAAAAAGGAAGTACCCCACAGTGGGGTGCGGTCCTGCCACTGCCCTTCCTCCACCATTTCTCCATCCCATCAGGATTGGGGCACCCACGCCCACGTGTGCCTAGCACGTTTTTTTCAAGCCACAGGGCCAGGATTTGAACCATCATTGGCTGTGTGGATGGGCTTACAGCTCTGCTGCAGGGCTGCCCCATGGAGCCTTTGAAAGGAAGGAAACTCTGACACACCTACAACATGGACAGACCTTGGGGACACCACACTGAGTCAAAGGCCTGTCGCAAAGACAGCTGCTGTGTGACTCCCCACATAAGACGTGCCTCAAGGAGGCAGGTCCGAGGGTCGGCAGTAGTAGTGTGGCAGTCGCTGTTTAACGGTGAATTTCAGTCTAGGGGCAGCCAGGGCAGAGCCGTTGATGCATGACCAGCTGCGCTGTTTGAGTCCCAGACCCAGGGGCTTGAAAAACGGCAGGTGCACGTGCGTGCCCAGCATCCCGAGGGAGACAGCGGAGGGACGGTGCCGTGGCCATCCCTCCGGAGGTGCTTTCTCACTGTCTCTCCATCTCTGTCTCTGGCAAATGCACACACCCTTTAGGATTTCAGTGAGGAAGCTGGCACGTCCTGGATGGCCCATGGCGATGGGGCCCAGCTGCGCAAACGCACTTAGGGCCCTGAGTCACTCAGCGATGCTAGGATGGAAACTTTTATGTTACGTGTATTTTATCGTAATAAAAAAATTCTTCTGCCTCACAAACGGCACCATCTTTTCCACATAGCTGCGGGGGGCGAGGCTCGCTGCATGCGGGCACCAGAGGGACCCGCTGCGGTGCGTGGGGTGGCTTGGCCCCCGCGAGAGCTGACCTCCTTGGGCCCCCGTCCAGCTGGCCACCGGCTGGGAGACAGGCCGTAACCGGAGCTTTCGCCTAGTGCTCACCTGCCGCCCACTGTCCCCCAGGTCCTGAAGCGCCAGGGCTATGACGCGGCGTGTGACGTCTGGAGCTTGGGGATCCTGCTGTACACCATGCTGGCAGGGTAAGGACGGCCTCTGGCGGGCTCTATGGCAGCGTGCGCCTAGGACGGCACGCGGTGGCCTGGGCCAGCCCTCGTGTCCGCGGACAGCAACATTTGCCTGATGGCCTCTGCACCGAGCCCCACCCCGGGCCTGCTGAGCACGCTGAGGGAAGTTAGCCGTGCATTCCTTTCAGCTGGGCCTTGGTCTCCCAGCCCACCTCCTCCATGCCAGACACCCCTTGCTCATTCGGCGGCCACCCCATGCCTTTAGCACGTCCGTGTAGCCTGGGCACACCAGAACAGCTGGGCCTTGGCCACTCCATGCCTGGTTCTGTGGCCATCGCATGTGGGCCTGCCAGCGTGTGCGATGAGACGTGTATCAGAGAGGCCCGAGTGCCCGCGGTGGGCGTGCCGGCGTGTGCGATGAGACATGTCAGAGAGAGAGGCCTGAGTGCCCGCGGTGGGCGTGCCGGCGTGTGCGATGAGACATGTCAGAGAGAGAGGCCCGAGCGCCCGCGGGGGGGGTGGGGGCGGGGGGG
>NW_006159840.1:6602587-6603083 GCF_000334495.1 Tupaia belangeri chinensis | reverse complement strand
CCCCCCGCCCGCCCTCCTGGCTGCACCAGCCTCGCCTCCCCCAGCCCGAGTGAGACATGGGCACGAGCTCTCCTGGACAGGGAAGCGGGGACCCAGCCCTAACATTCGTTTATTTTTATTTTTTAGAGAGATTTTTGTTATAGGGCACATGTGCTCGCCGGAGAGACAGAATGACAGAAAGCAAGAAGTCACCTCCCCTGGGGGGGGATGGCCTCACTGCAGTCCCTTCTCCATTCTCCTCTTGGGATTCTGGGCGCGCGCGCATGTACCCAGTGTGAGTTTTAATCCGCCGGGTCTGGGCCTCAAACTGTGGTCGACTACGTGGGAGTCCAGTGATGTAACCATTATGCTGGTCCCTTGGCCCTGAGATTTTCAAGTTCAGTACGTACTTGAGACGAGGTACATGGAAGTGGACCCAGCCCACAGCCCCGTCTGCGGCTGCGCGTGGACAGGGCAGCCTGCCGAGAGCGAAGGCGCCGGCTCGTTGGCGGCGCCG
>NW_006159840.1:6597363-6602567 GCF_000334495.1 Tupaia belangeri chinensis | reverse complement strand
GCCAGGCGCTGGGGGAGCTGGTGCTGGGACCCAGTGGAGGGGGGACTCAGCGTCCTCCTGACACCCTCCTCGGAGGCCGCCTGTGCGCAGAGCCAGGACTCCGCCCGCCGCAGAGGCGGTGCTGTGGGCTGCTCTTCCTCTTCTGGGCCAGCGCGCAGCGACACTCTGGACTGCGGGAGTGACAACTGAACGTCTGTCACGAACTCAGGATATGGCAAGGGCGGGGCCAGAAGCGGGTGTGGAGGGTAAGGAGCTGCATCCCGCATGGCCAACTGCTTGGTACAGTCCCAGACCCAGTGACTTGAAAATCACGCTGGGCACGTGTGTGTACACATGCGTGTGCACGTGTGTGCCCAAAATTCTGAGAGGAGGATGGAGGAGAAGGATGGTGGCACGGCCATCCCCCCGGGCGTGATTTCTCACTTCCCTCTCTGTCTCTCTCTGGCGAGCGCACAAATGCCCTACAGCAAAAACTTAAAAGCAGCAGGCTCGGCAAGTGCCGCCCTGACCCTCCGCGGCCGAGGTGTGCGGCTCTGCGGGAGGACTCACCAGCCAGGCCTGGAGCCTTAACTCATCAGGGAGCCCAGCAAGGGGCGTCTCGGGCTTCCCATCTCAGACGCTCGTCCACCATCCCACCTGTCACCACGGAAACAGGGTCACCAGGCGGGTACCATCCCACCTGGCACCACAGAAACAGGGTCACCAGGCAGGTACTACCCTCTGTTACCACGGAAACAGGGTCACAGGCAGGCACCCCCCTCTGTCACCATGGAAACAGGGTCACAGGCAGGCACTAGCCCTCTGTTACCACGGAAACAGGGTCACCAGGCAGGTACCATCCCACCTGTCACCACAGAAACAGGGTCACAGGCAGGCACTACCCCTCTGTCACCACGGAAACAGGGTCACAGGCAGGCACCACCCCTCTGTCACCACGGAAACAGTGCCGCAGGCAGGCACTAGCCCTCTGTTACCGCGTGACTAGAAAGGGCCTGGAGAGGGTGGACTTGGGTGCACATTGCTTGCCTCGCTCCCTCCAGCTGTAGCTGTGGCCTCGCCGGGGGCACAGACGCGGCCTGGGGCATGTCGGGCTCCCCCAGCCCTGCTCCCCACACAGAAGGAAGAGCAGGGTCCCCTAACAAGGTGGGGGCATGGGAGCTCATGACGCCGACTCCTCCCATTACACAGATTCACGCCTTTTGCCAACGGCCCCGACGACAGCCCGGAGGAGATCTTGGCGAGGATCGGCAGTGGAGAGTACGCCCTCTCCGGGGGCAACTGGGACTCCATCTCAGACGCGGCAAAGGTGAGTGTGCCCCCCACTCCTGCGTCCTGTGTGGAGGCCCTGCAGTGGCCAGGTGTGCGAGGAAGCTAGCCGAAGCCTTCCATAAAAATGGTGGTACTTCCCCCTCACAGTCTTTCGAAAGCTTCAACTGAAAAATAAATCAATAAAAAGCTGCCGGCGAAGGACTCTGCAGCATGTCCCCAGTGTCCCAGGAGCAGGGGTGCCTAGAGAGGAGACCAGAGACACGCAGCTCCAGGAGTCAGCTCACGTGACTGAGGACTGGAGAGTCTCCCTGCAGGGAGGACGCAGGCTGGGGGCCAGGCGGAGCTGGGGCTGGGGTGGCCCTGAAGGTTGTCTCCTCCTCCCAGGGGAGCTCTGGCTTTCTCGCCAAGGCCTTCCACTGCCTGGGTGGAGGACACCCACGTTCGGAGGCTGACTGCTCTACCGAAAGTCGGCGGCTCTCAGTCAGTCACACACAGCCTCTAGACTGGTGGCAGGCTACGTATCAGGGTGCGGTGGCCTGCCACATGGACACGCTGACTCACACCGCACTTCAGCGACATTGCAGATGGCTGCTTTGCAGGTCCCTGGGCTGCCAGACCGCTGTGGGGCCGGGTGTCCCCTGTCACCCGGATGCACTTTGCATCTGGGCTGGCTGCACTGTGTGTGACCCGCCTCACCTCCTCTGACTCCAGACTCTTGCTTGTGTGAGCTGACGTCATCAGAACCCTCCTCGTAGAGTATACAGCATGAGCACACCGAGCAGTGCCAAGGGCCGAGTCCCATGTGACTGGAGAAAGGCCCAAGGAGGAGGCTGGAGCTCTGCTTCCAGTGCTGCCATCACCGTCGAAGAGCAGAGCATATGGCAGGGGGAAGCAGTCATGCTGGTGTGACAGCAGAGGTGATGGCAGACGTGGAGGCAACTGTGAAGGTGTTGTAGTAGAAGAGATGGAGGAGATGGCAGTGACGATGTGGCAGAGGTGTAGAGGTGGGGCGGAGATGATAAAGGAGGAGGATGAAGGCAAAGCTGAGGGCATAAAGGAGGTAATGGTGAAAAAAGTTATAGTGGAGGTGATAGTAGAGATGGTAGAGGTGACTATGAAGGTGCTATACTAGAAGAGATGGAGGAGATGGTGGAGGAGGTGGTAGAGGACATAGAGGAGGAGATAGTGGAGGACATAGAGGAGGAGATGGAGGAGATGGTGGAGGAGGTGGTAGAGGACATAGAGGAGGAGATAGTGGAGGACATAGAGGAGGAGATGGAGGAGATGGTGGAGGAGGTGGTAGAGGACATAGAGGAGGAGATAGTGGAGGACATAGAGGAGGAGATGGAGGAGATGGTGGAGGAGGTGGTAGAGGACATAGAGGAGGAGATAGTGGAGGACATAGAGGAGGAGATGGAGGAGATGGTGGAGGAGGTGGTAGAGGACATAGAGGAGGAGATAGTGGAGGACATAGAGGAGGAGATGGAGGAGATGGTGGAGGAGGTGGTAGAGGACATAGAGGAGGAGATAGTGGAGGACATAGAGGAGGAGATGGAGGAGATGGTGGAGGAGGTGGTAGAGGACATAGAGGAGGAGATAGTGGAGGACATAGAGGAGGAGATGGAGGAGATGGTGGAGGAGGTGGTAGAGGACATAGAGGAGGAGATAGTGGAGGACATAGAGGAGGAGATGGAGGAGATGGTGGAGGAGGTGGTAGAGGACATAGAGGAGGAGATAGTGGAGGACATAGAGGAGGAGATGGAGGAGATGGTGGAGGAGGTGGTAGAGGACATAGAGGAGGAGATAGTGGAGGACATAGAGGAGGAGATGGAGGAGATGGTGGAGGAGGTGGTAGAGGACATAGAGGAGGAGATAGTGGAGGACATAGAGGAGGAGATGGAGGAGATGGTGGAGGAGGTGGTAGAGGACATAGAGGAGGAGATAGTGGAGGACATAGAGGAGGAGATGGAGGAGATGGTGGAGGAGGTGGTAGAGGACATAGAGGAGGAGATAGTGGAGGACATAGAGGAGGAGATGGAGGAGATGGTGGAGGAGGTGGTAGAGGACATAGAGGAGGAGATAGTGGAGGACATAGAGGAGGAGATGGAGGAGATGGTGGAGGAGGTGGTAGAGGACATAGAGGAGGAGATAGTGGAGGACATAGAGGAGGAGATGGAGGAGATGGTGGAGGAGGTGGTAGAGGACATAGAGGAGGAGATAGTGGAGGACATAGAGGAGGAGATGGAGGAGATGGTGGAGGAGGTGGTAGAGGACATAGAGGAGGAGATAGTGGAGGACATAGAGGAGGAGATGGAGGAGATGGTGGAGGAGGTGGTAGAGGACATAGAGGAGGAGATAGTGGAGGACATAGAGGAGGAGATGGAGGAGATGGTGGAGGAGGTGGTAGAGGACATAGAGGAGGAGATAGTGGAGGACATAGAGGAGGAGATGGAGGAGATGGTGGAGGAGGTGGTAGAGGACATAGAGGAGGAGATAGTGGAGGACATAGAGGAGGAGATGGAGGAGATGGTGGAGGAGGTGGTAGAGGACATAGAGGAGGAGATAGTGGAGGACATAGAGGAGGAGATGGAGGAGATGGTGGAGGAGGTGGTAGAGGACATAGAGGAGGAGATAGTGGAGGACATAGAGGAGGAGATGGAGGAGATGGTGGAGGAGGTGGTAGAGGACATAGAGGAGGAGATAGTGGAGGACATAGAGGAGGAGATGGAGGAGATGGTGGAGGAGGTGGTAGAGGACATAGAGGAGGAGATAGTGGAGGACATAGAGGAGGAGATGGCAGGTATAGTGGAGGACATAGTGGGTGTATCACACACGTAGGTACATGGATTGTATCGCATGTACATGGATTATATCGCATGTACATGAGTTGTATTACGTCGGTACGTGGACTGTATCACTCACGTGGGTACATGTATTGTATCGCATGTACATGGGTTGTATCGCATGTACATGGGTTGTATCGCGTGTACGTGGGTTGTATTACTCACGTCGGCATGTGGACTGTATCGCTCACGTCAGTACCTGGACTGTATTACACACATCTGGACGTGGATTGTGGATTGTGAACATGTATTGAATGCCTGAAAAGTGGAGCTCTGCATTTAAACCAGCTTCAGGCCCTGGTGCTGTGATTAGTTTGTGATCAAATAACAAAAGCCCTTTGCTGGACACGAGCCCTTTGGATGTAGCTGATGGCTGCAGACGGCAGACGCCTTCGTAGGTCCAGGGGTGCCCTGCAGCAGACGTCTCATGGCAGCGCTGAGAAAGGCAGCCACATGCATTCTCAGGGGTCGGTTTCTACCCGAGCTGCTGATGTGCCACGTCAAGTTCGTGCTCGGGAAGGTTAGCGTTTTTACTGAAATAGCTTCGGCAATTACATATGCACTGCTGTGGTCGGGCCAAGTTTATCCCCCAAAGACTCATGTTTGGGGTCTGGTCCTCCGTGTAATGGTGCAGGGAGGTGATGAGACCTTCAGGGCGAGGCCTGGTGCACGGCGTTCAGCTGTGGAGGCAGCACCCTCGTGACCAGCTTAGAGCTGCCTTTAAGATAGAGCTCTCACGGGAACGGCTTCACTCCCACTCGAGCCAGGAGGTGGCAAAGGAACAGTTGCCCCAGGTCTCTCTGCACATGCCCGGGTCTCTCCTGGTCTCTCTCTGCACGTGCCCCGGTCTCTCTCTGGTCTCTCTGCACGTGCCCGGGTCTCTCTGTTCTCTCTCTGCATGTGCCCCGGCCTCTCCTGGTCTCTCTTTGCACATGCCCGGGTCTCTCCTGGTCTCTCTCTGCACGTGCCCCGGTCTCTCTGGTCTCTCTCTGCACGTGCCTCGGTCTCTCTCTGTTCTCTCTCTGCACATGCCCGGGTCTCTCCTGGTCTCTCTCTGCATGTGCCTCGGTCTCTCTCTGTTCTCTCTCTGCA
>NW_006159840.1:6593418-6597011 GCF_000334495.1 Tupaia belangeri chinensis | reverse complement strand
GCGGCCGCCTTCGTAGGTCCAGGGGTGCCCTGCAGCAGACGTCTCATGGCAGCGCTGAGAAAGGCAGCCACATGCATTCTCAGGGGTCGGTTTCTACCCGAGCTGCTGATGTGCCACGTCAAGTTCGTGCTCGGGAAGGTTAGCGTTTTTACTGAAATAGCTTCGGCAATTACATATGCACTGCTGTGGTCGGGCCAAGTTTATCCCCCAAAGACTCATGTTTGGGGTCTGGTCCTCCGTGTAATGGTGCAGGGAGGTGATGAGACCTTCAGGGCGAGGCCTGGTGCACGGCGTTCAGCTGTGGAGGCAGCACCCTCGTGACCAGCTTAGAGCTGCCTTTAAGATAGAGCTCTCACGGGAACGGCTTCACTCCCACTCGAGCCAGGAGGTGGCAAAGGAACAGTTGCCCCAGGTCTCTCTGCACATGCCCGGGTCTCTCCTGGTCTCTCTCTGCACGTGCCCCGGTCTCTCTCTGGTCTCTCTGCACGTGCCCGGGTCTCTCTGTTCTCTCTCTGCATGTGCCCCGGCCTCTCCTGGTCTCTCTTTGCACATGCCCGGGTCTCTCCTGGTCTCTCTCTGCACGTGCCCCGGTCTCTCTCTGGTCTCTCTGCACGTGCCCGGGTCTCTCTGTTCTCTCTCTGCATGTGCCCCGGCCTCTCCTGGTCTCTCTTTGCACATGCCCGGGTCTCTCCTGGTCTCTCTCTGCATGTGCCTCGGTCTCTCTCTGTTCTCTCTCTGCATGTGCCCCGGTCTCTCTGGTCTCTCTCTGCACGTGCCCCGGTCTCTCTCTGGTCTCTCTCTGCACGTGCCCGGGTCTCTCCTGGTCTCTGTCTGCATGTGCCCCGGTCTCTCTCTGGTCTCTCTCTGGTCTCTCTGCACGTGCCCCGGTCTCTCCCTGCACACATTCGAGGCTCTTTCTGCCTTTCTCTGTGATGTGGCAGAGGCCGAAGCCAGCCTATGCCCTGGGACTTCTCGGCCCCCAAATCTGAGCCATAAACCTCTACTGTATAAACCACCGAGTCTCAGGTATTTCTGTTTAGCTGTCTGACACAGACCAAGGCACGCATCGCATGACGTTTCCGTGTTTAGTTTTCTGTAGACACAGGTCTTTATAAGTGATCAGCCTTCTCTGAATGGAGGTTGTTGACAGTTAACACTGACAAATCAGTCTCAGGCTTATAAACCTCACAATGGCCTTTTGTCCCCAAGTTTTAAACTGTCACTCAGGACAGTGTTGGGTTTTGTCATAAGAGGGAGGTAGGAACTTTGCCAGGGGGACTCTGAGTGACACAGCGACAACCCCCCCGCCTCTCCCCGGGCCCGGGGGCCTCAAACAGCACAGTGACCTTCCAGCCCGCTCCTTCCCTGGCAGGACATCGTGTCCAAGATGCTGCACATGGACCCGCACCAGCGCCTGACGGCCGTCCAAGTGCTCAAACACCCGTGGGTCGTCAACAGAGAGTACCTGTCACAGACCCAGCTCAGCAGACAAGACGTCCACCTCGTGAAGGTGCGGCCCAGCGGTCCCCGCAGGGCGAGGGTGGGTCCGCCCCACAGCTGACCTGACACACCGCAAAGGCACCCGTGGCAGGCGTGAGCCCACGTTCCGTCCCACACGGCAGTCCCACATGAACCTCGCGTGCGCACTTGCAGTGGCGGACCGCACACTCCCTGCCTTGCAGGAGACGTGGCCTAAGCACCGTCCTCTCTTGGGTCGCACGGGTTCCGGGCGGTCCTCCGGGAAGTGTCACCAGCCCCGCAGGCACCACCTGGAGTCCCCAAAGGACGGCCCCCACCCCCCAGGTGTCGGACCTACTTCAGGATAGCCCAGACCACCCAGGAGGGCTGCGCCAAGGGTCACTGCTCCTGTGACCCAGCAACCCCAAGCAGACCTGGCCCCTGACCCCACCCCAGGGGGTGCAGCACAGTGTGAGGCAGGAGGTGTGGTGGGTGGACACGGACTAGGAAGTGAGCCTGGCTAAGCTGGGACCCTGCTCAGTACCTGGAGGGAGGCGCACCGCCTGCAGCCGAGCGTGTCCCGTGCCCCCCACGCCTGGGCTGGCAGGGCGCCCACTCTGCTCCCCTGGTCTTGCAGGGAGCCATGGCCGCCACCTACTTCGCTCTGAACAGAACACCTCAGGCCCCACGGCTGGAGCCCGTGCTGTCGTCCAGCCTGGCCCAGCGCAGAGGCATGAAGAGACTGACGTCCACGCGGTTGTAGCAGCCTGCAGGACAAGCCCGGGCAGTCCTGCGCCCCCTGGTTCCGGTGGGAGGGCGGGCCTGTGCCGCCGCCCGTGTTCCCCTCACCCTGGGGGGCTCTCGAAGCCTCGCTGTGCCAACCTCATCCTGCGCCCTTCTCTCCCCAGCAAAACCAAAAGAGTCCACTCGCCTCACACCACCTTGCCGAAGCCTGCGGGCTCACTGAGTCTGCATTCTGTCGTGTCACGCTGGCGTTTATACACAGAGTTCTCCGACTGCGTTTATACGGACAGGGAGTTCTCCGACTGTGGTCAGACGCCCTACACGGGCGTCCAGGCATCATGGTGAGAAGGACACGGGGTCAGAAATGCCCCCATTCATCACGGGCCAGAGCACCTCCTCCAGGAGGGCCCAGGGCTGCAGGGCGTCCTGGCGTCCCACCAGCTGCTGACCAGCAGGCACTGTGGTGTCCGGAGTCCAGAATAACCCAAAGAGCCACCCCCTCATCACCTGCTGGGTTGAGTGAGGTGCTGGGGGTCTCCCTTCCCCTGTCTCAGGCAGAATGAGGTAACGAGCCTCCAGGAGTTGGGGCAGCTGCACCTTTGCCTCGATAGCCCCATGTCAGGGGAATGGTGAGGAGCCTTGGGAAGGGGTAGACGAGGCTGCGGCCCCTGTCCTGTCTCCCCTGGGGGACCGGGTGCTGAGCAGCACGCTGGCCCTGCCACGGCAGCCGTGTGGTCCCAGAGGCTGTGCAGAGCTGTGGGCTCCGCCGACCAGGCTGCGCTCACCCTGCAGGGTCTGCTGAGCTGTGACCTCGCTGTGCTCTGGTCCATGGGAAGACTGTGACTGTGGGGAGTTCGAGTCCTGCTGGCTCCAGCAGCCCTTCCTGGGTCCGGCCGGGGCGCGGGAGTGGCAGCACCACCCTGGTGGCCGAGTGTGTTGTAGAAGCTGTGGTCTGCTCCGTGCGTGTGCCTGTCTCAGCCGTCTCTGTGGTGTTTAGCGTGTCCCAGTGTGTTGTGCACCCGGGGTGCGCGTGCGACAGAGCCCCTGCCCTGCCGTCCTTCATTGAGTGAAACTGCAAGAAGGTTCTGGAGTGGCAGCCTCGGCTCGCTGCCGGCTGCACAGTGACACCGTGCTTCTCAGTGTCCCTTAAGGGTGCCGAGAAGGCCGCCCACCAGCCCCCGGCCAGCACACACCTGGCCAGAAGGGGCAGGAGAACGACCTTAGGCTTCGCTGAGAACAGCCCCCGTCGGCAGCTGGGGTTGGAGACGCCTGCTGGCCGCACCCCGGTCTTCTCTAAGACGACATTTGTTTCTTTTCCCTCCATCACCAGTCACTCAGTACCCAACTCAAAAAAAAAAAAAAAAAAAAAAACTTGCATTCTAAACACAGAC
>NW_006159840.1:6590288-6593154 GCF_000334495.1 Tupaia belangeri chinensis | reverse complement strand
CCCGACCCCCAAAACCCAAACAAAAAAAAAAAAAAAAAAAAAAAAAAAGCTGCATTCTGAACAGCAGTCCCGGCTCGGTCTAGTTCTCAGACCTTAAATAGAAACTTGCTCGGCGCTGCCTTCAGGCCACAAGGCTTTACGCTGTCGTTCCCAACCACGCGCACAAGGCGGGCAGGCGAGCGCCCCTCGACAGCGCCCACCGGGCAGCTGCCGACTTCCTCCACAGAGACGCCTTCTCCAAGGCTGCAGTGACCCCGCAGCAATTCTTCCTGGACACCTAGGGGACATGGAGAGTGTGCCTCAGGTCACAGTGTGTCGACATGGCAAAAGTCAGGACCTCTGCACGTGACCGGCGGGAGCTCCCCAAGGGCCGGGGACCTGGGCTGGGGCCTCTCTGCCTGTGGGTTGTTGCTTGAGGTCCTGGGTTCTGGTGTGGGAGAGAGGACACTGCAGGCCTGTACCCTCACCCGTCCCTCCTTGTCACCAAGTTCCTGCCACCTGTTCTGAGCCGTGCAAGCACCAAAGGGCCCGTGAGCCTGGCCCCAGCCTGCTCCTCCTGGTGTGCATGGCGTTCCCCCAGGGCACCGCCCACCCGGGTCCTCGGGTAGTGGGTGTGTGTGGATGTGTGTGTGCTCTGAATGTCCACCATCCACCGCGGGAAGCTGCGCCAGGTCCGTGTCAGGAAGTCAGCTCAGAAGTGGCGGTCCCCCACGCACGGCTGCCTGGACACTCCCTCCGTGGGCCGAGAGGTGGCGCCTGTTCAGAAACGGCAGTGCTCCAGGTGGCAGAGTGGCAACAGCTCCGTGTCCCCCGCCCTGGCCCCTGTGCGTGTAGCAGAAGGCAGCCCATGGCTCACGCAGGTGACATAGCCTTCCCCGGGAGTGACGGGCTCTCTGCCCACACAGGTAGCCGGGGCCCTCTGGAGCATTAGAAACAGCACAGGACCCGTCCCTTCGTGGGCCACCCATAGATGTCCCACCCTAGAAGCTCCCTCGTTACGAGAAATGCCTGATCTGGCCCCGTGGGAAAGCTCTGCCAGGTCCCCAGCCCCTGAACCAGACGAGGACGATGGACAAGATGTGGTTTTCTCCTCGGGTTAGGCCCGGCGCGGTCTGGAAGGAACTGTGTTCTGGTGTTGAAGCTGGGACGGCCGCTCCGGGCTAACAGTGGGGTCCTAGCCGGGTGTTCCCCGCGTGGCAACACACGAGCACGTCTCACATGTGGCCCCCGCCCCGCCTTTCCAATGGTCACAGAAGTTCTAGAACAGAAAAAGGACGCTGGCGGCCCTGGGTGCAATGAGGTGGCGGGCAGTGCGCCCGGCGGGCTGCAGAGCCGGGCCTCCCCGCGGCCTCCCCGCGCCTGCAGTGGGGGACGGCGCGTAGTTTACAGAGCCCTCGGTGTCCGCGTGTTACTCTCCGCGTCTGGGGACGGCCACTGTACAGATATTTATTACGCTTTCCACACTTTCTGAATGGAGGTTTGAATAAACATGGGTTTTATGAAGTGTCACAGTTTTCCAGCATTACAGTAACCTTGGGACTTGCTCTGTCCTATGGTGACAGGCTCCGGACGAGCCCCTGCTCCACCCTCGCCAGCTGCCACTCTCCCGTGGCCTCACAGCCACCCCACGGAGGGCCCGTGTGTGTGTGTGTGTGTGTACATGTGGGTGAGTTGAAGTGGGTGCACCTAGGGAAGGGAGGTGGCCTTGCAGCCACCCCACAGAGAGCCTGTGTGCATGTGTGTATGTGTGTGTGTGTGAGTGTGAGTGGGTGCACCTGGGGGAGGGAGGCAGCCTCACAGCCGCCCCACGGAGGACCCGTGTGTGTGTGTACGTGTGTGTGAGTGTGAGTGGGTGCACCTGGGGGAGGGAGGCAGCCTCACAGCCGCCCCACGGAGAGCTCATGTGCGTGTGTGTACATGTGGGTGTGTGAGTGGGTGCACCTGGAGGAGGGAGGCAGCCTCCCAGCCGGCCCAGGGAGGACCCGTGTGTGTGTGTACGTGTGTGTGAGTGTGAGTGGGTGCACCTGGGGGAGGGAGGCAGCCTCACAGCTGCCCCATGGAGAGCCTGTGTGTGTGTGTGTGAGTGGGTGCACCTGGGGGAGGGAGGCAGCCTTGCAGCCACCCCACAGAGAGCCCATGTGCATGTGTGTACGTGTGGGTGTGAGTGGGTGCCTGGGGGGGAGGAGGCAGCCTCACAGCTGCCCCACGGAGAGCCCGTGTGTGTGTGTATGTGTGTGTGCCTCAGGGGAGGGAAGACAGCATCACAACACAAGGCCCTATATGTGTGTGTATGCATGTGTGTGTGCACGTGTGTGCTTCTCATGGGGGGGCAGTATCACTATCTACTCCGAACAGAGCCCTGCATGTACGCACATGTGTGTTAACATACGTGTGTGGGTGCTTTAGTCCAGCATGTGCTTGTGTGTGTGTACATATTTCTAGCAGTGTGAACTGTGCACAACTGTGAATGCGGGTGTGTGCACATACTATGTATGTGTGAACATGTGTATGCACATTTGAATGTGTGTGCTCTGAATGTGCACGTGTGTGTGTGTGCACACGCACTTCTGTCAAGAGCCCAGCTGTGTGGTGGCTCAGTATGCTGGCAGGTGGCTGCCAGGGCACCCCTCACTACGACCCCTGTCCCCTCTGGGCCTGTGGCATGCCCGGCATCCCAGCCGCCACTCTGGGCACGCAGCACACGCTGCTCCTCCTGGCACGAAATGCCACTTGCTCTGATGTCTTCGTGACGGGTTGCTCACACGGAAACAGGCCCTGAGCCTAGAGGATTTGTAAAGAACCAGGTCTACTCAGCTCACTGTCTGGAGGGCCAGGGGCCGGGGGCCGCCTCTGGGCATCTGCAGCG
>NW_006159840.1:6587906-6590267 GCF_000334495.1 Tupaia belangeri chinensis | reverse complement strand
AGAGCCGCTGCCGTCGGCCCCTGCCTGCTCTGCTCTCCCTCTTGTAGCCGAGAGGACTGTCACGACCTCTTAATGACCTTATCACCCGAAGGCCCTGTCCTGGGACACCAGGGAGGGCTTACGTTTTCACTTAACAGTTCACGGTACAGCCAAGTCCCAGCACGGGAGTCTTTGGGAACATCCAAACATGCTTTCCACCCCTGCCCCTGCCCTGTACCTCCCATCTGAGTCACCCCGTGGTTCCGAAGGTCCTGGCTTGCCCCTGCACTGATCTGAGGGCTGGTTCCATCTGAGACTCCAGCAGACACACCCCTGTGAGCCTGCGAAGCCAAAGCAAATCCCTGCACCCCAAGAGGCACGGCGGGACAGGTGGGGTAGAAATTCTGCCCATCAGAAAGAAGGAGTGGCAGGCCCCACACGAGTGCAAACCCCCCTCCTGGAGCCCCATGTGCCACCCATGATTTGCCTGATAGGGCTTTCAGAGCCATCAAGGATGGTCAAGTGGCCCTGGAGAGGGACAGCCACACCAGAGCCTCTTTGGGTCCAAGGCCTGAACTCCGCCCAGGCCTGAGGCTTGCACCCCATCCTGGGCCCACACGGCCTCGCAGCGCTCTGGCCTGAGCCCTCCATGCCGCACAGGAAGGAGGATCTGGGAAGCCCTGCCTCTCCCACCAGCCTCACCGTCCTGCGGGAGTCCCGATCTCACACCTGACAGAGAGTGTGCTGTGTGCACCGCCGTCTGGGCACTGGGCTCTGTCTGCCGGACCTGGGGGCCTGGCGAGTGCACTCGAGAGCTGCCTCCTCCGAGCTGGTACCGACCAAGCTGCCAGGGTTCAAAGGCTGCCCACGCCCAGCCCCAGCCCCAGCCTGCCCCGGGTTCAGAAGCAGAGTGAGATGACCCCTCGCCCCTCATTCTACCACTCTGGCCAACACTGTCCCTTGCCAGGACTCGGAGACTCCGCAGATCAGCACCAGCCCCGATTCGCAAGGTGCCAGCCTTCTCACGGGGCAGAGAACATGAACTGCTAAACACTCAAACTACATGGATCAAGGGGTACACGCCAGGGGGCATCGAGCGGCGCTGGGCACGGGCCACATTAGAGGGTGGGCTCCGGTAGCCAGCCCGCGCCCCCAGTGTGTTTGATTTACTCTCACCTGAAGCTGTAACCCAGGGTCTAAAATCACAATCACATGTACACAACACAGACAGGGCGCGTGGCTGTCCCTCTCCCGGAGAAACACGCTGGGCACCGACACAGTGGCCAGCGTCCAGCACTCCAGAGCTCAGTGAGAGAGCCCCGTCCTGGGTGTGGAGCCGTGCATCAGCTCGGGACCATGGTGGGAATGAGTCAGTTACGTCTTCCCCGGAAGGTACCCACGCATTCTCCTTCCCACCTCCTGGTTAGCCTCCTGGGCCCCGCTCAGGCCATTAGAGACACAACGAGACCCGCAGGCTTCCAGCTCTGCTTCTCCACTATTTAAGACCCCGGGCCTAGAAACTCACGAAAGCGGGCTGGTTTTCACTTCTAAATAACAGTGGAAAGGTAAGTATCTAATCCGAGCAAATGACTTTTCCAGAAAAGGAATTCAGAGCAGCTGAGCTGCGCCACGGCCATCATCGTGTGCAGGTGGCCTTACGGGGAGCGGGGAGGCGGCAGGTGGGAGCCCGCCCAGAGCTCGGGCCTCAGCGCCTGCCCAGGCCTGCCACCTCCACTCCACGCGCAGCCCGGACACAGCCGTTCACACACCTGTGGCCTCCCAGCTGCCAGAACCGTGAGTCGGACAAGCTCCTCGTCTCTTCTCGTTTTGTTTTCGTTTTTACCAGAGCTCATGTGTCCTTGCCAGAGAGAGATGGGGTGGGGGCGGGGGGAAGAGGAAAAGCACCCTCATGGGCAGGACTACGCCACAATCTTCTCTCCATTTCTCCACCTGTTAGGATCTGGGACGCTCACACACGTGTGCCGGGTGTGTTTTTCAAACCACTGGGACCAGGATTTGAACCGTGCAGTGGTCATGTGGGACCGCCAGCCCACAGGGCCCATCACTCCGTTCCTTGTCAATTGCCTCAAGGACAAGGGCAGCCAGAACCAAGGGACACTTGTTAATGAGCTGGGACTTACCAGCTCCCACTAGAAATGTGCTTGTGAGAAATTCGAAGTGGGCCTCCGGCCGACGGCGTGGGAGGCAGCCTTGCTGGACAGGGCTGGCTGCTCATGTAAATGTGCATCTCCCAGCCTAGCGAGTTCTGCGTGTCTGCAATTGCTGCAAGCTGCCAGCAGAGGGCAAGATTCCACTTCCTAGGGGCCAGCCTGCCTGTCAGACCTGCCACCTTGGACGCAGGGGCAGCCTTGGGCCAGCGCG
>NW_006159840.1:6579654-6587812 GCF_000334495.1 Tupaia belangeri chinensis | reverse complement strand
CGCGGGCCACCGACACAGTGGCCAGCGTCCAGCACTCCAGAGCTCAGTGAGAGAGCCCCGTCCTGGGTGTGGAGCCGTGCATCAGCTCGGGACCATGGTGGGAATGAGTCAGTTACGTCTTCCCCGGAAGGTACCCACGCATTCTCCTTCCCACCTCCTGGTTAGCCTCCTGGGCCCCGCTCAGGCCATTAGAGACACAACGAGACCCGCAGGCTTCCAGCTCTGCTTCTCCACTATTTAAGACCCCGGGCCTAGAAACTCACGAAAGCGGGCTGGTTTTCACTTCTAAATAACAGTGGAAAGGTAAGTATCTAATCCGAGCAAATGACTTTTCCAGAAAAGGAATTCAGAGCAGCTGAGCTGCGCCACGGCCATCATCGTGTGCAGGTGGCCTTACGGGGAGCGGGGAGGCGGCAGGTGGGAGCCCGCCCAGAGCTCGGGCCTCAGCGCCTGCCCAGGCCTGCCACCTCCACTCCACGCGCAGCCCGGACACAGCCGTTCACACACCTGTGGCCTCCCAGCTGCCAGAACCGTGAGTCGGACAAGCTCCTCGTCTCTTCTCGTTTTGTTTTCGTTTTTACCAGAGCTCATGTGTCCTTGCCAGAGAGAGATGGGGTGGGGGCGGGGGGAAGAGGAAAAGCACCCTCATGGGCAGGACTACGCCACAATCTTCTCTCCATTTCTCCACCTGTTAGGATCTGGGACGCTCACACACGTGTGCCGGGTGTGTTTTTCAAACCACTGGGACCAGGATTTGAACCGTGCAGTGGTCATGTGGGACCGCCAGCCCACAGGGCCCATCACTCCGTTCCTTGTCAATTGCCTCAAGGACAAGGGCAGCCAGAACCAAGGGACACTTGTTAATGAGCTGGGACTTACCAGCTCCCACTAGAAATGTGCTTGTGAGAAATTCGAAGTGGGCCTCCGGCCGACGGCGTGGGAGGCAGCCTTGCTGGACAGGGCTGGCTGCTCATGTAAATGTGCATCTCCCAGCCTAGCGAGTTCTGCGTGTCTGCAATTGCTGCAAGCTGCCAGCAGAGGGCAAGATTCCACTTCCTAGGGGCCAGCCTGCCTGTCAGACCTGCCACCTTGGACGCAGGGGCAGCCTTGGGCCAGCGCTCACGCCCAGCAGCACCAGACCAAGCCGGCTGGATGCCAGCTGGGACCCACCACTGCTCCTCACCCGGACACAGAGCAATCGCCGACACCCTGGAGCCCTCCGCAGAACCAGGAGCTCTGTCCATCTTAGGCTGATGAGAATTAAAAGCCAGCAGAGGGGGAAGGTCGAGATTCTTCGTGCTTTGGTCAGCTCTGTGTTAACTGAGTATTTTAACCCTGGTTATCTAACATAGAGGACATCGTAAGTCTCTCCTTTAAAATGGGCCCCGTCAGAGGGGGCTGGTACTGTGCTTAATAAAGCATTCTTTGGGCCAGCAGGTGGTACGCTGGGTGAGGTGGGATCCCCCGTGCTGTCTGTGTGGTTTGAGTTGTGGACCCAGAGGCTGTATGCTATGACAATGCTCAGCGAATGAATGTAAATTAGCTAATTAAAAACAAAAAAAAATTAATTTAAAAATCACCTTAGACTAAAAAAGATGTTTTGGTGTTTAAACGTTGGATTTTCTAGTTGAGTATGCTTGAGACTGCAGTACACAGCATGTAAGTGTGGGCTCTCTTGTTCTCCTGCCCTCTTCTCTTGAGACCCTGCATCTTACTGATTGTGGTAATAAAAGCAAACATTTTGTTGAACACCTGAAAATATTTAAATAAAAATACTTACAAAGTAAAATACTTACGGGACAATTGCTTTAGACCTTCAGATCATCAGTATTTATGTGTGCGTTATGTGTGTAAGTGTACTTAGTTCTCAGTGCATAGCCCATACTAATGAAATACAAATATATGTGCATTCTATAGCGCTATCCTGATAGACATATGTGCATACATGTATGTATATGTGCAATTATACTGTCACATAGACAGAGAAAGAATAAGATCATACAACTGCGAAGTGTATACTCAGAGAAGCTTACGCCACCTTTCTCTAACACGATTTAATCTCTCCTCATTTTGCAATACTTTACTTAATAAAATGGACTATTTTATCTTTTATTTAAAAAAGAAAGAAAACATACCTGATGCGTGTGTGTGCGTGCCAAAATCCAGAGGCGGGAGGAGAAGGGATTTCAGTGGCCATCCCCCCAGGAGGTGATCTCTCATTTTCCACCTCTCTTTCTGTCATTCTCCGGTGAGCACACACTCTATACCAAAACTTTAAATAAAGAAACAAACTTCTTTATTAGACAACATCTCTACAGAACAAGTCTACAGGAAAGACTTCTTTTTTATTTTCTGTTATGAATTTATTTAGAATTCACTTCAAGGAATAGGGGAGGGCTGCTTGTTTATTCAGCAAGTACATGGCAGCTATCCTAACACCTTTCATTGAATAGCCACTAGGGAAAAACTCATCTAAAAGGGCTCCTTGGGGATCAGTTCCATGGCAAGAGCCAGAACGGGAAAGCGAGAAAGCATCCCCATGGGGAATGGCCATGCTGCAAACCCTCCTCCTTCATGTCTCCCTCCTTTGAGGGTTTGGAGTGCACCCACATGCCTAGTCTTTTTCAGGCTGTTGCAAGGACTTGAACCGTGCAGTCGCCACATGGGATCCAGCTTCCTTAACCACCACGCCGCCACCTGGCCCACCTTCCGCAGCTCTTGTTCTCATGAGAGACCAGGCTCCGGGTTGCCGTGCCGCAGGCCCCAGCACCCAGCCTCTTCGGTTTTCTTGTTAATCTCGGCCCACCCACCTCTGCTTGGTGCCCTAGTACTGAGCTGTCTGACAGGGCAGCCATATTTGGCCACGCACGCTTACATGACTTCATATTAGGGCCAGGAGGTAGCGCAGTGGCTGAGGTGCTGGGCGCTCAGACATGGCTGACCAGGTCTGAGTCCTGGCCCCGGTAGCCATAGCTCTCTCACTCTCACCTCTCTGCTGTGTCCTGCCTCCCGACACCCGACGCCATCTACGCTCTGACCACCGGCCTGTGGGCCCTCGCTGTTCACTTTTGCTGGACACGGTCACAGGCAGCACGCAGGGACAGAAGAGACCGGGTGCCCTGACCTCCTCAGCCGCACCTTCACTTGAAGCGCTGCCACAGAGCTGAACTTGGGGTTTTATTTCATTTTAAGTCTTTTTTTTTTTTTTTTTTGGAGAGATTTTCGCTATAGGGTGCGTGCGCTCGCCAGACAGACAGAGAGAGACAGAGAGACAGAAAGCGAGAAATCACCCCCCAGGGGGGATGGTCACGCCGCAATCCCTTCTCCTCCATTCTCCTCTCGGGATCTTGGGCACGCACGCACACGCGCCCGGCGTGAGTTTTAAGCCACCGGGTCCGGGACATGAACCGCGGTCGACTACGTGGGAATCCAGCGACATAGCCATTACGCTAACTGCTGGTTCCCAAGTCATTTATTTTTTAAAGAATTATTTAATTTCATTCATTCATTCATTCTAATTTGAGCAGAGAGAGACACGGGCTGGCCCCACTGTGGGAGTCACCAGGGCTCTGGGCATGTTTCCTTTTTCCAGCTGAGACCAAAGCAAACATTTTTGCTCCTCAGCGACCCACAGGTGAGGGAAACGGAATGTGTGCCTTGGATCCGCGAGGGCACAGTCCAGGCGCCACGGTGGCCCACGTGGAGGTCTCGCCGAGGTCAAGTACGCAAAATCGACCCAGTGAGACTTTAACCCACTTTCTGGGTGCAGGATGTCGGGGCAACAGACCAAGCGGAGAGCCCAGGGCACTGCTTCCTGCAGCTGCGTGGCAGTTACCCGGGGTTTGCCCCACAGAGGAATGGCCGGTGGGCCGCAGATGCAGGCCACACTCCAGGCCAACCACAGACTTCCAAGTGTGGAAAGAAACTTGCTAATTCCCAGTCCAAAAAGTAGACCCCATGCGTGGCATCTGTCCATCTTTCCACATGCAGCGAGAAGGAAAACACTAATTTCTGCCACGGCAGAGAGCAAGCCAGCTGTTCACTGAAAACCCAAACTGGTTAGGGTTTTAAAACAAAATGCCGATATTTCCTCTGTGGCTTCATTCCCATTACATGGTCCACTTCCTCACACCTATTAAATTAGCCATGTGCCGGGACTAGCAGGTGGCGCGGTGTTAGGCGCTGGACTCCCACGTGGATTGAATGTATAAAAGAAATTGAGATAAAAAATAAATAAAGTTTAAACATCACACCAGGTGTATATGCATGCGTGCCAAAAATCCTCAGAGGAGAGTGAAAGAGAAGGGATTGTGGCATGGCTGTCCCTTCTAGCGGTGATTTCTCACTTTCTCTCTGCCTTATTATAGGCCAGATCCACAGTACATACGTGCAAATGTTTTGGACATTACAGTTTCTGAAAGTGCTCAAAGAAATGTAAGAATGTGCTTGTTGGTTGAGCTGTGGAAATTTACAAAGATCTATTCTACTTTAAATCCCATTCAGAATTTCTTGAAATAAAGGGATGTGTGCTAATGTCCAACAATCAGGACAGCAGATGCAGTTTCTCCCGACCGTATCACACTGCGTGTGCAAAAGCCAATGTCCAACAATCAGGACAGCAGATGCAGTTTCTCCCCACCGTATCACACTGCGTGTGCAAAAGCTAATGTCCAACAATCAGGACAGCAGATGCAGTAGTTCTCCCCACCGTATCACACTGCATGTGCAAAAGCTAATGTCCAACAATCAGGACAGCAGATGCAGTTTCTCCCCACCGTATTACACTGCGTGTGCAAAAGCTAATGTCCAACAATCAAGACAGCAGATGCAGTTTCTCCCCACCGTATCACACTGCGTGTGCAAAAGTTAATGTCCAACAATCAAGACAGCAGATGCAGTTTCTCCCCACCGTATCACACTGCGTGTGCAAAAGCCAATGTCCAACAATCAGGACAGCAGATGCAGTTTTCTCCCCACCGTATCACACTGCATGTGCAAAAGCCAATGTCCAACAATCAAGACAGCAGATGCAGTTTCTCCCCACCGTATCACACTGCATGTGCAAAAGCCAATCTCAGAACGTAAACACTTCATTTAGAATCTTATTTGTGACATAAACAGGTACGGACATTTATCTGCAATGGAAAGTGCGGGGATATAAACAGCAGTGACTGCTCAGGCAGAGGTCTAACGCGCTAAGCACCATGACGCAGAGGAGCTGGCCGACGCCCCACCCCACGAGACTGAAGGGCCGTCTCCAGGCTGAGCGATGGCCTTTGGACTCAGAGTCAACGCAACTGAGCTGCGGCCAGCTGTGGTGAGTTTACTTAACTTGAAGTGACTTCATTTTGAAACTGATGTTTTGGCTTCAAAGGAAATCAATTCTTTTAAATAAGATGAACCCATTTTGTCAAGGTGTATGCAAACAAAAAAAAGTGATTTTTTTTTTTTTTGAATTTGGAAAACTTTTTAGTGTACTTGGAAAATCTTGGGTATATAATCTACTTCTTGAAATAGTAAATTCTATGAAATTCAAATATTGATCAAGGATTGCCAATAAAAATTTACCATCTGAATTGAGATGAATCATATGTGTAAAATACCACGTTTTGAAGACTAAACAAAAAGAGGAAAATATTCCAGTAATATTTCAACTACATGTTGAAATATTTTGGATATATTGGGTTAAACAGGATATATTATTAAGGCCAGCAGGTCATGGAATGGTTAAAGTGCTGGACTCCCATATGACTGACCATGGTTCGAATCCCAGACCCAGAGGCTTGAAAACCACGTCAGGTGTGTGTGCATGGGTGCCCAAAGTCCCAGGACGAGAATGGAGGACATGGGACGGTGATGTGGCCATCACCCCTGGGGATGGTTTCTTGGTCTCCCTGTGTCTCTCTCTGGTGAGCACATGCACTCTGGTGAGCACATGCACCCTACGGCAAAACCCTGGGGGGGAGGGGATGAATATACTGTTAAAATTAATTTCACCTGTTGTTTTGTTTTGTCTTTTTACGGTTTTAATGTGACTACTAAAAACTCAAAGTTCTAACGTGGCTTCTGCTTCTGTTGCACATGTCGGGGCTCGGAACACTATAGCCCTAGAATGGCACGTGGGCAGAGGGGACTGAAAGGCCTCGGAAGCAAGGTCTCGCTGACCTTCTCCCTCCTCTTGCCTCCTGCCCCATTTTGACCCCAAAGTAAGCCATGAAACCTAGGAAGGACACTCTGTCCTTCATCCCTTCTCCACTGCAGACTCTCCTTCCAGAGAACACCTGCCCCATACGCCAGACAAAGGAGCCTAATGATGGAAGCCATGCCGGGTCCCTCGCTCGGTCTATTATCACTCAGTCACATCCCTCTGTCCACATTCTCTGTCACTGTCCATAATTCATTGAAACTCAACACAAAAATAGGCTATTTCCTTGGGTCTTTGGTCTTCATTTCTGAAGGGTTAGGGTTAATTCCATTTTTCATGAACTCTCTCAGTTCCCTTTGTAAAAATAGCATATGTTCGTTGTGCACACAGGGATTAGTGACCATGGTGGTGGTGGGGAGGTGCTTTCCACATTTCAAAAGGAACAAGAGTACACAAGAAGTTATTTCACTCTACCCCCTTGTCTGGGCCATCCTTCGAGGCAGCCCCTACTAGATAAATCTTTGCAAACATAAATGTATACATTTTTTGTCCACGTGCACATATTGAGCATGATGACACACTGCTATGCACCGTGGTGCTTTTCTTGTAAATACAATCTTAAAGATCTTTCACATCAGCACAAGCAGAGTGCACTTATTCTTTTACACTGTTATAGTCAGTCACTGGAGGGAAGCCCGTGCTGATTTCATTCTCTCCTCGGGATGAGTGTCTAAACTGTTTCCAGTCCCTCCATAATAAAAACAATGCTGGGTCAGCTGATGGCAGAGGTTTAAGGTGACTGGATCCAACATAGCCCACTGCCAGGTTGGAATCCTGTAAAGGAGGAGCTTGAAAAGTGCACCAGGTGCGGGGACCAGCAGTTAGCGTAATGGCTATGTCGCTGGACTCCCACGTAGTCGACCGTGGTTCAAGTCCCAGACCCGGTGGCTTAAACTCACGCCAGGCGCGTGTGCGTGCGTGCCCAAGATCCCGAGAGGAGAGTGGAAGAGAAGGGATTGCGGCGTGGCCAACCCCCCTGCGGGGTGATTTCCTGCTTTCTGTCTCTCTGTCTCTCTCTGTCTGGCGAGTGCACACGCCCTATAGCAAAAACCTCTCCAAAAAAAAAAAAAAAAAAGTGCACCAGGTGCTTGTGTGTGTCCAAAATCCAACAAAGAAAGTTGGAGGCGAAGGGATTAGTGTGGCATGGTGGGGCTGTTTTCTCCCGTTCTCACTGTTTCTGCCAGGTGCACACGGCCTATAGCAGATTTAAATGAAACACATGTATGAAATTGCACAAACTGGGACCAGCAGTTAGCATAATGGCTATGTCGCTGGACTCCCATGTAGTCGACGGTGGTTGGAGTCCCGGACCCAGTGGCTTAAACTCACGCTGGGCGCGTGTGCGTGCGTGCCCAAGATCCCAAGAGGGGAATGGAGGAGAAGGGATTGAGGCGTGGCCATCCCCCCTGGGGGGTGATTTCTCTCGCTTTCTGTCTCTCTGTCTCTGTCTGTTTGCGAGCACACGCGCCCTATAGCAAAAACCTCTCAAAAAAAAATGGACAAACGTGCATGTCTTTCCTAGGATGTTTCTGGAAATGGGCTTACTGGGTCAAGGAGCGCGTTCGTCATTAACACTAATATTTTTACTAACTAGGTTGGTGTAGATCTCAATTTACAGTCCTGCACGCGCGGTCAGGGCCCCTGTTCTCCAGAGGTACTTTAGCGGAGTACAACAAACAAGAACGAGGCAACGGGAAACAGAACCAAAGCCTTCCAGGCTTCCTTTCCCTGCTCGGTGCACAGAGAGAGCCGTGTCCGGCCAGTGGCCCTTCGCCTTCCGACGTCCTCACCAGCACTTGGGAACCTACGTCTCAACACACTCCTCGGAACTCAGGCCTGGTGCTATTTTGAAACGCTTCTCCGTGGCCTGGGGGCGAATTGCGCCCACGCCGTCGCGCGCTCCTGCGAAAGCGGCGCGGGGTCCCGCCCGGGCGCTAACTGCGCCCGACAAGC
>NW_006159840.1:6542210-6578857 GCF_000334495.1 Tupaia belangeri chinensis | reverse complement strand
TAGGGGTCGCGGTGGGCGGACCGCCCTCGCTGCACCTGCGGGCCTGTACGTGTCCGGGTGTGCGTCCAGGTGTGCGTCCAGGTGCGCGTCCAGGTGCGCGTCCGGGTGCGTGTCTTCAGCGCCCCCGCGCGTGGGGCTGCGGGGCTGGCGGAGAGCCGGGCGCTCAGAGGTGAGCGGCAGGTGCTCCGAGCTCCCTGGCGCTTCTCCTGGGAGGACGTTGGGTCCAGGTGTGCGGCATGGAAGTCCGAAACGCTCTCACGCGCGAGCGTGCTGGCCCCGAGGGCACCGCGCTGCGCTTGCACTGTCCTGGTCGCCGCCGGCTGGGGACAAAGACGGTGACGTCCGAGACCGGCAAGTACTGACTTCGCCTCTGATCTAGAGACGCCTCTTGCTATTGCAAGGTGCACAGTGTAACTTGGAAACCGCTTTTAAATGATTAGTGGGGTTGTAGTTCCCCGTGTGTGGTTTTGAAATCCAGATAATTGTAGGCTGTGGGATCTTTCCGTGATTAGTAGCTGGGTGAAGAGGTGAAGGGGTGCAGCTGAGGAGAGCAAGACAGCACCGCCCACAGGGCACAGGATGAAAGCTACTTGATTTTAGCAATATTTTCAAATTTTTTATTTTACTTTTTATTAATTTTCTTAATCCTTACTTATACTGCAAATACACTTCTAATTTCACAGATCATTAGGGGAAGAAAAATTATTCAGTCTTCCATATGGTAAATTTGGAAACAAGCTTCTTCCTGCCTGACTTTTCACAGAAGTGTCTCTGCTTAGAGTGGGCCATGCCAGATTAGAACCCAGGGTCTACACTGAGCACAGCAGGGTTAGGGTGAGTGGTAGTCCGAGGGTGTGTTCCTAGTCCCCACAGCTAAGTTACTTTTCTACTTTGACCACTGCTGGAGCTTTTTCTATGTCCCCTCCTCCAGTAATGAGCCTTCCTGACGGGCACAGCCGAGGGTGACGCTGTGGTACAGTGAAGAGTAGTTACTGCACCTTAGCCATGGCACGTGCTGGGGGCGATCACCTGGCACTGCCACTTGGGAAGAATTTATTTCCAAGTAAGAGAATGAGCTCTGCTTTTCTGAGTTTATATTTTCTTCTACTAGATAGATTTTGAGAGCCAAGCTTTTCTGTAGAAAATGTTGATATATCTATACCCAACCTTTTTTTTAACTAAAATTCAGCTCATGCAGTTTTTTCCTTACTTCCCCTCAGCATTGCTTTAATTGAAAGTTGAATTACACTTGGACTAAATAAGGAAAAGAAGAGGCCTGCAGTGCCCAGAAAAGCACTGCCTGGTGGGTGGCAAACGGGTGCTGGGGAGTAACTGACGAGTTGGGGACCTTGAGCAAACCAGTCCCAGTGGACGTCAGTTTACACAAAATGGGTTTAGTGATAATGCTGCAGCTTGGGGGTGTCAAGAAAGTTAAATTGGGGGAGGCTGGCCTCATAGCCTATGGGTAAGGGAATGTGTAGCCCACATGGCTAACCACAGTTCACGTCCTGGCCCTGGCAGCTTGAAAAAAACACTGGGCACGTGGACATCCATGCCCCACATCCCCACAGAATGGAGAAATGGAGGTGAAGGGGTTATGGTGTGACTATACCCCACTGGGAAGTGCTTTCTCCCTCACCCTCTGTCTCTCTGGCAAGCACATGTACCCTCTGGCAATTAAAAAAAAAGAAAATAGAAGAAAAGAAACAATTAAATTTGGTTAGGAATGGGAAGATACTTGGAAACTCTAAATTCTTTTAATTTTTTTTTTTGGAGGGGTTTGGTGGGGGTTTTTTGTTGTTGTTGTTGTTTGCTATAGGGCATGTGTGCTCACCAGACAGACAGAAAGCAAGAAATCACCCCCCAGAGGGATGGCTATGTCACAATCCCCTCTCCTCCATTCTCCTCTTGGGATCTTGGGCACGCACACACACGCACCTGGCATGAGTTTAAACCACTGGGTCTGGGACTCGAACCGTGGTGGACTATGTGGGAGTCCAGTGGCATAGCCTTTACACTAACTGCTGGTCCCTTCCTCCATTTTTAAAAAACTCGTGATAGAGTATGTGCTTGCACACGTGAGAAGCACCATCCGTAGGGCTCGGTCTCATCGTGATCCCCTTCCTTCAGTCCTCTGGCCCATCTGATTCTGGGCTCTCCTGCACATTCAGGCTGTTCAGACCTACCAGGCTGAAGATTTGATCCTCAGTCACCCTGTGGCTTACAGTACTGCAGTCCAGCATGCCACTACCTGCACCACAGTGCCCAGCCATAGCCGCTTTTTCTTCTTTTTAAGTTTATTTCTCCGGTGAGAGAGAGAGTGAGAGCCAGGCACGCTGGCAGAGTCCTCCCACCGCCATACACGCCCAGGCTCAACGAGTCCGGAGGATCACTGGGCGCGTACACATTTGTCTGGCATGGACAGGTAGATCTGGGACACAAACCCAGAATCCTCCCATGTGGCCTCAGCATCGTACAGCGTTGTGTTAGGGCCGTATCACACACTGGCTAATATATCCTACTTCTGCAAGTAGAAGCAACCTTAACATTTCCGGAGATGGGATCAGCAGGTAGCATGATGGTTAAGATTCTGAACCCCACGTGGCAATTCTGTACCTTGATTCCTGGACCCAGCGGCTTGAAAAACATGCTGGGTATGTATACATGGGAGCCCAAAGTCTCAAAAGAGGTGGAGGAGCAGGGGTTGCAGCATGGCCATTCCCTGCCTGGGGGGTGACATCTTACTTTCCCTCAGAGAAGCACATGTGCCCTATGGCAAAAATCTTAAAAAAAAAAAATGTTTTTAAAGCTTACAGTGTGGAGAAAGTTAAAATCTTAAGTTCTTAAGGGTAGGTCAGCCGGTGCTGTGCTAATTCAGGTGGCGGGGTCCCATACGGCCAACTGTATGGCTAGAGTCCTGGACCTGGCAGCGTGAGAACTCGCGGGGCACGTGTGCGTCTACCCTTAAAATCAGAGAGGAGCATAGAAGAGAAGGGACTGCAGTAGGCAGTAGGGCCATCCCCCTCACCCACCCGGGGGAGGCTGCTTTCTCATTTTCTCTCTCTCTGCCAAGCACACAAGCCCTCTAGCAATTTAAAACAAAACAAAACTCAAGAATGACGTAAGAAGCTGTATGGTTTTGACCTGAAATTATTATTTTTTTGCTTATTCCATGAGCAAGAGAGACAGTACCCCAGTAGGGCTAGTGACACCATGACCTACCTCAGCCAACCCCACAACATGGGCACATGTGTCTCCCTACTCGGAGAGGTCTCCAGATGTGAGTCAGGAACCGTCCATTCCTTGTGAGCAGGCTTCACAGAGCTCTGTGCCCGCCCCCTGTGCCCATCAGCCCTGACCTGAAATTACTCACGGGAAGACGTACCTGGGGTGAGGTGTTAGGCTGGCCTGGTCTGCCCGCCTTTCCTGGCAGCAGCCGGATTCTGCACCAGGCTGCCAAGCCGTGAGTGAAGGCCAGTTCGAGGTCAGGCGTCAGAACTCTGACTACGGTTTTCTATTTTAGCTGTCCCATCCCCCTCCAATGCCGAAGAGGAAACCTTTCTTCCTAGAACTTACAGAGGAAAATATTGCTTATTTGTTTTTCCAGGCTTCTTGTCCACAGTCCTGCTTTCTCTCAGCAAAGCAGAATAAAGAACAAAAGAGAAAATCACATGATGACCCTTTTTGTCCAGTCAGAAGTGAGGGTCTGTGCCTTCCTCTCCGCACCCTTCAGTAACTTGTGTACTTTTGCATCTCTATCAGCAGCAGCTCCACATCCTCATTACAGCCTATAGAAGGGGTGTGCAGGGTCGTAAACTAAAGTTATTTCAGAATTTCAAAGATTATTTTAATAACAACATAGCCGAGTTTCTCAACAAAAAAATTAAAATTATATTTCACAATATTATAAACTTCTTTCAAGCATGATTTATGAGTAAGATTAAAATATGTTTTTTCTTACTAAAGTGGATTTCCAAGTGTATTTAAACGTTGACTTTTTAAATTTATATATTTAATTACTATACATTGCTTAACTTGTAAAGTTAATTTACCCAGCATGAATACAGTTGAGGATACGATGCATGTTATCAACAGGTAATCATCCATTTCTGTGTCCCATAAGTGTCTTGCCTCTCTGCTTTTCTCCTTGATTTGAATGTTGAATTTTTCACTGAGCGACAGGGGTTAAGAGAACAGGCCATCACAGTCAGAAGACCTAAGAACCAAAGGCAATGTCTGGGCTTTGATTAGATCTGATTTGAAAGAACAGCCAGCAGATGGTGTCGAGGTTAAGGCGCTGAGTCCCACAAGGCCGACTGCACTGTGAAAGCCCCAGACCTGGCGGCTTGAAAATATGTTGGGCATGTGTGCCCAAAATCCTGAGAGGAGGCCGGAAGAGAAGGGGTTGTGGATATACACATGAACACATACTTGGAAATATGTGCAAAGGATGTTTCTTAAGTAGAACCTAGATCATACGGTGTTTTCAAATCAGTTCATCATTGAGCAGGCTTACAAGTCTGAAGTTAATGAGATATTTGTAGTGAGTATTCAGAAGTTAGTAAGGTGTTCTATTCCAAGTTAACTTTAACTTCTGGATTTCCCGGAGAGCTTTAAGAGTTTGAGTATTATTCAGGTGAGAAGTTGCAGTAGAATAAAGGGGAATCTTTTCCAAACTTAGGGGATATTAGAGTTTGAAGAGACCTTAGAAATCAGACAGCCTAATGTGTTACTCACCACATGAGAAAACTGATATCTAAACCAAGCAGAAAACTTGAGAACCTTTGGACATCAAACTTTCAAAGCAAAACAGAAATGTCAGTTTAGTATTTAAAAGAAAGTAGTAATACACAAAAATGTTGAGAAGAAATGAGATTTGAATACTTTTTGTGCACCTTTTTTTCCTGTCTGTCTTCCTTCTCTGCCACATTGCTTCCCTCATCCTGCACTTAGACTCTTTGAGCACTGCCCTGACACATAATGGACCTTCAGAAATTTAATGAAGCTGCAAGTGTTGAACAGAACTGGCCATAAAGTCTCTTAATAGCTGAGTAGTCCAGTTTGTAGAGGTTCTTAATGTTACTCAGTTTAGTTTTGGCCTGCTAAATGCAGCTGAATATTAAAACTCTCTATTTGAACTAGAAAATTAAAGAAAGTTTAGTGAGAATACACAAAGTGCTGGTATTTTCAGCAGACTCTGGAATTATACTGGGTTGTCAGAAGAGCCCCGACATATTTTTTCTGTTTTTCAAAGGTCATTTATTTATATAAAGAACAAAAATCAATGATATAGTGCCCATTGTGTTCGATAGCCTTTTGCCATTTTTCAGTGAGCTTCATTCATAGTTCCTCAGTAAAGACCTGTTTTTATTGACAAAAACTGAACAAGGTGCTGATTGACAGCCTCACCTGAATTGAACCACGCAAGGAGGTTTGAAGAGAGTGAAACAAGCGGAAGGCTGACAGGCAAGGTCAGGCAAATGTGAGTGTGGCTACACATCCATCCAAGTTCCAGCCATTTTGTTTTGTTTTGTTTTGTTTTTTGGAGAGGTTTTCGCTATAGGGTGCGTGCGCTCACCAGACAGACAGAGAGAGACATAGAGACAGAAAGCGAGAAATCACCCCCCAGGGGGGATGGTCACGCCGCAATCCCTTCTCCTCCATTCTCCTCTCGGGATCCTCGGTACGCACGCACGCACACGCGCCCGGCGTGAGTTTTAAGCCACCGGGTCCAGGACGCGAACCGCGGTCGATTACGTGGGAGTCCAGCGACATAGCCATTACGCTAACTGCTGGTTCCCAGTTCCAGCCGTTTTTGACCGGTGATCAGACATGTGTGGTCTCACATTGTCATGATGGAAAACAACTCCTTTAAGATCAACAAGCTCCAGATGTTTCTAGTTAATGGATTCGTTCAAAATGCCCAATTGCCAATAGTGCACATTCAACCTGATTGTTTGGTCCCTTGGCAGGAACTCGAAAAGCACAGCACCTTTAAAATCCCACCACACTGAGAGTGTAACCTTCCTCTGATGAATGTCTATTCTACGTGTCGGTTGAGGCGAATCATCACATTGGAACCACGACCATCTGCGCACCAACTACGTTATTATAAACAATCCACTTCTCATCCCCAGTTCTCATTCACTTCAAAAAAGAATCGTTTTCCTCACGTTTAATGAGCATATCACAGATGTTTATACATGCTGTCAAGTGAACTTATGTGAGTTCATGAGGAACCCAAATAGCGAGCTTGCTTACATATCTCAGCTACTTCAGGTGGTTGTGCACACTTGCATGCTGGACGCTCAGTGTTTTCACAGTCTTTCGTGCCCTGTGACTTGGGTTTAACTGAATCAGTGCCTTTGTTTTGTTGCTATGGACCTCAGTGGGCCTCCCTGACCAAGGAGCATCAGTGAGATCAAAGTCACTAGCACGGAGGACCAACAGATGGCGTAGCGATTGTGTTGCTGGACTCTGACATGGCTGACTGCAGTTTGAGTTCTGCACCCGGTGGCTTGAAAATTACACCAGTACATGTGCATGTGTGCCCAGGATCCCAGGAAAATAAAATAAAATAAAATAAAATAAAATAAAATAAAATAAAATAAAAATAAAACCCAAAAAATAGCAAAAACAAATCTCTTTTAAAAAATCACCAGCACAGAACTTCATGAACCGTTGTTGGTGCTCGCAGAGCACTGTCACTGTAAACTTTGCACAGCTTTTCACAAGCTTGTGCATTCTTCCCTTTATGGAAGTAAAACAGTAAAATATGGTGAAAATGCAGTTTGGTCTTCTTCAACCTGTAAAATCTCCACATCACTTAATTTTATTCAGAATGAAGCTAGAACTGTCAGCTGTCAAATGACATAGCAATAACATAGATGTGAATGACTCTAGTACTTCCAAAAATGAACTAGCATTGCCTATTGCAGAAGTGTGTCATGACTTTTCTGCCAACCCAATAATTTAGACTATCTTAAAATTTTACCCCGTTTTATTTTAAATAATGTCATAAATATGAACTGGCCTCATGGCACAGCAGCAATCTACTGCTCAAGAGAATTTGGATCCCACATGGCAGCCATGATTTGGGTCGGCAGCCATGATTTGGGTCCTCATCGAGGGAATGAGTGGCATTACCAGATCCTGTGGAGGGTGCTCCTCCCTCTCGCTCTCTCTTTTTCTCTCTCTCTCACATGCTTGTGTACGTGATCTATCATGGATAAAGAATTTTAAAATAGTATTATAAACAGACTATGGTCAGCTCTCGGTTGGACCTTTTCAATACTACATAAGTTACCCAAATTAGTCTTAGTATTTTCATGCAAAGCTAACAATTACTTCAGTAGTTTTATTTTACTGTCAGAAAATAAGAGACTAAGACTTATGATGCCCTGCAGACACTATGAAAATAGAAATGAGCTTAGAAGAAACCTTAAGCCAACTAATCACTGTTCCAAATTAAGGGGGAAACAGTAAAGCTTATTGGTTGGCAGTCATCTTCCTTCTTCACCCCACATCATCAAACTTCTAACTGAAGTAATAATAGGAGCACTTGGTCAGTGTTAGTGCTTACGTTCCCATGCGGACTCTGAACAGCAATATACATGACTTTACCTTGCTACGAGAAACGTAAGTAAAGGAATGCCATTGATTTATGCCTGGGATCTCTATCTTGGAATCCTTCCTCATTTCTATTCCTTGTTTCCTGTCCATAACTAAACTCTCCTTCAAGCTTATTTCTGGAAATACTAGCTCTTAAAGTACACACATAGTGGAAATATTAACTGCAAGTTACAGGGTCAATTGAACATGGATGTGGAGTGTTCTGTTTTTTGTTTGTTTGTTTTTAATGCCAAAAATTGTGCTGACTCTATAGCCTGGTGGATAAGAGGGCTGGATCTCACATAGTCAACCACATGGTTCTAATCCTAGCCTCAGCAGCTTGAAAAACATGCCAAGCAATGTGCATGCATGTCCCAAATCCCCACATGATAGAGAAGTGGAGAAGGGATTGTGGCATGTCTACACTCCATTGGGGGTGCTTTCTCTCTTGACCTCTCTGTCTCTCTGACTTTCTCTGGTGAGCACACACACCCTCAGGCAAGTTTTTTTTTTTTTTTAAAATCACAAAAGGCAGAAAAATAGGAACAAATAACTAGTGCAACAAATAAAAATTGTAACATATGTGGTAGATATTAATCCAACTCTATCAATAATCATTTTGTATGTCAGTGGACTACATGCACCAATTAAAAGACATAGGTTGTCAATGGATAAAAACCAAGACCTAATATGTTGTTTACAGGCAACCCACTTTTTGGCCAGGGTTATAGTGCAGTGGTTAAACACTACATACAAAGCCAGATTCCATGTGACCATCATGGTTCAAATTCCAGCCCTGGCAGCTTGAAAAAAACACTGGGCACTGTGCCTGCATGCCCAGGACCCTGACAGGATGGGAAAATGGGAGAAAAAGCGTTGTGATGTGACCATGCCCTCTCTAGCTCATACCACCTCTGGAGAGCACATGTGCCCTTCGGCAATGAAAAAGACAAAAGAAACCCACTTTAACTATAAAGATATATAGATTACAAGTAAATAGATGGAGAAAGATATGCCATGCTAACATTAATTTTAAAAAAGCGGAAACCATGGATAACTATATTTTATACCGAGCAGACTTCAGAGCAAGGAAGGATGTCAGGGATAAAGAAGGGTATTTCATAATGGTAAAAGGGTCAACTCTTCAAAAGCACATTTGTGATGGTTAATTTTAAAGTTAACTGGGTTCAGGGATACCCAAAAGCTGTCGCCAGCGTGGGTGGTCATCATCCAGTCAAGTGCTCTCACAGGACAGGAGGGCAGATCATTCGTTCTCTTTCTGGAGCTGTGATAACCATTATCCCCAGCCCTCAGTCATCGAAACTCCAAGTCTGCGGGTTTTTGGACTCTGGGACTTACATAGCAGCCAACCAGTTTCTCTGGCCCTTGACTTCGGATTGAGAGTTAATCATTGGTTCTTGCTCTTTGAACTCAGACTGAATTACAGTACTGGTTTCTGTGGTTCTCCAGCATATTGTGGGACTTCTTAGCCTCTATAATCACATGAGCCGATTTCCCTTTAATAAATCCCCTTTGTGTGTGTGTATAGATGTCTCCTATTGGTTCTGTTTCTCTGGAAAACGCTAATGCAACTAATCCTTAACGTGTGCACTTGGCAAGAGTATCAAAATACATGGAGCAAAAACCTATAGACCTGCAGGAGACACAGTTGAATCCACTTTACAGTAGGGGGTGTTAATACCCCTACAACACTAGCAGGCAGAAATTAATAAGAGTATAGTGAAACTCAACATCTGTCGACTAGTTCATCAACAATAGCCGAGTATATATTCTTCCCAATCTCACATGAAACATTTACCAAGATAAGCCAAACTGCAGTATATAAAATACTCCTTAACAAATTTAAAACAATACAAACTGTACAATGTCAGCTCTCAGACAGTGGAACTAAACTAGAAGTGAATAACAAAGATAGCTGGAAAATCTCCAACTCATTGGAGATTAAACAACATACTACTAATTAACACTTCAGAGAAGAAATCTCAGGAGATAGCACAAAATGTAAATGAAAGTGAAAGTACAGCTTACCAAAATTTGTGGGATGCAGTGAATGCAGCGCTGAAAGGGAAACTTAGAGCATCGAGTGCATATATAGCCATGCCTCAGTATCTGCAGAAGATTGGTTCTAGGACCCCCTGTGGTGGATACCACAATCTATGGATGTTCAGCCTTATATAAAATGGCATAGTAGTTATATTATTTAGGAAATAATAACAAGAAAAGTCTTTACATGTACACTACAGACATAATTTTTTTCTGAATATTTTCAATCTGTAGTTGGTTGAATGTACAGATGAAACCTGCAGACATGGAGGGCTGACTATATTGTAGAAAAGACGAAAGCGCTAATATCATCATTAAACTTCTATCTTAGGAAACTAGGAAAAGAAGAGCAAATAAAATCCAAAGTAAGCAAAGGAAAAGAAATAAAAATTAGAGCAGCAGTCAGTGAAAATGAAAACAAGAAATAGGTATGAGAAAATCAACGAAACCAAAAGCTGGGTCTTTGAAAAGATCAAAATAATTCATAATCTTCTCAGCAGTCTAAGAAAAAAAAAGAGAGAGAGATATTACTAATACCAGAAATGAAAGAGGGAGAGCCAGCTCGGTGGCCTGGTGGTTAAGGCAGCCAGATACCACATGGCTGATCCTGTAGTTCTAGTCCTAGACTCAGCAGCTTGAGAAACACACTAGGTGCGTGTGTATGTATGCCCCAAGTCTCAACAGGCTGGAGAAATGGAGAAGAGATTACAGTATGACCAGTCCCTGTGGAGAAAATTACCCTCTTCCCTCTCCTTTTCCCAATCTCTGTGTTTCTGGCAATATTACCCTAAAATGAAACCAGACAGAGACATAAAATAACAGACCCAATATTTCTCAGAAACTTTGATGTAAAAATCCTCAACAAAATGCTAACAAATAGAACCCAGCATTGTATAAAAGCAATTGTGTTCTACAACTAAGTGTGATTTATCCCAAGTGTGCAAGCTTGTCTCAACATTCAAATAATCCATCACATTTACAAGCTAATGAAAAAAAAATCACAGGAACAGATCAATAAATGAAGGAAAAGCATTTAACAAAATTCAATAACCTTTCATGATAAAAAAAAAAAAAGAACAGCAAAAAATAAAGCCACTCTTAATAAGAACTTCCTCAAGTTGATAAGGAATAGCTACAAAAAACCTATAACTAATGCCATATTTAATGGTGAGAAGTTCAAAACTTTCCCACTAAGATCAGGAAGCAGCCGTGGTGTCCCTTTTACCTCTGATTTGCAATATTATTACTGGAAGGCTGCACTAATGCAATAAGACAAGAAAAAGAAGTAAAAGCAATTCACAGTGGGAAGGAAGAAGCAAAACTACATTCATTCACAGATTACAGGACCATCTACAGTAATCCTTCATATTCATGGGGGATATGTTCTAAGACCCATTGAAGCCACAGGTGGTACTGAATGCCATAAATGCCATTTTTGTTCCTGTACACAAGCACCTCAGATAATTTAATTCGTAAATTAAGCACAGTAAGAGCTGAGATTGACAACTGATAGTAAAATAAAGCAATTATAACAATATACAGTACAATTTAAAATTTGTAAAAATTGGCTGGTCCAAACTGAGATGTGTTGTAAGTGTGAAATATGCATCAGACTTAGCACAGAAAGAATTAGCACAGAAAGGTATGTAAAATATCAAATTACATTGATTAAGTTTGCTTATGTATTCCATATATAAGAGAGAGAATAAGACAGCACCCTCAACAGGATTTCAGTGCCGCAATCACCCTTAACTTCAGCAGCCCTAGGTGAGGCACAGGTGTGCCTGGTATATTCGGAGACGTCTCAATGCGAATTTGAATCCTCTCCATGTGGGTTGGCCTCAGAACATATTGTTTTACCCCTGTACTACTTTCTGGCTCCCATCTGATTAATAATTTGTCATTGGTTACACGCAAATTAAAACATTTCTGATCTATTTAAGTAAATAAACTATTAAAAAACTAGTTTCTGTTACTTGTTTTTAGTTTTCTTAATGTAGCTTCTGAAATTTTAAATTACACACGTGGCCTGTATTGTATTTCTACTCAGTAGCTCCACTCTGAGGATTAAACTTGTTTTTCATAAAATTAAGATCTGGTTTCACTTGGTCAAGCTTGTTTTTAGAAATATTACTTCATCTTCTCAAAAATAAATAAATAAATAAATAAAAGAATGCACGGTGTTAACCTTGGAGCCCTGTTGCTAAAACTTGAAATTTGAGTAGAGGTGAGGTTAAGTAACTTAACAGAACCAAAATCTTTGAAAGCATCTGACCTTCTTTTTTCCCTCCCACATGCCTCTCCTGCCCGAACCTCGGTGATTCCTCACAAAACAGTACGGTAAGAGTTGTTTCTATACGTTTGTGCTTTCGTAGCCTTTCCGCGCTGACAGTCACGGAACAGATGAGTGTGTGTGTGTGCTGCAGGAGGCAGCCATCAAGGGGCGGGCTGCGGGCAGTGCTGGGCTGCTTCCCTGCTCCTGGGCTTGGGAAGGAGTGTGCGTATATAGGCCAGAAGATGGTGTAGTGGCTGGTGCACTGGATTCCTACATGGTTGACTGTGGTTCAAGTCCCAGACCCAATGGCTTGGAAATCACAACAAATAAATAGACAAATAAGTAAATGTTTAAAAACGGGGAAAAAAGGAGCATATAATGGCTTCCTTGGTAACAGTCAGGGCAGAGCAAGGGTCGCCCATGGTACGGTGGGAACGCACCACTCATGAGAAGCTGGATCCCACGCAGCGACCGAGGTTCAAATTCCTGACTGGGTCAGCCTGAACACACTGGGCACATGTCCAAGGACATGAGGCAGGCATCATGATGTGATCAGGCCCTGTGGAGGGTGCTTGTCCCTCTCTGTCACCCTTGTGTGCGTGTGTGCACATGCTATGTCATGAGTGAAAAAGAAAAAGTACCTGACGACGGATGAAAGGAAAAGGGGAAAGAAGGTGAAGATTTTTCCCTGTCGCTGGCCCTCTTTCCCATGGTGGCATTTGCTGCTTGCTTCAGTTTGAACTGCCTTTTGGCCACACGTAAGAGTTTACAATGGAGGAAAGGTGCTTTCCACTTCACCCACAGCAGGCTAGGGGAGCGCAGTGCGAACGCTCCTCAGGGCCTGTGTGTGCTCCACTGGCAGCGCTCCGACCTACAGCTGACACACGCATCTACACTCCAGTGCCATCACTGACCCAGAAGCCCCTAGGGTGCGTTAGGTTTCGGGGTTACACCGCTGTCACCTCCGGCTGCTGTGGGAAGACAGGCTTGCACCTAGTGGTTGATGTGCCCCTCTCAGAAAAACCATTCAGCCCTGTGACAGCCCTCAGAGTCCATGCATGATGACGCAGACACTGGGGCCACCACAGTGCAGAGAGGGGAGCAGGTTTCGTGGAGAAAGAGAAGGGCCTAGGCCGAGTGGAGAAAGGCCTGTCCGAGAAGGAAGATCACTGTGGAGTGATGGAGAGTGGAAAGTGAAGAGACACCAGTAAAGGGAAGGTAGGAAAAGAAGTAAGTCGTCAGGAAGAGGTGGAGACCCTCCTTCTCCCTGCAGAGGTCTGGGAGTAGGAGAAAGGACATCTAAATATGAGAGATGAAGTTTCAGCAATGTCTAACATACAGCTGTCTGACTAGTGACTAGCCCAGAATCTCAGAGCCTTTAAACCAGCTGTTTACAGAGTGTGTGCCTCCAGCTACGCTGGAACTGTGCCCCTGTAGTCAGTAAAGCTGGGCCCATGGCTTACACCGGGGCCTTTCAACATCTTGTGTCATGCCAAATGTAATTCTCACTTATTTTTCTGTATCCCCCTTGGTTTCTACTTCTTGGGGACTATTAACAACCCTACTCGATAACAGTAAGGCAAGGTCCAGCAATGCCTTCTGCAGTCTAAATTTACTGATTTCTCAAACACTGACAGGCAAAAGTCCGGAGAGGGCCATTCTCACTGTTTAATGTTCTTATAACCAGAAAGTGCTTACTGACAATATGTAGTTGTTTTTCATTTTTAAGATGTTATTTGCAAGTTCTATATTAATGAAATAACTTTTTATTTAAGGTATAAAAGCTATGACCTTATTTCACTTTGGCCTCAGGAATTGGACATGTCCGTCGTTAAACATGCACAGCTTAATTCTGGTATTCCAGGATACCAAAATATAGTTGTAGAATGAAATGTCGTTCCATTTCTTTAATATACATTTTTGCTGTTACTTCAAAAGTATTTTCCTATATTCTTAATGTTTTAATATCTGGGTCCTGGGGTATAGAATTTCTAGTTTTTGATCTGGATAAGTCATACAAGCTGAAAAACAATTCCCTCAGTAAGTTCCTTTCTTCAGGAAGAGTCTCAGGGCCAACCCGTGGCCTAGTGGTTAAGGAATTTCACATGGCCAGGCATGCAGTTTGAATCCTAGCACCTGCAACTTGAGAAACACTCCAGGTGCATGTGCATGCATGCCCCAGATCCAGACTGGGTGAAGGCATGGAGGAGAAGGCGTTGCAGCGTGACTATATCCCATTGGGGATGCTTTCTCTCTCTCCTTTTCTCTGTCTCTCTCTCAGGCTGGCGCACGTACTCTCTAGCAATTAAAAAAGTGAAAGAAAAAAGGAAAATTATCCAATTTAGTGTCTGCATTTTAAGAGTTATTAACAAATGATGAAAATTTGAAAAATGTTTTGACAGATAAGCATTATATTACAGAGAATAGTTTTAACAATAAGGCTTAGATTATAGTAGGAGTGAATTGTATAAGAAGATAATTTTGTTTTTAAATTCTCTAGATGGGAGAAGATTATTTAGTTGTAAACTGGAAACTGGTAAAGACCTTACTTATTGCCAAATCCTTTCTAGTTCTGGGCTTACCATGTAAGAACTGCTGATTCATAGGAAACCACTTGACCAATCAAATGTTGACTCTCCATAAATTGACCCAGTAAACCTATGAAATGTAAACATGAACATTCATTTTCACACATTTTATTATGTTGTTGGGAAAGTTGTGACATTTTTCTGTTTTTCTATGCAGAAATGCCTTATGATTTTCCCAACAACCCATTAATTACCATTTAAGGGAAATTGCCACTCTGTAATAGTTCAGCCTGAACCTTTTCCTCTTCTTTTTTTTCTTTTTATTTTTTTAAATCTCTTTTCATTTTTCTGTAGCACTTCTGGGGCCCTGTAGCCAACTGGGGTCTGCCCATCGCGGCCATCAATGACATGAAGAAGTCTCCCGAGATTATCAGTGGGCGAATGACATTTGGTAAGGGTACCAATGGGGTAACTGGGAGGACTTTAGACATCATGCAGCCCCTGTGTACCTTTAGGTTTGTAGCAGCAGCTACCTTTATGGTTAGAAAGTCACAGGAAGGGCCAGTGCCAGGGTCAAATGGTTGGGAGCTGGATCCCACATGACCGACTGCACGGTATGAATCTGGGCCCTGGTGGCTTGAAGAACACATCAGGTGCATGTATGTGGATGCCCAAATCTTACCAGGATGGAGAATCAGAGGAGGAAGGGTTGCCATGTGACCACATCCCGTCAAGGGATGCGTTCTCCCTCCTTCCTGTCTCTGTGTGTCTCTGGCAAGAGCACATGCCCTCTTACACACGAAAAAGAAAAACTCACATGAAGAATAGGATGGCATCAAGGAGCGTCCCCTCCTCTGATGGGGAAGAAGCAGGGTTAATTCGAAGTAACTATCCAGGAAATATTAGCATCCCACTTCCCTTTCAGTTCTAGTACATCCAACAGGAGCATGTGCATCTTGACTGTTCTAAGAGGTTCTGCCATCAACTGTATTTGGGAAAGTTGTCAGGGTTATGTGAAACCCTGTGTCTGAATATAAAACTATGGCTAAGGGAATAACTGTTCCGATTACAAACAATTTAGAGGACAGAAAAATGGCGGAACAAATCCCAGCCTATTCTTACTGATATGCACCTCACATATTTCATAAATAGAAACATGCTGGGCATGCAGCCTCCCGGTCATGGAGGCGTGTACTTTTATCAGCTATCACAGGACTTAGCAGGACAGGTTTTGTGTGTGTATGTTTTGAAGGCAGTGGACTGTCACCCTGTGGCCCCCTCCACACTCAGTTTTCTAAACCACGAGTTACAGCTTCTCTCTGCGATTTCCGGCAGCCCTCTGTTGCTATTCTTTGACGTTCATGAGATTCGCCTACAAGGTGCAGCCTCGAAATTGGCTTCTGTTTGCCTGCCATGCGACCAACGAGGTGGCCCAGCTCATTCAGGGAGGACGGCTCATCAAGCACAAGTAAGTGGCTGCCGCGGCCCTGGGTTTGGAGGAACTGGGGCGACTGAAATGAAATTTCACCTGAGGCACTGGGGTCTGGGCTGGGTGTGTCTGTGCAGCTGGGCAGAGCGAAGGTGCACGTGAACTGCTTTATAAAATGCAGGGTGTGCAAGGGTGTCTTAAAGCCTTCCGAGCCTCTGAGGCTGCTGTGAAACTTCGCTTCTCACCAAGGTGGTCCTTGTGTCTGTTTCCAGGATGTCTAAAAAGGCCTCTGTGTAGCCACAGGAGACACAGCCAAGCCTCGGAGAGGACAGCATTGCCAGCTACTGCTATGGAGTCACAGATCCCCTCACACGTAGTTGTGCTAAGGAGCCGCGCTGAGCATGCGTACTAACCGCGCTATTTCTATAGCAATGGCAAGAGCCTCCGGCCTGCTCATTGCCCCAGCTGCCAGTACTGAGCAGCTTGGGCCCTCCCTGGAGGGCAGCTCAAACATGGAATCAGTGTAAAAACTTCCAGAAATGGCTCTTCTGCAGTAACCCATATCTCCCCATTGGAACTCACTAAATGAAAGCCCGAAAAGAGCCAAGTTCGGAACTACCGGCAGAGTCCCTCAGAGTCCCAACGTTTTCACAATCACAGGACCCCCACAGCTGGCCACCCACACACCTGAAATCTACTCCAGTGTTGGAAAAGCGATCTGTGTATTTCCATGCAGTATGTATATCAAAATGCTGTAACTGAATGCAATAAATGATTCAAATATTTGTTACCTGAGTGCGATTAAATGTCCTGCTGTGTTTGTTGGAAACTAGAACTGAAAAGACAGTGATAGGAGAAAAATGGAACTCCTTGAAAATAGCTGAGGGAAAGGAAAGCTGAAGAGCCAGTTTCTTCTGGAAAGTATGAACAGCCCAACTATCCTAAATGCATTCTTTTCTCTTTGGATAAATTTAGAAAATAACCCCAGGCTAGTGGGTAGTATGATGGTTAAGGCACTGGACGCCCACGTGGCCAATCCCAGTTTGAGTCCCAAATCGGCAGCTTCAAAATCACGCCAGGTGTGGGCGTGGTGGCGCCCGCCTTATGGCAAAATCACACCAGGTGTGTGTACACACATGCCCAAAATCACAAGAGGAAAATAGAGGAGAAGGGATTAGTGTGGCCATCTTCCCTGCTGGGTGATTTCTCTCTCCCTCTACTGTCTTTCTGTCTCCAACAAGTGCATGTGCCCTGAGGCAAGCACCTGAGAAAGAAAAGGAAAGAAAAGAACAAACGACCGAACCCCAGGCCACTATCGTGAGGTGTTCTGGGTTGGTTTTCCCATCTCTAAAAAGTGATTTCTAGAATGCTTTAAGAATTGCATTATTTTCTCAGATGAAAACTGTTGAGCTGTAATACCAGAAGGCGCATTGAGCCCTAGGTCCTCGTGCTGCCCTGGAGAGAGCAAGCAGGGCTCCAGGAAGAGGGAAAGCCTGCCAGAAGCTGCCCCAAGGGTCTGACCACAGACCCGAGAACACAGCCCTAGCTCATGGGCTATTCTGTAGTTGGAGTGGGGTCTTGAGAAAGTTTGACCTGAACATGCACATGGTCCCCTGTTCTGGCAGTGCCATGCAAGGGCATCAGGGAGCCTGTGGGGAGTGGGAGGGCAGCTGGCAGAGGAGGCCAAGACCCCCAGGAGTGCCTCTTCTCTCTCTTGGGCTCTCTAAAGAGCTGTTTTCTTTCCAAGGTGCTGTGCAGTGTACAAAGCACTCCACACATGTTCTCTCTCTGAGCTGCACACAGCCTTGTTGAGGAGGGAACATGGCCAAGAAGTCGTGAGACCTGATACTTGGCAGGCCCAGACACCACATCCACCCAAGACCACGCAGCACCTGAGACCTGGCGGGCAGTGCCAGGCCAGGCTCTCAGACCCCATTGCCACAGCTACCTACAGTGCAGTCGAGGTCAGCCCAAGGAAGTGCTGCTAAGGTCGTGACTGGCTAAGTTAGAACCATTCGTCCTACTTAGCAAACAAGGAATGCTGCCCCAGGAACATTCCTGCGACTCAGACACACATGTGCTCACTCAAACCTTCAGCCTCCTGTGCCCTTGGCCTGACCCTCTGGAGTTGGCTGGTCAGTTTTCGTGGTTCCTCCTTTCTATTACCTTGCAAAATGCCTGCTGGTCACCAGTACTAAGGAGCAGGTGGCTTCCCACACCTCCATCAGAAAGACACGCTCACCCCCAAAGGATGGCCGTGTGCGGGTCAGACCAGCTGAACACCTAGAGGGCTCCAGAGATGCAGGCAGATGTGGGGGACGAGATCACGGAAGGCCCCAACGAGCACTGGGGCTTTGGTTCTGTTCAGGCAGCTTTTGTCATACTCCCAAGGGGTCGTGTGAGGTAAGTCCGGCCAGCCAAAGCTTCATCCAAGGTGAGGAAGAACCGTGAGGAAACACGTGCATTAGAGCGTGTGCAAACACAGGAGGAGCCGTGCGCAGCACCCTGAGGGAGCCCAGAGCCAGGGTGTTGACTGGACCCAGGGAGAGCCAGCCAGAGGGGGACTGATCTGCACCTGCCCGCCAAGAGGGCTGTCGAGCCTTCAGCCATCGCCTCTCTCTCTCTGCAGAGGCCTGAGCACAGGCAGAGACAGGCCAGGATAGATTCACGGTGGAAAAAAGGGCATGAGGTTTCCCGCTGTCGGAGGGCGGTTCCTAACTCAGAGCACTGAGAGCAGCCATGAAAGCTGTGTTCCAGAGCACAGCTTTGCCCAGGTATTCAGTTGCCTTCAATGTCAGGTTGATTGTTTATTCATGACTGAGGGCATGCACCTGCATTGCCAGGCTCCTGAGCGTGTGTGCAGCCCTCAGGTCAACTGGGCTTCCAAACCCATCAACCACGCTGTCTCCAGCACTGCAGCGGTTTGTCATTGGCCGCCACCAGGCTGTGTGCTGTACCCAGTGGCAACTGTTAGCTAAAACGACACTCAGAACTCCTGGCAAGTGTCCCTCAGCAAGTACTTACCCAGCGAAGACTGGCAGGTGTCTCGATCCCATGCTCCCTGACTAGAGGTGGAAGGCCCCTTGGGCAGCGCTGACACCAGGCCCTGGCCAAGCCCACGCTGCTGTTTCTCCTGGGGACTTTCCAGAACTTTGTCTTCTAGAGACATGAAGTGCATTCTCAGAACTGCTGGTCCTGCTGCATCCTAGTGTTGAACGGTAGGGACTGGAATCAGGTCTGCCCTGCACAGTCCCAGTAGCCATCCCCTGGGGTTCGGAGTGTGTTCCAGGGAGCTCTGCTGGAGACAGCGTCACATTTAAGACCGGCTTGTGAAAACACAAGGGTTGGGGTGATGCCAGATGTGGTTACTTTAAAAGCCGAGTAATCGGTATTTAAAAATCGGTATTACTGTTTAATGACAATCTTAATGACAGTCTCTCTAAAAATAAGTCTCAAGGATTCAAAATAGTCTTCGCTTCAATTACTGAAACACGAAGACCAGATGAACTGTGGCTAACCCCAGATGAAGCTGTTACCCACTGTTGACACTGAGGTCCGTGCTGGTTTCTGCTCCAAAGGCAGTTCCTTCCACTGTTCTAGTGAACGCTGGGGCAGAGGTGACAGCTGCGAAGGACTTTCTGCACAGCCCAGACTTTGCACCCTGGCAGTGGGTCCTGGTGCTGTGAGATCAGGCCCCACAGGCTGTGTGCGGGCGGGAGCTGCCAGCGGGGAAGCAGTGGCGAAATCTGTGGCCTTCCTTTGATGATTCACCCTGACCACAGTTGGCTCATGTCAAGGTTGTCCGTTGTCAACTCTCTCCCCACACGTCTAGTGACTGGGAGGTTCTGCCACCTGAACCTCAGGCTGGGCCAGTGGTATTGTTACTTGGATGCCCTGGATGCTATCTGGGGTACCTCACAAGAGAGCAGACAGACGTGCAGAGAAAGCACACGCGTGGTAGAACACCCACGGACACTTGATGAGAGCGGATGGCCGAGGAGACGCCCGATGGCCTCCCAGTAATCATTTCTGCTTACAGGTCTAGACCAGAGTGAGTTCTAGCTCACTCCCAGCCTCGGCAGTGTCCGGGGAGCATGGACAGGACAGAGGGTGACCCCGGGTCCTTATGCTCACCCCAGGCAGCTGTGCAGGTCACATGGGACACCCATGGTTCTGCCGTTTTGATGTCGGTGGCTGTGACAGTAGCCACAGAAAGTAACGGGAGGACTAGCTACTCCTGGACCAGCTGCAGGTCAGTGTCCTGCAGGCGGGCATGTCTGTGACATCACTGGCTGACAGGTCCTGGCCCTGCTGTGCTCCTGGCCTTGGTAAATTGCGGCTTTTCTCCCCAGGTACTCCTCAGGGCCCAACTGTCCTAGGGATGCAATAGTATTTCAGCCACGACAGACAGTCCCCCTACACTGGTAACCCCACTAGTGATTTTCTACTTCGGGCTGTCCAGCGGGCATAGGTAGAGGACTTTACTCCGCCGACTGTACCTGTTCGCCGTGTACAGACTCAGGACAGCATGCAGGCCCCCTGCCTCCCGGTGTGAATGTGGGGAATTGGTCAGCAGCTGCTTCAGTCACAGCAGAGGATGGGAAGGTGTCCTGTTTCCAACATGATGGGCTCGTGGGTACCAGAGCGAATGCTCTCCCAACCGCAGCAGATGCTCCTTTGGGCTCCAGTGTTGTGCCTTGGCCTCTGGGAGCCTCCCAGGGCTGTCCTTGGGCTGTGATCCAGTGTATCTTCAGAGGCTTCGTGCTTCCTGGTGCAAGACGCCCCTGCCCCCTGCCCCTTCCTCCAGGGAGCTCCGCCCGTCTGCAGGAGCCAGGGCAGCACGGGCTGTGCTGCTGGGCCTGTGCTGGCCACTTTGCTGAGCAGTGCCAAAAGTGGAGTTTCCGTCACCAGTCCTCGTGGGCGCTCCCACTTCACTGTCAGCGTCTCCTTCATGTCTTCAGTTTGTAATTGCACAACTCTGTTCTCATCCTGGATGGCGGTATTTCGGATAACCCAAACATTTCATACTTGCTCGCTTCACCCAGACATATAAAGAAAAATTGTTTCCCAGTAATTACAGCATTATTACCACTGACACGGCTGTGTGAACATCCAACACGTTCCTTCAGTCTGGCCCTTAGGGTGCCTCTCCTGCGTGTCTGAGCGCCATGCAATAGTCCTCAGCTCACTTGCAGCAACCTTTGCTCTCTTCGTTGTGCACTTCGACTGCACAGAATTCAGTACAGTTGTTTCTTCCGGGGGCAGAGGGCCTGTGCACTTACCAAGGAGACGGAGAAAGGAGGAGAGGCGAGCACCCACCCTGGGTGCGGTGCACACCACCTCTTCTCAAAGTCCCTCCTTCATGATTTTAGGCGCTTGGAGTATTTCTCAACCCACCAGGATTTGAACTGAGGGATCAGCCATGTGGGATCTGGCTGCCTTTACCAGCAGGCCATGGTGCCTGCCTGTTTATTTTTATGTTCGCTGGGAAGGATTTGGCATTCTCACAGCGGTTCATTCTTAGAAGGTGATACTTCCGGCTACCACTCTCAGCTACGGGAGATGGTTTGACCACCTCTACCATCTGGCTCAGTGCCTCCACTCTGCGCGGTCTAGTCTGCTACGGTGAGTCCGGGCTGAGCGGGCCCGTGCTCCTTCTGCTACTTAGTTTCTGTCGCCAAACCATGCTCCGTGTAGGCGTGCGTGCACAAAGACCTGTCAGTCGGCAGCTGAGGTCCCATAGGAGCAATGGCTGGCCCACACAGCCTCAGAGTAACAGGCTGTGCCGGCTAAGTGTGCGCGTGCCTGTGAGGGTCACATGCGACAAAACCTCCTCACGACGCATCTCTTGGGACATAGCCCTGCTGCTGAGCGGTGAGTGCCTGTACTTTCACACCGAACCTCCACCTGTGGGCAGAGAGTTCGCCCACGTTCCCGACCTTGCGTGAGCAGTGTCCGTGCTCCTGGGGGCGAGTCGAAGGAGACCAGCTGTGTCTCAGGGTTCCCAAACATGAGCAAAGGCTCAGATGCACACACAAGCTCTTTAGGGGCTTCTCTGGAATCTCTGCACTCTAAATCAAAACGCAGACTTCTTTTCACACACACACACACACACACACACACACACAGGCTGTCAGAAAAGTAGTCATGGCTCGTTTTCTCATAGAATAACAGAAAACAGCCATGACTTTCCTGGCGGCCCGATCTTTTCCAGCACAACAACAATACTTCTCAAATAGTCCCCCCACCTCAGACTTTCAGTGACTAGTTATTTACTTTAAAGCTCAAACAAGGGGCTTGCGGGTGGCATGGTGGTTAAGGTGCTGGATTCCCACGTTTTTGACGTGGGAGTGGTTTGCGCTGGGCCCGGCAGCTGGAAACTCATGCCAGGCACTTATGCGCACGTGCCCACAATCCTGACAGGAGAGTGGAGAAGGGATTGCAGCGTGGCCATCCTCCCCAGAGGGTGATGTCTCTCCGTCTCTGTCTCTCTGGCAAGTGCACATGCCCTATAACAAAAATCTCTCCCCCACCCCCTGAAAAAACAGAAAAATCTAGGGGTTCTACACAACCAGATCTGCTCGGTTTGTAACAGCAACATCATCTCTGCAGAGCGGTTTCTGCCAAGAGCGGGGGAGGTGGAGACGGCCTGGTTTGACAGACACAGCGGGAGGCGCAGCAGGGCCTTTCCTCTGCAGTATCTTACTTCTGCCCGGAGGAGAGAGGGCACTGTTAGATCAGACTCCAGCTGCGTGGCTGGCATGTTGGTGTCTGTGCCCTGCCCGCTGTAGGTCTAACACTTATCTGAGAAGAAGGAGCCACACAAACACCATGGTTGACTGAGCAGCAGGACTGGCCTTTTAAGTTGCGCTTCGTTTAAATTTAACCCAAATTCCACTTTCTTCTAAAGGCTCTTCTAGTTAAGAATTTTGATGTCATAATTAAAAACATGAATTGCCAGAAGGCATGTGCAGCCACCGGAGAAAGAGAGGAAGCACCCCCGTGGGATAGGCCCTTCTGCGAGCCCCTCTGCATGCCTCTGTCCTGTGGCATTTTAGACATGCACCCACATGGGCAGAACAGGTTTCTCAGGCTGCTAGAGCCGGGATATGAGCCATGGCCATGGAGGCTCTAGCTCCCTTCACACGAGGCCACAGTGCCCTAACTTTTTACCTTAGATTTTGACAGTTACTATTAGAGCAGAGAGTGAGCCTTAAAAACAAGTAGGGCATTAGCCAGCTGGGGACAGGGGTGGGCCCTAACAGCTACTTCCTGACCAGTGGCGGGGAGAGCACCGGTGGTGAACTAACTCCCCAAACAAGGCGAGCTTGCAGTGCTGATAAAGTAGTCCGAGCGATTCTGGAGCACGACATTGAACAGGCTCCCTTGCCATCTGGAAAAGAGAGGCAGCAAGACCTGAAGGCAGTGCCTCCTGGTCCCCACCTTGCTGCAGCGGTCCCGCATCGGCATCAGCCCAGCCCCAGGCGAGCCAAACCTGTGCGCCGTCTCTCCTCCAGGAGAAGGTGGACTCCCTGGGGGCTCTGCAGGGAACATCTGAAGTAGCCACGGCCCACAATAGTGGAAATAGCCATTGCGCATTATGTTAGGGCCATGCTGGACTTCCAGTCTCGGCCTTTCTTCTAGCACCGCACGCCGGCAGCTGCAAGCGGGGCAAGGTGGGGACTGCCAGCCAGACCCAGCACAGGCGGCCTCAGCCGGCAGCCAGCTCACCAGTAAGCAGGCCCTCTGTGAGCACCCCTCTTCCAGTGTCCATGCAGTTCTGGCGAGAGCAGTGCGAGGCCGATCTGCCATGAGAAGCAGCAGCGGGGCGGCTCTGGTCAGGGCCGCAGCATGCTGCCGTGTGGGCCCCGGAGGCTCCGTGTCCAGACCCCTTCCCGTGCTGCCCGGTGAGTCTGTGAGGTCGGGTGCAGCCAGAGAACTCCTGTGTGCTCAGCAGGCAGAAGAGTCTGTTGTTTGCAATGAACAGCTTACCCACCCTCAGGGCAGGGACGTGGTTTCGCGCTCTTCACACCCACAGTTCCCGGGAGGGGCCAGGAGAGACAGGAGCCGCGAAAGGTCCAGTGTGGTAACTTCTCAGGGCAGCCGGTGGGCTCAGGACCCTCCTTCGCAGGCCCAGAGACCAGTCAGTGCTCCAGGCCCTGCAAGTACCCGAAAGGAGCTGGAGATGAGGACCTCCGTCAGTCCGGGGTGCTACGACAACCGCCCGGACTGAGCGGCTTGAACACCGGTGTTTGGTTCTGAGATCCGGAGGCTGGTGTAGGCCTCGCATTAGTCTGCAGATCACTGTTCACAGAAAAGAGGGAGAGAACTCTGGGAAGTCCCTCTGAGGAGGGTGCTGATCTCCCAGGGGGCCTCGCCCTAATGACCTAATCACCTCCCTGAGGCCCTACCCATTATTTGCGGGTAGGTTTCAGTACATGAATTTAGGGGGCCCGACAGGGAGTCGGTAACGCAGAGGTGCATGCGGGGTGCTGGCCGTGAGTCTGCAGTAGCAGGTCCAAGCTCGCGGGCATGGAAAGGCTCTCCTTGCCACATCCCACCTTCCCAGAAGAACCTAGGGGACTGGACGAGTCACTTGATCAGAGGGGGTGGGAGGGTAGAAAGAGAAAGGATAGGAGAAAGGAAAGGAGGGAGGGGGAGGTGGCTGGATTCGAAGAATTCACAGGAGGTGTCACCAGCAAGGACCAGCCACCTGTGCCCTCCTGCAGTGTGTGCTCAGCACAACACAGGCAGTTCCTGGCCACCCGGGCCAACGCTGGCTGTTCCCCGTCCGCCCTGGCCTACGCTGGCTGCCTGGCAACAGTGTTTCTCAGTCTGGGCGCTGTCTCCTGGGGATGGGTCAGATCCCGCAGGTCGGGGGCTCAGGCCACAAGACCCCACCCCTGCCACACACACCCACACAGGTGCCAACCGCACCCCTCAGCTGTAGCCTGTGCCTCTGATCCCTTGACATAAATCAGGCATTCCAATGGTCTGCTCAGGTGTGATTATTTAATTTTTTTTTGGGGGGGGGAGAGGTATTTGCTATAGGGCATGTGTGCTCACCAGAAATACAAAAGAGACAGAGAGACAGAAAGCGAGAAATCACCCCCCAGGGCGGATGGCCACGCCGCAATCCCTTCTCCTCCATGCTCCTCTCGGGATCTTGGGCACGCATGCACACGCACCCAGCGTGAGTTTAGGCCACCAGGTCCGGGACTTGAACTGCAGTCGACTACATGGGAGTCCAGCAACATAGCCATTACACCAACTGCTGGTCCCTGATTATTTAATATTAAAAATAGTCACAGGCTGGCCCCCCAGCCTGGTGGGTAAGGGAGCTATCTTCCACACAGCTGACTGCACGGTTCCAATCCCACGGCAGCTTGAAGAAGACATTGGGTGTGTGTGTCCAAACCCTGGCAGGATGGAGAAATGGAGAGGAAGGGACTGCGCGTGGCCATGCCCACTGGGGTGCTCTCTCTCCTCTCTGCGTCTCTCAGGCCAGCACATATGCCCTCTGGCAAATAAAAAACTGGCAACTTACATCACGAGGGCTGATAACTTCATTGTATAAAAACCTCCTTAAACTTAAGAACACACCGGACGGTGGCACATGGGTGACAGACTGGACTCACGTGAGACGGCCCCCATTCCTCTCCCAGGACCTCTGTCCACATGCCGGGCATGCGCATGCCACGGCCCAGGCCTGCTGCGAGGGTGGATTATAGCAGGAAGGCTCTGTTGTCAGTGTCTCTTTCTCTCATAGAAGAAAATACACTTTTAAGTAAATAAACAACATTGAAGGAAAAACAAACCATGAAATGAAACAATGAAGAAAACACGTAATCAGACAATTCAACTAAAAAAATAGGAAAGTGGCACTTAAATGCATAAAAAACATGTTCGCGCTCATGTCTAATAAAACAAGCCTCATTGCAGTGCTGAGATGCCCCTTTCCCGTCACAGTGAGGAAAACCGATGGGCCCACCGAGGCACTGCCCTGGCCAGGCCGCGGGAAACACCCAGACGTCGCCGGTGGGAGAGCAGACGTGCGTGCAGGAGGGGCTCAGCAATGTCTCGGACACAAACCCCCGCTTCTGACCCGGCAGTCCTACTTCTAGGGGTGTGGCCACAAGATGGGGCGTGGTGGTTGGGAGCAACAGTTGGTGTAATGGCTATGTCACTGGACTCCCATGTAGTTGACCATGGTTCGAGTCCCGGACCCAGTGGCCTAAGCTCACACTGGGCACGTATGCGTGTGTGCCCAAGATCCTGAGAGGAGAATGGAGGAGAAGGGATTGCGGTGTGGCCATTCCCCCTGGGGGTGATTTCTCGCTTTCTGTCTCTCTGTCTCTCTCTGTCTTTCTGGTGAGTGCACGTGCCCTATAGCAAAAAAATAAATAAATAAATAGATGGGGCGTGGTGGCAGGCAGCTCCTACGGGCCCTGGGGACCTGGGAGTCACACCACTGTGCCAGCCCCCCTTGAGCGGGAGCGTTCTCGTGAACAGGATCTGGTGACGTGGCGGGTGTCGTTTTGAGCTCAGGTGACAGCGTGACGGGCAGGCATCTTGCTCCAGTCCCCTTGCCCTGTCTTACTTGCACTCCATGACCGATGCCAGCTGCCATGCCCTGAGCTTGGGAACCGATGAGGGGCTGGACGCAGCTCTGGCCTCCAGCCAGCGAGGACTGAGGCTCCCAATGGCCCCGGGAGCTGTATCCTGCAGACAGCCATGAGAGGGAGCCCTCAGGTGGAACTGCAGCCCTCGCTGACGTGGGACAGCAGCTGTGGGCCACCCTGAGCCAGAGTCCCTGCCAGGCTGTGCCGATCCCTGACCTGCAGAGCGAGGGATTGCTCGTAGTTTAGGCTATTGGGTTCGGAGGTCAGCCAGAGGTGACTTACAGCCTCCAACAGCTTAGACCTTTGTGGGCGTCAGGTTGTTGATGGCTACTGAAAAAGGATCAGGAGCAGCCCAAGTAGCCACTGAGCAAACCACGAGCACTGTGCAGCTCCGTGCGGCTGTGGGAAGGAGAGTGGCCTCTAAGGACTGACACGGGCCCACTTCCAGAATATACTCTTAGGGAAGAAAGGCAGCCCAGCTGTGGAGACAGCAGTGACGCGCTGACCCGCAGTGCTGCCAGCTGTGTGGACGACGAGGTCTCAGGGTCCGAGGTGACACGCGCGCCCTGGGTACCTGCACAGCCGCGATCCTGGCAGGCTGGGAGGCCTGGGGAGACTGCATCCAGAGACCTGCTCAGACATCTTCTATCCTCACCTTCTTCTCCTTCTCTTTCCATCTCTCATGAAAAGAGAGAAACTTAAAAAAGAAAAACACAAAGACTGTCTGCACCATACCACCCTTTGTATAAGAAAGGAGGGGGATACAGAAAAGTGTACGCACATCCACGCTTCGTGCTAAGGAAATGCAAGAAGTATAAGCCAGAAATTCAGGCGCCCTGTTACCCGCTACTTACGGGGTGGGTGGGGCTAAGGGAGAAGCAGCAGGGAAAGGAGGAAGAAGACACCGAAAAATGTCACCGGGCTGCCCTTCTTTCTCCAGCCACATTCTCCCGTTCACAAGGAAGAGACGGAAGATCAGAGAGGTCAAATAGCTCATCTGAGGTCTACCACCTGGCAGGGAGGTTCAAAACTTAATCCAGCTTTCAGATCGGAAGCCATTCACCTAACCACGAGCAGTGCTACGCTTACGGTCTCCAGGAACGGTTGGTTCTGTTTCGTTCCATCAGTAGAATTTTGTCGTTTGCTATTGGACACCAGCACTTGCCTGAGAGGGAGGGAAGGTGAGAAATTACTCCCTGGGGGAAGGTCACCCACACTCCCTTCTCCTTCAGTCTCCTCTCTGGACTTTGAGTACCCACAAGCACCTGGTGCAATTTTCAAACTACTTGGTCCAGGACTAGAACCAGGCAGCCAGGAATGTGAGATACAGTCGCTTTAACCTCCACGCCGGCCTCAGCAGTGGAATGTTCTCCGAGACAGTTCTGACTTTCCGATGGCCAAAGGCCCGTTCTCACTTTGACTGGCAGAAGCCATGTGAGTGAAAAGGTTTGTCTGGCTGTAGCTGGTTCTGGTCTCAAGCTCCCTGATGGAAGTGCTGGCATATCCGGTCCAGGGGAGGTTCCTGCCAGAACTCAGGGAGAGAGCCAGGGTAAGAACCTGTCCTTCCAGCAAGCCTAGGCCCCAGGCCCTTACAGACCCCGCCCTTTCTTCCATTCACACGAGCCCTGGCGTGTTGTGCAGAGCTGTGGGGTCAACACAAAAGGAGCCACGGAGTCAGAGGCTCCTGAATGTGAGCTTAGAAAAAAAAAGAAAACACCGGGGGCTGGCCCATGGCATGGTGGTGAAGGGGCTGGGTCCCACACCGCCAACTGCGTGGCTCAAGTTCCAGACCCAGCAGCTTGAGCAACATGCCAGGCACGTTTGCATGTGTGCCCAACGTCCCCAAGGGAGGAGAAGGGCTTGCAGTGTGACCATGGCCCAATCAGGGGTGCTTTTCCACTTCCACCCATTCTTGCTCTCTCTCTGGCATGCACCCGCACACTCCGACAATTTTTATAAAACTGACTTGTCGCCAGTTTTAGCCGCCGATTCAGTATGTTGAGTAAGCCAGATCAAGCGCATCTCCTGTGTCGCTGACACGGCTGCAGGGGGCTCGCTTTCCCGTTTGTGAGCTGAGGGTCCCAGGGGTCACTGGTTGTGGCAGGGACTCTACATGTCCTGAAGACATTCTTGAGCATGCTTTGGTGACACCAGCGTCCTCACCACCTACATCCGCATCCAGATACGTTCACGGAGGCAGGCCGCGGGTAGGACAGGGAACAGGACCATCGAGCAGTGATTTCTTTCTGTTCCTTCTGGCGTCAGGGCCATTTGTTAATTGTACTCAACTAGGCCTGGTTCCAAACAAAACTGGAAGCTCCCTGCTTTTTCCAGATCAGCTTTGCCCTGCCTTACTCAGTTCGCTGGTTGTGGCAGGGACTCTACCGTGTCCACATGAGCAGCAAGCAGCATCACAGGGAAGCCTGGGGCCTGTCCTCCAGAACCCCAGTGGCCCTGCAGGTGCTCGGTCTGAGCGCTGAGACTGTTGTGGCAACATTACGCCATCTTATGGCACCACGAGCTTCCCGCTCCAGGGTGATGAGTGACTCGTGACCCTGCACCTCCTGTGCATCCCCAGGAGTGTGAGACACGTCTCAGGCACTGCATTCTCAGTTTAGAACTTCCCTTTACCTCTAACATGCACATGAACTCCTAAATTTCAGGCCAGTCAGGTAAGGTGAACTCTGTGGTTTGAGCCCTGAACCCGGCGGTTTGAAAAACGTGCCAGGTGTCTGTATGTGTGCCCCAAGTCCTGAAAGAAGAATGAAAGAAAGGGGATTGTGGCATGGCCATCCCCCAGGGGTAATTAATCATTTTCCCTTTCTCTGTGTCGCTCTGGGGAGTGCACATGCTCTATAGCAAACTAAAATAAATAAATAAATAAATAAATAAAATCTGATTTCTCAGATTTAGGGTCTGAACTGAGTAAGGCAGGGCAAAGCTGATCTGGAAAAAGCAGGGAGCTTCCAGTTTTGTTTGGAACCAGGCCTAGTTGAGTACAATTAACAAATGGCCCTGACGCCAGAAGGAACAGAAAGAAATCACTGCTCGATGGTCCTGTTCCCTGTCCTACCCGCGGCCTGCCTCCGTGAACGTATCTGGATGCGGATGTAGGTGGTGAGGACGCTGGTGTCACCAAAGCATGCTCAAGAATGTCTTCAGGACATGTAGAGTCCCTGCCACAACCAGTGACCCCTGGGACCCTCAGCTCACAAACGGGAAAGCGAAAGCACCCTGCAGCCGTGTTAGACACAGGAGATGCGCTTGATCTGGCTTACTCAACATACTGAATCGGCGGCTAAAACTGGCGACAAGTCAGTTTTACAAAAATTGTCGGAGTGTGCGGGTGCATGCCAGAGAGAGACAGAGTGAGGGGACTGCTCAAGGGAGGGCGGATCCCACATGGTGACCACAGCTCCAATCCCCTGCCCCGTCAGTCTGAAGCATGCCAGGCCTACACGAGAGCCCCCGCTCTGGGCTGGAGGAGGGGACACGGCACGACCAGACCCTCCGGAGGGAGCTCTTCCCTCTCGCTCGCTGTCTTCCTCATTTTCACAAGCAGGTGCACGTGTCCTGTTGTGGATAAGGGGAACAAAAGTTAAGATGTCAGGATCTGGTCACAAAGGGCTCACTCCAGATGTCATTTGCTCAGCTCCTAACCAGCAATAAGACTGCAAGAAAGTCACTTGCAGAATTCCTTGGACCTTGATGTGTTTAAAAGAAAACAGAAAGGGCAACCAGCAGATGGTGTAATGGCTATGTTGCTGGGCTCCCACTCCAGCCCACTGCAGCTTGAGTTCTGGACTTGGTGGCTTAAAACTCACACCTGACGTGTGTGTGTGCATGCCCATGATCCCACAAGGAGAATGGAGGAGAAGGGTTTGCGACGTGGCCATCCTCCCTGGGGGTGATTTCTCACTTTCTGTCTCTCTGTCTCTGTCTCTCTCTGTCTCTCTGGTGATGCATGTGCCCTATAGCAAAAATCTCAAGAAGAAAAAAGAAAGGAGGAAAGACAAGGTAATTTCCAGTGAACTTTCAGAATTGTAGCTTCCCCACGCATTCGTACAGAAGGCACGTGGTGCACACCCGGTGTTCTGAGACGGTGCTGGACTCTGGGATCTGTGAGGAGAGAAACAAAACTAAGACCCGGGTGAGAAAGGTGAATTTGAGGAGTTTCTCCTCTGGGAAGGTGCTCTGCAGGAACCCACGGACTGCTGCATTATCAACAGCGCTCGGAGGAGCGCGGTCCCAGGGAGCCCACGTGGATCGTTCTCACGTTGTGCGCAGTGAAGCCGCTGCATGGAGTTTGGGCAATGCCTCCTCCACGCCACTCGGCCGTCTGCAGGGAGCTGCGGAGCACCCTGGACAGCAGCCAGGAATCGGTTTGGACCCAGCTGCAGAGGCTCCGGGAGACACCGAGGGTCTACACACGGTGACACACGCAGCCCTCGGACTAACTGCCACAAAGCATCCCTTAATATGAAGAAAAACGTGAAATGCACGTCTAGCCCTAGAGCAGACCGTTCTCCATGAAGCTCGCAGTGTCTGTGCATCAGTTCTATTCATGGCTGGTGACTGGGACGCAGCCAAGTCCCTGTCGGAAGCTTTTAGAAATGCACTTCCTGTTCTGGTGATGCAGAAAGACTTGCTACTTGTGATATGGGCTCAATATGACAGAGACAGAAAGACAGAGGGAAAAACACACCCAGTGGGGCATGTCACATGGTGATCCCTTCTCCATCTCACTGGGAGTGGAGACACACGTGCACACGTGCCAGCTGTGTTTCTTCAACCTGCAGGACTCAAACTGAGGTGGGCCACAGGACCAGCCTCCAGTGTATTTTTTGACAACTGAATGTCAATCTCTCTGGAGTGAAGACAACATGCCACCTAGCCAGCAAACGCAACAGGGTTCCGACAGCGCTGTCGCCCAGCGGGGCCTCCACGGGCTGCACGTCTGGGCTGGTAACATGCATCGCATAGCGGAGTTCCTGTGCGAGCTTTACTCATGGTCTAAATCAAGTGCTTAACACAAACCTGCAGTTCTCTTTCCACCAGGGATGGAATTTCCCAAAGATGCAACAGAACAAAAAGCACGTGGGATAATGTATTTCTAGGCAGATACAGAGGTGGAGGGAAGAGGAAGTGAAGACCAGGCCTGAGGCCCTGAGCAGCAGGGCACCCCTAGGATGCAATGCCTGGCTTATCCAAACTGCGGTGTGAGCCCCCTCGGCTGAGCTAGCACTTAGCAGCAGGTGAGGCTCTAAGACTGGGTGGTTCGCTTCCTCACACACCAGCCCCGTGGTGCAGGCACTGTGTTGGTCTCCACTTACTGATAAGAAAGAGCAGACAGAGGAAACGCCAAGTGACTCGGTCACGTGAATGGCAGTGCATTCAGACCCGAGGCGCCCTGACCTCGATTATGCCCTCACTAAGGGGCCTCGAGGCAACCTGCTGTTCTCCAAATAGGCTTCGAGGACTCAGAGTGCGTCTAATCTTCGTCCCCAGCACCTTGAGGATTCACAAGAGCCCCTGGGGGCCAGGAACCCTTCTGGCCGAGGCTGCTGCAGCTGGTCCTGGTCATAGGTAGAGTTCCCGTGGCCTCCCCATGTGAGCCGGCCCTGCAGAGCATGCTGGCCCAGTGGCCAGCGCCCTGACACCACACACTCCCTGAGGCCGCTCGGCCACCTCTCCCTGCTCTCCGAGAAGCCGCTCGCGTGTTGGCTCCTGCCAGCACCCAGCGAGCCCCTTTCAGGAATTGCCCTGGGCACCCAAGGCCACTCTTCCCAGAGCAGCTTGCACCCAATGGCTGCCCCTTTAGCCTCTGTGGGCCCACCCAGCTCCCCTGGGATGGACTTGAGGCCTGTGTGGTGACTGGTTGTATTTCTTTTAACTTGTCCGAGGTCACACACACTCACCAGAAAGAGAAGTGGACGGGTGGAAGCACTGCCCTGTGGGCACAATCACAGCTCACTCCTCCTCCTCCATTTCTCCATCTGGTCAGAATTTGGGGCACGCGCCTGGAGAGTTTTTCAAGTTGCCAGGGCAGGACTAGAACCGTGTGGTTGACCGGGGGAGCCGGCCCCCTTGGCCTCCGGGTCACAGGGCAGGCCCCGACTGTGTATTTCCAGGTGTCTGTCAGCCAGTCGTTCGCTTTGTCCCGGCACAGGTGTGTCCCGTTAGTGCACATGGCTACCGGGAGAGCTCTGGCTCCTGGCTGGCGCTGGCGTGCGTGCGTGTGTGCTATCGTGAATAAAGGAGGACATCTCCTTATTTCATCAATTAACTTGTAACTGTCGGGACGGAGATGAACCCAGTGCCAAGCATATGACGGTGTAGCTCACCGTGCTCCTACAGGTGTGAGTTGCTGCTCTGACCACTCTTGTCCTGTAGCTTGTGCCCTGGCCATCACCACGGTTGCCATGGGAGTACCTTTTCTTCATCCGTGTCCTATCACGTCGGTTTCCAGCAACCCATTACCACAAGCGTGTTTGGGAAATGACTGAAATCCTGAATTCACTTTTGCTTTTGAGCAAGCAACACCCAAAACGTGCTTGTAGTTGGTTTGATCATCCAGCTCCGTGAAAGCCGCGTTTCTTTCACAGGACTAGTGAGTTTCAGGGGAGCCTGGAAGGGCCAGCAGGAGCGTGCTGGCAGCTGTGTTGCTGCGGCCGGAGGCAAAGCAGAGTCCACGGGGCACTGGCTCTGCTCTCTGTGGAGACAGCGTTTGGAGAGGGCACTTCCTCTCACTACAGGTCCGTGGTGTGAAAACTTCTCTTCTGGGAAAATATAATGCCCAGCAGAAAACCGTAACAAAATGGTTGGTCCCCGCCAGCCTCTGGCCACATTCTGGTCACTAATACAAGCGTTCCTGTTTAATGCCACCTGAGTGTGAGAGCTCCTCAGAAAGGGAATGGAGACGCACATCATGAGACTGGCTTGGCGTGGTGGCACGCTACCAAGACACCGTCCCTCAGGGGCCTGGCTGTCTGGGAAGCCCGGGTCCCCTTTCTGGCCTAGCGGGCACAGTGGCACATGTCCATCACCCTGGTTAGATGGCAGCTGGGGCAGGAGCATCAGGACACTGCAAGTCCCTGTCAAAGATCAATTTCTCAGGTCAGCACTGTAGTGTAGCGTTAAAGTAGCTGGACCCCACATAGCCAACTACAGTTTGAATCTCAGTCCGAGGCTTGAAACATATGCCGGATGAGCAAACGTATATGCCGCGGATCCTGACTGGAGAGAGAAAGGAAGGGCAGGGACTGCAGTGTGGCCAGGCTGCAGTCTTGCCAGTGTGGGGCTGCTTCTCCCTCGCTTACTGTCTCTCATGAGAGCACCTGCCCTCTGGCAAGATGAAAAACAATCTCTCCCTATATCCCATAATGAAAGAAAAACACTTAAAATGCTATGCATGGATTTCCAATATTTTTGCACCAAAATGAGCTCCTACTTTAATTCTGTTTTCCAAGAGCTTTCTAAACTACTCCAGCCCATAACATTTCTCCACCAGACGCATTGCAGCTTTCGTGCGATGCACCCAGCACTGCGCTTGGGGCTGTTTTAATGGTGAGATCACCATCGAAGTGCAAAAACGTGAAAGATGTGGCACCACACAGGTGGTGAGAGACGTGGCACCGCACAGGTGGTGAGAGACGTGGAGAGATGTGGAACTGCACAGGTGGTGAGAAGGGCTCTTTCCCAGTGGGACTGAAGCATGAAGGCAGAAGACCCTGATCGTCTCAGCCGGGGCTGTGCCAGCAGGAGACTGGATGTCCTGCACAGTGCAGCGCACCCTGATTTGGGGGAACGTGTCTAAGCTGAGGCACCTGCAGCACAGCCTGAAGGACACAGGTGGTTGAAGCCTTATTTCATCTAAGCCTAACAGACCGGCAAGGTAGGAATTGGCCTCTCAATCTTCACTTATGGAAAGAGGAAACATGGAAGTTTAGGCTGACATGTCCCAAGTCTCACAGCTGCAGAGCAGCAGAGCCAGGTTTTGAACCAGGCAGTCTGATCCAGAGCCTGAAAATGCTTCGCCATCTTTTCAGTTTCGAAAGGGTCATGTTGCAAGTTAATTTTGTGTGGTGTATTTCTGGGGACTAAGCTAGGGTACAAGAAATAAAAAGCCCAGGGACCAGTAGTTAGCATAATGGCTATGTCACTGAACTCCCACGTAGTCGACTGTGGTTTGAGTCTCAGACCCAGTAGGTTAAACTCACGCCGGGCACGTGTGCATGCGTGCTCAAGATCCCGAGAGGAGAATGGAGGAGAAGGGATTGTGGTGTGGCCATCCCCCCATTTCTCACTTTTTCTCTCTCTGGCTCTGTCTTTATGGCAAACGCACGTGCTCCATAGCAAAAACTTTCAATGTTGGCTCTCCCTCTCTTTTAAATGCAGCGGCAGCGGGCATACACATTCGCCAGAGACAGGAGGCACACCCTGGTGGGTGCATCATATAGCAGTACTTTTTCCTTATCTCTCCAGATAGGACCATCAGGGTCCGGGCGCGCACACACACCCTGTCTTTCAAGCCACCGGGGCGTGGACTGGAACTGCTGTTAACCATGTGTGATCCAGCTTTCTACACACAGCACTTAACCTCTGTCAATATTATTTTCTTTTTTTTTTTTTTTGAGAGGTTTTCGCTATAGGGCGTGTGCGCTCGCCAGACAGAGAGACATAGAGACAGAAAGCGAGAAATCACCCCCCAGAGGGGATGGCCACACCGCAATCCCTTCTCCTCCATTCTCCTCTTGGGATCTTGGGCACGCACGCACACGCGCCTGGAGTGAGTTTTAAGGCACCGGGTCCGGGACACGAACCGCGGTCGACTACGTGGGAGTCCAGAGACATAGCCATTACGCTAACTTCTGGTTCCCTGTCAATATTATTTTCTAAGTAAACTTTATTTCCAGGAACACGTTGAACCATATGAAATGACCCTTTCCTAGGCTCACTAATCTTTCAGTTGACGTGGGTAATTTCATATGGGCGAACCTCACACATCTACGGAACATTCTTTCCTTGACTGAAGGGGGCCGTCTGTCTCCTCTTTCCGTGTTCTCTATGTACTTTTACTACATAGCATAGAGGTATGTTATATACAAATTTTATCCTGTATTCTCTGACCTTCTGAAATTAAAGGCGGGGCCAGCCCATGGCCTGATGATTAATGTGGCTCGATCCCACATGACTCCAGTTAGAGTTCCGGATCCAGGGGCTTGAAAGTATGCCCTGCATGTGTGCCCAAAATCCCAAAAAAGGAGGAAGAAACGGAGAAGGGAATGTGGGTGGCCATTCCCCAAGGGGCTGCTTTCTCACTTCCTCTCTCTGGTGAGCACACATACTGAGAAGGTTTTTTTTTTAAAAAAAAAAAGCAGTTACAGACAAAAGAATAAAGGGGCTAGGTGAGAAGAGCTGCCCAGGCGCTTCAAAAGTCCAGCTTGCCCAGTGGCGTGTGCCAACAGATGTTGGGATGACGGCAAAGGCAGGAGCTGGGAGACCGGGCGGGTCCTGGGGTGTGCCAGCTGCGACTGGCTAAGTCCTAAGAGAAGGGCTCCGGGAGGGCCTCTGTGGAGGCAAGTCTGGGGCATCGCGACTTAGACGGGACTGATGGGAGGTAAAGGAGGATTTGCCCACACGGACATCATAGAGCCAACGACTCCGAGTCTGGGTGGCATCTAGAGCTACATCAGACACACGTCGTTAAGGCCAAGTTGTGCCTAAACTTGACCTCCTACAGCGCTGACCTGTAGAACCTCCCCGCCTCCCGTTTTCAGGAAACACTGGTCTGCTTCGGGACCGTGGCCTCCCTGCAGTTTCCGTTCGAGGATGCGGAACCTTAGCTCGAGTGAGAGTGACCCCACATTGGTCTGGTGTGTCGGGGCCCAGTGCGGGAGCTAACGGAAAACCATGGCCTCCTCTAACTTATTTCACGGTATCGGTCCTGTTCCGCCCGAAATGCGGTGTCTGGGCCTCTCATGGGTCCCGGGAGCGGGCTGGTTCGGTCCCAGGCCACAGCGGCAGGGCGGGAGAGCGCGCACGGGGTCGGCCCGGCGGGCCCGGGATTCCCGACCTCGCGGCGGCTGGCTGGCCGAGCCCCGGCGGGGAGGGTCGGG
>NW_006159840.1:6527442-6541837 GCF_000334495.1 Tupaia belangeri chinensis | reverse complement strand
CCCTGACCCCGCCGCGGGGCCGCGCACGCCTCCCACCGCCTCCGCTCGCTCCTCGGAGCCGGCCGGGCGCGGGCCATGGAAGTCGGGAGACGGCAGGAGGAGACCGGCAGGCCGCGGTCGATACGCACTGCGGAACTGAGGACTGGAAGGCCTGGGCCCTGGGGAGGGGTTCGAAAAATGAGCAAAACCCCGAGCCCCTTCACCCCGAGGCTCGCCGAGGGCACGTCCTCGGTCGGCGGCAGTGCCAGGCCGGCCGGGCCCTCCGAGCGTGCCCCGCGGTGCCCGCAGCTCGAGGCCCCGCGGCGTGTAAAGCCCGGGTGTGTCAGGTGAGGGCTTCTTGTCTGGCCTGTCCTTCCGAGTGCCTTCCTGGTCATCGTGTTGCCCCAGTACCCGGCGGGAGGGATCCGAGACAGACCAGCGGCCGCCCTCGGCCACCGCAGTGACCAGGTGCTGACGCAGGAGCCCGGGCAGCGGCCGGGGTAGGAGCCAGGGCTGGCGATGCCGGCGGGCAGTACACGGCTTGCCCGACTCGGGGCGTTTCTTGAGCCTGTTTTGAGCTCCCCTTGCTGCTCTCGTTTGCTGTAGGCGCAGTACCCCCAACCCGGTGTGGCCAGGGGAACTCGCGTGTACCCCCAGCCCGCCCGGGCACGCCAGGCCCTTTGCGAGGGTGTGCAGGGTGCTAGACCTGCCGCTGTCCAGGGCGGCCCCAGAACAGCTTCCTAGCTCCTGGGCGGCACTCGGGAGCCCACCGAATGGAGGGGACCCAGATGCTCAGAGAAGTGGGGGGCACGAGATCCCAGCTGGCCGGGGCTGAGAGGACGTGGGCGTTGTCAACACATTTCCAGGCACCGACACGTGTCTGCCGCCGTTCAAGGTGTGGGCGTTGTGACAGTGGCACAAGAACTTCCCCAAGCTGGAACTCACGTTCTAATTGGAAGTAGGTAACGGGCGTGCAAGTAGGTGACGCTCAGATGGCGCTGAGCGTGGAGCAAGGCGCAGTGGGACCCCTGTCACCAGGCTGGTCAGTCAGGCCTGGTACGGTGACACAAGGACACGGAAGATGGGGCTCGAGAGCCACTGGCACACCTGGGCACTTGCGAGTAAGAGCCCCGACCGCGGAGCGCAGCATGTTTGAGGCTGGAAGGGCCGAAGTAGAGGGAGGGGGAGGGGAGCCGGACGTCCACAAGAGAGTTTTAGCCTGAGTTCCATGGGGAGCCTTGGCTCGAGCAGGGGTGATCTAGGTGACCAATTCGGATTTTTTTAGAGACGTTTTTGCGAATAGGGCATGAGTGTTCACCAGGGGAACAGAGAAGGACAGACAGAAAACAGGAAATCACCCCCCAGGGGGATGGCCATGCCACAATCCCTTCTCCATTATTCTCTCAGAATTTGGGGCATGCGTGTACACACACCCGGCCCCTCATGAGTTTGAAGCCTCCGGGTCTAGGCCTCGAACTGTGGTCAGCTATATGGGAGCCCAGTGACATAACCATTATGCTATATGCTGGTTCCCTGCTTTGGATTTTAAAGGATCATTCTGGTTGATCATTCTGATCTGCAGGTTGGCTGTCGGGGCAAGGCAGGGCCAGCACCTGGTCAGGAGACCAGTCAGCATTCCCTGTAAGGGGCGTCTGTGGCAGGCTTAGAGCAGGGCCCGTCCGGGGTCCGTGCCTGTGCAGCTGTTGATGGCCTGGACATGCGTGAGCAGGAGGAGTCCAGCTGCCTCGCGGGGGCTGCCTGCGCAGGGAGAGAGGCCAGGGGCAGCCAAGCAGGGCGTCCAGAGGCGGCAGAGCTGGCGGGAGGAAGTGGGGGAGAAGTGTGGTCACCCCCGACGGTGCACAGGGGGAGAGGCCAGCGTGACCGCGGGCTTCTCCGCAGTGTGGGTGTGAGGGTGAGCAGCCGACCGTGGGGCTGCCGCAGGAGCAGAACTGGAGACTCAGGCTGCCCTGGGAGGAGGTGATGGCCCACCTGAGATCTGCGCTGGAGGCCATCGGCCGCTCCAGGGCCATCGTGGAGATGAGGCGGGCACGAGAGCCTCACTGGCCAGGCTTGGGGAGAGTAGACGGGAGGTGGGAGGGTGAGGATTGATTGCGCAGTGAGTTTTGCTGGAGAGCCAAAAAAGGGATGTTAGATGATGGGTGGGGTCAGGGAGCAGTTTATGGAATTTCTTTTTTAGATATTTGCCATAGGGTGCGTGCGCTCGCCGGAGAGAAGCAGACAGAGAGAAAATGAGAACTCACCCCGGGGGATGGCCACTCCGCGGTCCCTTCTCCAGTCTCTCCTGGGATTTTGGATGTGCACACACACAGTCTCAACAAGTTTTCCAAGCCACTGGGTCCAGGATTCAGACCATATTCAGCTCTGTGGGATCAGGCCGCCCTAACCACCTCGCCACCTGCTGGCCCACGTGTGGTATTACTGTACGGGTGGCAGCTGGGGACCAACGTGATCCTTCTTAGTCTCCTGTAGCCCTCAGTGACTTCCTGCAGTCTGAACCTAGCCCAGGTTCCTTCCTAGCCTCTCCTGCCTGCAGATGAGGGGCCTTGCCACCTCTCCTCTCACCCCCACCCTCACTTCCTCCTTTTACTCCCTCCCCTTCCCCTCCTCCTCCTCCCTCTCTTCCCCCTTCTCCCCAGGTCTCTCAGGCTGGGGCTGTCTTTGCAGTCTGAGCTTTTCCTGGCTCTTCCTGAGATGGGCTTGCCCCTTCCTGGGTCACCTCTGCAGGGAGACTCTCTCTGGTCCCAGCTCTCTGCCATTTATTCCGGGGCTGCCCTCCAGGGCTGCCCTCCTGAGCTGCCCCATGTGCGAAGTGCCGGTTTCCTCCAAGGACCCGGGATGGTCCGAGGAAGGTAATCCCTCCGTGGCCTGGGGGCTGCGGTCTGGAGTGACCACACTGCCCACATCCACCATGCATCCGTTCCCCCGTGTCGCACTGTACGGAGAACAGTCGCAGCAGTGAGGCGTGCATTCCCCTGAGCCCAGGAGCCCAGTGCCGACACCATCTGGCAGGAGGTGGAACCCAGTGCTGACACCATCTGGCAGGAGGTGGAGCCCAGTGGCAGTGAGGCGAGGGGGCCCGTGGACAGAGCCTTGCTCACTTGCCCGGTGGTAAGAGGGTGGAACATGCCCCCGGCCGGCCGCTGACTGGCACCAGTCTGCATCATGGGCACTGGGAGCCCTGCCTCGGGGGAGCATGAGCTCGGGTCTTGTCTCCTGCTGTGTGTCCAGAACCTGCCCCTTGCCTGGCCTGTCACCTGCTCATGGATGCTTGTAGAACACTTAAGAGGGAGACGAGGAGAACTGAGACAGAGCTGCCCTGGGGATGGGGAAAGGTGTCAGGGAGATGGTGCTGTCTCACGCTGTGACACCAAAGGAGACCGTCGCTGGCTCCGTGAGCTGCCGCCAGGTTTCCAGCTGGTTTCTTTGAGTTCTGAAGGTCCACCGTGGCCGCACCCTTGGTCACGGAGAATGGCGAGAATGCTCTGCTTCACAGCCGCGCCCTTCCTCTTTAGTGGGTAACAAATGAGCAAGATAGTTGGTGGGAATTTGCTTCTCGGGGGAGGATGGCGATTTTCATGTGTATTTCATATCTGAGGCTAAATTTAGGGCACAGCAAACATGTTGGTTTTGGCAGGTCAGTACGTGTATTGGTTAGGGTAGGAAAAAGGTAGACATGGTGGTCTTTTGGCGTCCACTAAACTGCTCCTGGTGGTACAGGCCCAGAGTGCACCCTGCCCTGCTCTGCAGGGGTCCAGGAGGGTCCCAATGGTGCAGCCCCAGAGTGCACCCTGCCCCACTCTGCAGGGGTCCAGGAAGGAGGGTCATGATGGTGCGGGCCTGGAGTGCACCCTACCCCGCTCGGCACCGTCCAGGGACCTAGGGGAGTCCCGAAGCCTGAAATCCATTCTCTATCCCAGGAAGCCTGCAAGGCTGATACAGGCCTTGCGCTGCGGGTTCAATATTCTGTTTTCACAAACAAGTAATTGGTCATGCTTCATCGTAGCACTCACCACCTGGAAGGTGGCAGGAAGGGGAGACGCACGGACTGTCACACAGACAACTGTGCTGTTTTGTTGCTCAGGGAAGTAAAACTGACTGGTCGGAAACCAGCGTTTGACATTTACTTTTTTTTTTTTTTTTTTTTTGGAGAGATTTTCGCTATAGGGCGCGTGCACTCGCCAGACAGAGAGAGACATAGAGACAGAAAGCGAGAAATCACCCCCCAGGGGGGATGGTCACGCCGCAATCCCTTCTCCTCTATTCTCCTCTCAGGATCTTGGGCACGCACGCACATGCGCCCAGCGTGAGTTTTAATCCACCAGGTCCGGGACGCAAACCGCGGTTGACCACGTGGGAGTCCAGCGACATAGCCATTACGCTAACTGCTGGGAAACCAGCGTTTGAACTTTTGGCCAGTGGGGCGGTTTAAACTTGGGGCAGAAAGTTAGAATGGAAGTCCTTATGTCATTCTGGACTCACTGTTAGAAGTCACGACTGACAGGTGTGTGTGAGGTGCAGCACGAGGCATGCCCTGCCCACACTGGAGGGGTGGCTCGAGCAGAGTAAGGCTCCCACGTGTTTATGGCCTGTGAGAGCATTCACCACCCCCAGAGTGTGCGCTTTCTCATCAGAACGAGTGAAATTGAGATGTCGTGCAGGCTCATGGTTTAGAATCAGATCACCAGCTTTGCTGCACCAGTAGGTAGCATGGCTGGAAACAAAAGTCCAAATTAGAGCGAATTAAAAACCTTTTAAAATGTGTTGACAAGTGATATACGTTACATTGACTGAGTGTGTTGAGTTATTTTTCTCTACTTTTCATGCTCCATAAGGATTCAAGGATTAATCCATTCAGGTAAGGAATGTAACCAGAGGTATTTAGAGTTATTGTGTATGAAACTTTACATTTTTGTTTAACTTTTCTTGAAAATGTATAGTAAGCACGTGGTTTTATTTTATTTTTTTAAAGAAGTTTTTGCCTTAGGATATGTGCGCTCACTGGAGAGAGGCAGAGATAGTAGGAGAGAAAGTGAGAGATCACCCCCCAGGGGGGTGGCCACGCCACAACCCCTTCTCCTCCATTCTCCTCCAGGATCTTGAGCACACATGCGCCTGGCATAGGTTTCAAGTCACTGGGCTTGGGACTTGAACTGCAGTCAGCCATGTGGGAGCCCAGTGACATAACCACTGTGTACCTCGTGGCCCCCGGTTTTATTTTTAACTATATGGTAACGTAAGTGAGGAATTTGCATTTTTTAATTCAAAAGCTTACTTAATTTTTAATTTCTCGAAAGCTGTTTTTGCCCCTTTGCAGCCATATTGAGAACGGGGAACGGGTGTTTTGATGGTGTATGGGCCCTGGAGTGTGCGTGGTGGCTGTCGCCGGGTCACTCTGCATGTGAAGTATGCAGGCCGGGCGCTCACACTTCTCCCCACACCACATGGGTGGGATTTCATGGCTCATGAGGGTGTGGTTGCTCTCGAAGAGCTTACCACCAGACCTCTGCTTTTACAGGGCTCGAGAGAGAGCTGGACTTTCGGACGTGGTCTTCAGGGAGCTTGCTCTCTTTTGTTTTGTTTTAACGTTTTTGTTGTAAAGTACGTACACTCCCAGAGAGACAAAGGGAAGGTGAGAAATCAGCCCCAGAGGAGATGGCCACGAAGCAATCCCTTCTCCTCTTGGGATTTTGGGCAGGCACACACACATGCCCCTGGAGTTCAGGTCCAGGACTTGAACTGTGGTTGGCCTTGCGGAAGTCTAGCACCTTAACCATCATGCCACCTGCTGGACCCTTAATGGACGCTGTCAGATACATGCTGTGTTAGATGCTGCTGGTGCCTGGCCAGGCTCCCTTTGGTAGGGGTGCAGAGTGTCCCCTTGCTGCTCACCCTGGAAGTGTGTGTCCCTGTCCCCACCCCAACCCCATCTCTTCCAGCTGCCAGCTGGTGGGAGGTGGGTGCCGGAGCTGGCCCTCTGCCTTAAGGAAGGACTTGCATTCTAGCACAGGTCACAGTGCTGGCCAGACTGCGCTCGGGTGTGACCACAGCCCACCGTGTTCCTCCTGCACCTGTCTAGCTCCCTGCACTCCCTCAGGTTCCTGCTGGGAGCAGTTCCCGCATAAGCATCCCTGTCCCAAGCCCTGCCTCCAAGGAGCCTAACCAAGGATACCTCAGACCTGTGAGGCTGAGAAAATGTGTGGGGAAGCCTCTGTACCCCAACCCAGTTTCAACAGTTGCCAGGATTTTATTTACCTTTTTAATCTGTTCCTTATTTTCTAAGTTTATTATGTAATTCACTGTTGTAAGGCACATGTACACACTTGCAAGCCCGAGTGAAAGACAGGGCAGAGACAGAAGCCACAGGGAGTCACTGCCCTGCAGTCTCCTGTTCCCACCCTCCAGCTCGTCCTGATCTCGGTGTCCACTTGTGTGTCCTTAGTCTTCCAGGTCGGCCAGACCTGGACCTGGGGCTGGCAGCGTGGCCTCCACACTGCAGTTCCACACACTGCTGACTGCACCAGTTCTCACGTGCTCTTCCATGAGGGAGAGGGAGATAGAGACAGGCACCTCCAGAGGCCTCGCCTCAGCTCAGCCCTGCACACATAGCCACAGCCAGTGCGCCATTTGGTTACTGCTCTGACTCTGTCTCCCCGACGCTTAACCTGCACTGTGGAACACGCCAGGTGTCATGCCTTGTGTGCGTCTCCGTTAACCTCGCAGGCAGAGACGGGTGGGATGGCACAGCAGTTGTCTCAGACCCAGCAGGACCGACCGCTCCTCAGCATCGATAGCCAGCCCGTGTTCATATCTCCCTCGAGAGTCATGGGATCTCACCATTCTTTTTCTTCCCTCTGCTTTAAGCTTTTATTTACAGAAATTGTTACTTACAACAAGATTTAGGATTTTTCCTTTTTCTTTTCTTTTCTTTTTATTTTTTTTGGAGAGGTTTTTGCTATAGGGTGTACCCTTGGCAGAAAGACAGAGAGAGACAGAGAGACAGAAAGCAAGAAATCACCCCCTGGGAGGATGGCCACGCTGCAATCCCTTCTCCCTTCTCCTCTCGGGATTGTGGGCACGGACGCACATGCGCCCGGTATAAGTTTAAGCCACTGGGACGTACATGCGCCCGGTATAAGTTTAAGCCACTGGGTCCGGGACTCAAACCATGATCGACTACGTGGGAGTCCAGGGACATAGCCATTATGCCATCTGCTGGTCCCCTACAAGATTTAGGGTTTAAAAAAATTATTATTCATAGTTGAGAGCATGCACACGCACGCAGGAAGCACCCTGTGGAGGGTCTAGTCAGGCCGTGGTCTGCCCCTCCAGCCCAGCAGTGTCGGGGTGCATGCACTCCATGCACTTCAGGTCCACCCCACTGGAGATCTGAACCTCTGGGCCTGCAGGGTCCAGCTCTGGAGTCCAGGAGGCTAGAGCCTGAGCCCCAGGCAGGGCCAGATGTCACTAGTCTTACGTGACAGCTGCAGTGCAAACTGAAGATTCAGAGAATGTGGAGCGTGGGGCTCGCCTTGCTGCAGTGTAGCGAATCAGATGCCATGGCGCTCTGAGACATGTTCTGCTTCCTTCTCTCTCAAGGTCCTGGATGCCTCGTCCCTTAGTTTCAGCACCAGGTTGAAATGGTTCGTCATCTGCTTCGTGAGCGGCATCTTCTTTTCCATCCTTGTGAGTCGAGACTTCCTGTGGTTTAACAATGTCTGTGCTGTTTAGACTAACCCTGCCTGGTACAGCAGGCAGCCCCTTTGGCTGAAAGTCGTTAGACTGTCTTAATGGAACCTCTGTAAGTCACCTGGAATAAAGGGGTAGAGGTCGAGAAAGAAGGTGGAAAGCATATTTGGGGACTCGTACAAATTGTTGTATCGAGATAGCCGGAGGGCCAGCGATCTAGGTGTGTGTTACCTCGCTTAATTTGCCATTGTTGGTGAGCTCTGAGTTTGAAGTGTGAGTCGTCAAGACGAGCGCCCCGGGGGTTTTGTCCTTGCCCACGTGTGTACTCACACAAATGGCAGATGGTGCGGGTCAGTGTGTGGTAGGAACCAGCGTGCAGTCAGAAGTCACCCCCCTCTCCTGACGCTCCCGTCAGATCTCAGGCCCACACCGACAGAAACACCGCGTAAGCACGGCGGTGCCCCACACCTCTGCTTAGGCACGGAATCACAACAACTGTACTGTCTGACTTAGGGAACTGGATTGCTGTGGCTTCCCGGTGGCATAAAGCTTTTTGCAGTGTTTTATACCTTTGGAAATCTCGCCGCCTTGGCCAGGTATGTATGGAGTTCGGCTTCGCAGGTGTGTGCTCGCGATTGCTACCGAGTTTGCCTTCTGAGAAGGCTCTCCTGAGGAGATCTGCTTCTGTAGCTCTGCATGTTGTGAGTTCAGCCTCCGCGTTTCTGTTCACTCCCTGCATATGTACGGAGAGCTGTGTGCCTGCTACTGTGTCATAGCAGCGGAGTATTAGCGACGGGCATCGCCCACTTAGGGGGGCCTACCGTGTCATGCCAGTGGAGTATTAGCGACGGGCGTCGCCCTTCTTGAGGGATCCCTCCTATGTGCAGGATGGTGCCTGGTGTTCATGTCCTTTACAAGAAGTCCAGGAGGTGGGTACTTCCCCATGTGACAGTAGGAGGTAGGAGCAGGGAGCCCCTGTGACACACCTGCTAAGCTGACCGAGGGGAGAGGTGGGCCCCTAGCCCAGCCTGGAGCTGCTACTCTAGGGCTTGCTGGGACAGCTCTGGCTTTAGTGAGGGGACTCTGGAAGGGGAGCCGGAGCGGGTCTGGTGGTGGTGCCAGGAATGACAGGGCGGGCACGGGGTGGTGTGCAGGCGCAGGGAGGCCACTCTACAATGGGTGCCCAGGGGTGCCTCGGTCCTGAGTGCATCCTTGGGTGTGTCGATACCTCTTGGAACGGTTGGAAATGTTCTTTTGAAGGTAAGGGAAACATCCAGCAGACTTAGTGAGAGACTTCTGTGAACTCGTTTTTCCAGAGCAGTTATTTTTGCATAGCCAGGCAGGCTGGTATACCCCTGTCTCTGTGTTTTGTCTCAAATAGTACATGCTTCTTAATGGGGCCCGTGAAGCAGCTGAAGAAAATGTTTGAAACAACAAGATTGCTTGCAACCATTATTATGCTTGTAAGTAAATAGGGAACATTTCTAAACTCCGTTACAGTGTGGGTTGTGAGTGCCTCCCTGTCCTCACGCGTGTGCTGCCTTGGAGTGGAGCGATGTGACTGTGAGGCCGTGTGGGTGAGGATTGTGGGTGGTGCGGTGTTCTCTTGCCCTGCTGTCTGGGATCCAACATTGTAGCTCTGTGCATTTAAAATGAGGAGTCAGGCTGGGTACGTTTCACTTTTGAACCCTGTAGACTGTTTCCTAAGGGTTGTTGCTTGCACTCTTTGGTGGGTGGGACTGCAACACAGGTGACTTCTGAGTCCACTTGGGTCTCCTTGGTGGGTCCTGGCGTTACTCACCTTCGGGCCCGTGTCTCTTCCCTGCGTGCTACCAGCCCAGTCATCCTGACAGCCGGGCTCCGTAGGACGTCACATGTGCCTCCCTTGCACGGTGGGCTCTGTGCATGGCTATTAGCCCATGGCTCTTACGCATTCCCTCCATCGGGCAGGGGGAAGTTGGTACTTGGGTTATGAATACAGCTTTCATCAGCTGGCTCTGTGGTCCGGAGCTTAAGGGAGCAGGTTCCCACGTGGCCAACCATATGGTTTGATTCCTGTCCTGGTGTCTTGGAAAACGCAGAGTGTGTGTGCCCGTGTGCCCCAAATCCTGACAGGGTTGGGAATAGAGAAGAGACCACAGCATGACTACATACCATTGCAGAGATCATCTCTCTGTCTCTCTAATGCTCCTGTGCCCTCTTGCTTTCTTACTCTCTGATGAGCATATGCTCCCTCTGGCAAAAATAAATAGATAGATAGATAGATAGATTGAGCTTTTGTCTTCATACGTGTTGAGTTTAGTTGATCATTGTTTTGTGTGTTACGGCAGAGCAACCCAAGTGCCCGTCCCTGCCTCCTAACTCACTTGTTCAGGGTCTGTTGCAGACTTTGACTTAAAGCATTTCAACATTTAAGGAATTGAAATATCCTCATCAGCTGATTAGTTTTCATTTTTATTTTTTAACTTCTTTTTTTTTTAGAGTTTTGCCATAGGGTGTGTGTGCTTGCCAGAGAGAAGTGAGAAATCACATATACACACACACACACACAGACACACACCCACCCTCTCTCCCCTTGAGCAATAACCACACTGCCATTCTCCTCTTGGGAATTTGGGCATGTGTGCACATGGGCTGGTGTGGTTGTTTTGTTTTTTTTTTTAGTTACCAGTTCTGGGACTCGAACCTCTGAGTTGGCTGTGGGATCTAGCACTTTAACCACCACATCACCTGCTGGATGCTTAGTTTTTACTTTTAACTTCAGGTTAAGTTTTCTTACCTGAAATGCTTGGAACAAGAATTGGTTTTGGATATCAGCCATTTTGGATTTTGCAGTTTTTATATTCACATAATGAGATAGCTTGGGGATAGGACTCAAGTTCAAATATAAAATGTATTTGTTTGTTGTTTTTTGGAGAGGTTTTCGCTATAGGGCACGTGCTCTCCCCAGACAGAGACATAGAGAGAAAGCGAGAAATCACCCCCAGGGGGGATGGTCACGCCGCAATCCCTTCTCCTCCATTCTCCTCTCGGGATCTTGGGCACGTACACATATGCGCCTGGCGTGAGTTTTAAGCCACCGGGTCCAGGACGTGAACCATGGTCAACTACGTGGGAGTCCAGCGACATAGCCATTATGCTAACTGCTGGTTCCCTAAAATGTATTTGTTTCTTACATTCCTTATACACATGGTCTCAGGTAGTTTTGTACAATATCTTTGTAATGTAGCTAAATGCAGCAACCTGTCACATGGGGTCAGCTGCAGAATTTCCCTCTTGTGGCAGAGTGTCAGTGCTCAAAAAATTTTGCATTTTGGACCATTTGGAATTTCGGAATTAGGGATGCACAAGCTGAATTAACGCAGGCTTTTCAAACACAGCTGTCTTTGTTAACTTCTACGTAAGGAAGTCAGCCTTTTTAATGTACTCTGCCTCACAGGCTTCTCCCATTTCTTCCCAGAGAAAAGGTTCACAGGTTAATGTTTTTACTTGCCAGAGGGTGTGCGCACATGTGGGGGTGGGGGCACACGTGTGAGCCAGGCACCCCGGGGAGTGTGGTCACACCAGAATCCCTTTTCCTCCGTTTCTCCTTCCCATCAGGATGCTGAGCGTGCAAGTACACGCACTCCGCGTGTTTTCAAACCTCCAGGGCCAGGACTTGAACTGTATTCAGCTGTGTGGGATCTGGCTCCCTTGACCACTGTGCCCATAGGCCTGGCCCTGCTTAATGTTTATTATTTACGTCTCTGTCCAGCCTTATATTTTATTCCCATTTCGTAACCTTCCAGTTATTCTGGATCTCTTACGCTAGCGTATGCTGGCATGTATGGGAACAGTGACCCTCACAGGGTTGCTGAGGGTCATCTTATACTGTTAGACGACAAGACGTTGTTATTCCGCTAAGATTTTACTTATGTTTGTTTAGGGTGGCACTTGTCGGGGCCAGCAGACGGCCTAGTGGTTAGGGTGCTGGACTCCCACATTGCTGACCATGGTTTGAGTTCTGCACCTGGTGGCTTGAAACTCACATCAGGCGCATGCGCAGGTGTTCCAGTGATGCCGGGAAGAGACTGTGGTGGCCCCGGGTGATCTCTCCCTTTCTCTCTCTGTCTTTCTCTGGCCCCAGAAAGTGCACCTGCTCTAAGACAAGGACCGCTGCAAAAATTAAACAGATGGCACTTGTCACTGTCGTGATAAATGTGCACCTCGCTTGAACAAGCCGAAAGTCGAGAGGCCACTAGAACATTTGGAGATACAAAGTAACTCCCCAAAGGGATCATTCATTGTCTTTACTGTTAAAGTTGGTTTCTGTCATAGCGTGAGCGAGAAGGATGAGCACCCTCAGCACGGTGTCCTGCCATGACCCCTCCCAGGGCGCTCCCGCTGGCCGGAACCAGTGTGTACAGGCTGACAGGGACTCGCCCCGGACTTCGCACAGCAGCAGTGGTGACCGTGCTGGCTGGAGCTGGCCCGTCACGCTGGGTGTGCTGGAGCCGCAGTGGGAGAGTCCCCGTCCTCCGTCAGACTTTGCCTGGGCTGACTTGCCAAGGAGAGCGGGTAGAAATGGGTCTGGCCTGGCCTCGGGCAGTCAGGTGACGCTGCTCACCTTTCCAGGTTCTCTTCCAGGGGCCACGTGGCCATGTAACTCGTGTAGCCACGTGAGCACAGCATCCCCCTCTGCCGACCCCACACCATGGTGACCCCCTCCCCCTGAAGTGAAAGGCCGTCAGGAGAACTGCCCCATGCTGGCCCGACTGGCGCGCTCACAGCCCCACTGGCTGATGGCGGAGCAGCCTGGGGCAGACAGGTGGTGTCCACCCGGCTCCCAGGGCAGATGGGGGCCTGGGGCTGCCCGGCTCCCCCAGTGTGCACCAGAGTGTGCGTCTTCACAGCCTCTGCTGCTCCCTCCTGTCCCTGCTGTCAGTAAGGCAGGTCAGGGGCTGGTCAGAGCTGCTTTCATAGGGTGGAGAGTGATCTGAGAGTGGGGACAATGGAGTCACCTGGTGAGGCTGAGCCGGGTGGAAGACCACGGGGTCGCCCTTGCAGGCATGAGACAGGCCCTGACAGCCCAAGGGCAGCTCCTCGCCCTCGGGCGGCCTGCGGTCCTTTCTCGGCCAGCAGGTACGGGGGCACTGGCTTTGCTCAGGAGTGTGGTCCCGCCAGCACTGCAGAAGGGGACCGCGGGCAGCGGTGTCCGCGGTGCACGCAGAGCAGCGCCTGACTCTCTCTCTCTTCTGCAGCTGTGCTTCGTGTGCACCCTGTGTGCTGCTCTCTGGGTAAGTGACCAGCCACGCTGGCTTCAGCTGGCTGCCTGTCCCCTCATTACACCGTCATGTCATCTCAGAGTGGCTCAACGTCCAGTTCCTCAAAACCCCGAGACTGGGGGCATGTAGGCGTCCCGGACTGTGTGTGGTGGCACGGTTAGTGGCCAGGTGTGCAGCAGCCCAGGCAGGCGGAGGGAGTGAACCTGCTCGCCTCACCCCTAGGTCGGGCAAACCCTCCCGTGGGACAGGACAGGCCTGTGGCCTCTGCGGGGCCGGCTGCTGGGATGCAGCCGTGACTGGGGCAGGGCCAGGAGGGCAGCAGGGGCACAGGGCTGGGAGGAGACAGACAACGAGCAGAGAGCCAGGGGACCCGGCTTGGCTTGCCCTGGAGGGTGTGCCACTCACTCCTCACCTGCCTTCAGAGGGGGCCACGCGTCGCCTCCGGTGGGCAAGTGCTCTGTGCCGCTGTTCACCGTGCCCCTGCCACTTACCCGCTGTGCCCCGTGTCATTTACCCCCTCCCCGTGCCTCTATCCGCCGTGCCCCGCTACTTCCCGGGAGGCCAGAGGCCATGCTTGGGCTGTCTAGAAGACTACACATTTAAAGAGGACGTGGCAGCATGATTTTTTGAAATAGTCTTTGAAATATTCTGGTTTTCCTGTGTTTTGATGACGTAAGGACTGAAATTTAGATGCATGAGATTCATTTATTCACTTACTCTTCATTTCTTAGTGATACTTAAAAGAGCATTCTCAGACAGGCTCTGCACATCACTGTGGAACACTGATTTCTGGAGTTGAAATTGGTAGTCCATTTACTTAGTAAACTAGGCTAAGTGGGAATGAGAAAATAAAGATAGTGATGAACAGTTCTCAAAATAGATGTTTGTAAAACAGTCGTGGAAATTGTTTATATTACTCCATAAAATAGCTTTTCTTCAAAAGAGTAACTCAAGAAAAAGAGCACACGCAATGAGTAAAATAAGGAAAGGATAAAAATAAATAAATAAATAAGAATAAGTAAATTCCACTGGTTTCTCGCGTGTCCTTGGTGGGGCCGGGGACCTTGCGGATGGGCGTCCCCTCACCGCCGGGCTGAAGTGCTCTGGCTTTGAAGGGGAAGAAGACCTGAACTTGAGTTGATTATGGAAGATGTTTTTAAATTTGTGAACTCACCGTCTCTGTTCTTGCTGTCAGTGGCATAAGAAAGGACTCGCCCTGCTTTTCTGCATATTGCAGTTCTTGTCCATGACCTGGTAAGTCTCTTTCACACTGGCTAGAGAGCTCGGGGACCTGGTGTGGGAGACTGTGGGCCAGAGTTGGAGGGTGGCTCTGCCTGGACCCTGGGAGGCAGGGAGCTGAGCGAGGTCTAGAGTCCTGCTGGGCCTGCCACAGGCTTGTGCCTCGAGGGGGGGGGGCTGGGGGGGAGTGGGGGGGGCACCTTTGG
>NW_006159840.1:6517834-6526819 GCF_000334495.1 Tupaia belangeri chinensis | reverse complement strand
GGCGGGCGCGGGTTCGAGAGCCCGGCGGGCCCTGCCACAGGCTTGTGCCTCGAGGGGGGTGGGCTGGGGGGTAGTGGGGTGGTCACCTATGTGGGGAGGTCACTGGTGGGGGTGTGCCTTGCTCACGTGTCACACGGCCACGTGACCCCTGGAGGAGAAGCCGGGAAGGTGAGCCTCACTGGGGTCGGGCCAGACCTGCAGGGAGCTCAGTGGGCCTGCATTCTGCAGCGAGCCGCATAGCACCTTCTGGTCCACCCCGCTGTCCACCCTGCAGCCGTGATGTTGCGGCGTCTTCACAGGGACTGTCTTTCTGTGCTTCCCTGGCTCGCTCCATTCCCCGTCTCTGCAGTTGTGCCTCTCTTGCTGGCCAGACCCGCTTCCTCCCTCCTTTCTGGGCCCTGCACTTCTGGTGACTGTGGAGAAGGCCTCGACTGTCTGCCGGATTGCTGGAGCTCTTCCTGGTCAGACGGGAGAGGCTGGCTCCCTTTTTTTTTTTTTTTTTTTTTTTTTTATAAGAACCAAGTCTTGTTTGCTTCCTTCTGATAGTCAGAAAACCCCTTCCTGCTTTTTGTTACTGCTGAAGGGCATGGGCACATATCAGAGGGGGTGGGGGAGGGAGGGAGAGAGAGGAGGCACCAGGGGGCGCTCACGCACAGCCCTTTTCCCTCCATTCTGCATCCCTTCGGGGTTGTGCACGTGTGCACACACGTGCTGGGCATCTTTTCAAACTGCTGGGCTGGGGTTCACAGTGGTTGGCCGCGTGGGCCCTGGCCCCCGAGCCTGCAGGGATCCTCCGCGCTCGCTGCTGTGCTAGGGCCAGCCCATCCTGCACTCCTTAGGGATCAGCTTTCTCTTAGCCCTCGCTCTGCCCTTCCAGGGCATCAGTGTACGGCCTAGTGAAGGTGCCGGTCCCACGGGGGGTCGAGTGCTGGACCCTGACTCCGAAGGAGGATGGAGAAGAGTGCAGCATGGCCGTCCTCCCTGGCAGCGAGTTCTCACTTGGCTCTGGCTCTGTCTCTGTCTCTGTCTCTGTGAGAGACACACAGCAGCACATATGCCCTATTGCAAAAGGCTTTCCACAGCGACACTTCTCCACGTTTCACATGGGCTGTGTAATGTCTTTTCACTCATTTTCATGGAAATGTGAAGAAATGGAAACTGAATCTCATACTTATTTTTTTCTGTTTTGAATTTTGCTGCTTAATCTGTACTTAGTAGTTTACTCCAAAAGGAGAATGTAATTTGTGGAGGAACTTCAAAAAGCTTGTGGAATAATGGAATTAAATATGGCTTTATTTTGGTACGAAAAGTTTTTTGTCATACACATTTTAGTGAACTTTTCGAAGACCCTGAGAGTCTCAGTTTTTTATAGTTTCCATTAGGAAGAAAGCTTAGAAGGCTGGCTGACTTATCACTGAGCAGTTGAAATGTTAGTGCGGGTCAGAGTAAGCGTGGCTGGTGACGCGCCAGGAGGTGGGGGGCCGCGTTGGCACTTGTTCGCAGATGCCAGGTGCAGAGGCCGGCAGGCCTGGTCACACGGTGACGCTGGACCAGGGCCATGCTGACCGCAGCCTGGCATGGCCGCAGTGGTCTCACCCTGTGCCTTTCTCTTGCAGGTATAGTCTGTCATACATTCCATATGCAAGGTGAGCACGTTCGAGTCCCGTCTCCTCATTATTCGTACACAGATTCCTGATAAACCATGTTCATGTTGAAATTTGAAAGGCTTTTTTCTTAAAGGGAAATGAATGATTTTTGAGACAAGATGACCAGAACCCTGTCTGGCGTAGTACCTACCTGTGAGCTCTGAGTCCCTGTGAAGGTGGTGGGCGGTGAGCCTTCCTATTGCCCTTGGGGTTTCCACATGCCTAGGCCCTGTCCTGGCTGCCAACGCTCAGCAGAAACATTTTAGTTGTTTGTCAAGAGGTAACTGCTGTTTCCTTACGTTTTGCCAGAGAAATGTATTAATTTGTAGAGGAAAGAAGACAACTCTAATCTTATTTAGGAGAGATTCATAAACAGTCCGTGGCAAGGCACAGCTTTGCTTTATAAAATTCGAAGACACACTATGTATTTTTTAAAAATAGTGAAATCGTGTGCCTAGTATGAACAGTGAAGGAAACTGGTAGAAATTCTGTTTTTATTCCATTTTAAACATGAGAAGAAGCAAACCAGGCCAGCTGCAGATGAGAAAGCCGCAGAACGAAAGGGCGTGGCGGCGAGCACCCTGGGAGCCTCGGCTGGGGCACCGCTTTGGGCTCTCAGGGTGCACGGAAGGTGGCCTCGACCCCAGGCCCCTCCTGTACCGCTGGACGGTCTGCAGGGAGAACAAGTCTTCTGGAAAGGACCTCTTTCCCCAGAACTTAAGGTCTTGCATTTGCGAACCATGTACTTATATTATTACAAGTGGATATTGGGACCAGCAGTTAGCGTAGTGGCTATTTCGCTGGTTTCCCACGTAGTCGACCCTTCACGTCCTGGACCTGGTGGCTTAAACTCGCGCCGGGTTCATGTGCGTGCGTGCCCAAGATCCTGAGAAGAGAATGGAGGAGAAGGGATTGCAGCGTGGCCATCCCCCCAAAGGGTGATTTCTTGCTTCCTGTCTCTCTGTCTCTCTCTCTCTGGCGAGTACGCGCGCCCTATAGCAAAAAACCCTCCAAAAAAAAAGTAGATTATTAAAACTTAAAAAGTATTAAATGATGGTTCAAACAGCTTTGAAAGGAAATATGAAATGATGTTTATCACTAATTGTTTTGAATTTTTAGGATGTAGTTATAAACATTTTACTTTTAAAATTCAGTTTGTTGGTTTTAATAAAATTAATTCTTTGTTAGATTATGTTTGGCATGTAAATTTCTTTCTGCTAAGCCAGTGTTATATGCTGGCGAAGATTTCCTAAGTAAATACCTTTTCAGAAATTAGCACAGCCCCTCCACGTCTCGGCTCTCGATCTCAGGTGCTGCTCGGCAGTACTGCCGTAGGTCAGAAGGTGTCGGTCTTTGACACACAGTGTGGTCGGTCACGCAGTGCACAGTCACAGAGTGTGTGGCCACGCAGTGTGTGGTGAGAAGGCGTGCGGTCAGTGTGTGCAGAGTTTGCTGAGGTCCCCCCACCCCACTCCCCGCAGACGCGCCCCGGAGGAAGGGACTCTCACCCTCTGCTTTCTCTCCCTCTCTTCCGCCAGGGACGCCGTCATTAAATGCTGTTCCTCCTTTCTGAGTTGAAAATCAGGAACTCGTGGCAAAGACTTCCCTGGCTGCGGCTGCCCTCTGCGGTGAAGGATGCTTTTCCCAGTGAAAGGATGACCCCGAGAAGCCCGCAGTGGCAGTCTGAGCCCGTGTGTATGTACTGGTGGATCTACGCTTGATTAAACTGTTACGTGCCTGTAACTGTCCTTTCACGATGCCTCATTAATATGTTTTCTCAGAGATAAGGAGATTTTAATTACTGCCACTTGTAAATTATTGTTAGCCAGTTTTTTTAATCTGCTCAGACAAGCTTTTGAAATGTGAATATTTAAGGGATAAACCTGTGTTGCAAGATATGTTCAGCTTGTTTTTTTAATGTCTGCGTTTTTAAGACTTTTAAAAAAACTTTAAATGTGAAACTTTTTACTTTAAGCCAAAAAAATGCATATTATGTGTAGTAAAAAGTAATATATAAATCTTTACAATTTTGAAATAAACCCACCCATGGAAAAGCAAAATTTTCTGGGTCAAATGTATAACACTTTAATTGATTCTGTTTAGTAAGGTTTAGTTGAGGCAACATGGAATCTTCCTGTAGGGAAGTGAGGACGGCAGGGTCTCCGCCCCGACGTCTCCGGAGTACAACGTGTGCGCCCTGGGCCCTGGCTACCAGCAGCGGTGCCGTGGGAAGGCTGGGGCTCCCTGGGAAGAGGGCAGAGGGGTCTGGGTGGTGGGTGCTGTGCTAATGGTTACATGGCTCTTGGGGGCAAGTTGTCTGGGGGACTGGGGCTCCAAATGGCCGCAACCATGGCCAGGTGGGTCTTGGCAAGGCCCCAGCAGCAGAGGGTGGCTAGAGGCAGAGAAGCGTTTAGGGTCCTGCTTGCCAGCTTAAGCTTTTTCACCTCTAGACCAGGGAGACCCCAGGGCCCGGCCTTGGGTCTCAGCCTTGTAAGCCGTCCTGGTAAAGGTCGGGGACCCTCTCGCAGGCGGAAAGGTGTGGATGTTTGGGGTCTCCCAGGTAGCTGGGCCGGTACCCAGCTGGTAAAGCCAGGTGGCACTGCAGCTGCGGGTGGAGGACCTGGAGCCAGCACGGCAGGTCTGCAGTGGGCCGGCCAGCCCCAGGAGGCTTGGCCTGGGTTACCAGGCTGGCTGCTTCCCAGGAGCTGGGGGGCATGTGGGGCTGTGGGTTGCTCGGGGAACAGCGGGGATAGCTGGCGTGAGCAGCTGCTCCTCGGGAAAGCAGGTGGCACGGGTCTGCGGGGGTCATCACCTGCCTGCACCACGTGGCGCCACAGCACACCCGCCACTGCCCGACCAATGTCCTCTCCATGTTAGAGGCCCCCGGGGTCCTCTCACCAGGCCCAGGCCAGGTGTAGCCGTGTACACACTGTCCACGTTGCGGCCAAGGCCAGTGGTCACCGCTCTGCCTGCCGCCCTGGAACTCTGAGCGTGGACACATCGGTGGGCCACCAAACTCCATGCCAGGGGCAACGTGCCCGGCCTGAGTTGCAGGGCATTAGCAGCTTCTTCCCACCACCCCTTGTTTGCTTCTCTCCCTCCAGGTTACAATAAGAAACCAGGTACTGAGCTCGGCTCTCCCGGTGGAGCAGGCCAGCAGCATCAGGGCAGCGTATGGGGGCTGCAGCTTCCACCTGAGCACTTCGCAGAGGGCTCTGCCCCGCGGTGGGGGTAGTCGTGGGGCACGTCACTCCTTTTAGGTTCCCGCCATCCTCAGCTCCGTAAGCTGGCAGGGTCTGAACGCTGAACAACTGTGTTACTTAGTTTACAAAATACCTCTTTGCCATTAGAAATCTGTCACCAGGATGGGTTTGTTGTTGTTGTTTTAAATGTATTCACTTCTTTAAAGTCTCAGTTTTAATTGCTAATAGGGTCGACATCAGAAAGAATCCACAAAAACAAGCCCCTTGGGGTTGCGTGGTTCTTTAAAAAGTAACAGTCCTGGGAGCCCTGGACTTGGAGGGTGGGGGTGCTGGTGACCTCACAGCCTGGACTGGCCTCTCCCATCAGCCATGGCAACTGGCTAGACTTTGTTTCTTCATCTGTAAAATGAAAACATTACTAGTACTTCTCTCTTCAGGCTCCCCTGTGCTTTAAATGAAATCATTCAGATAAAGTGGTTTATTTCATGGGGAATAGATGCTGTCTATTATAATCATTATAAAAGAGAAAAAAGAAAGACTTTAAAGTAATTAGTATCTGAACGGTTTCCAAAACGTCTTATAATCCCGTAGGGCTTTCATAATAACAGATCGGGGTTGGCAGAAGAAATCTAAACACAAGTTATTGACAGTCTCTTTCTCAGTAATGGGGATTTTTAAAAACTGGAATTAGCTTTTCCTTTTTTGCCAGGGGGTGTGTGCACTACCAGAGCAAGAGCAAGCACGCCCCTCCCCCACCAGTGGTGTGCGGTCACACTGCGGCCCTTTTACCTCTGTTTCTGCATCCTGTCAGGATTCGGGCACCCACCCAGAGGTGCCCAGTGGTCGGCGGAGTGGGATCCAGCTCCCTATGCATTGGGCTCCACGGCTCCTACTGTTTTCAAGGTCAGGTTTAGTTTTAGTTCTAGATTTTTTACTACTTTCGGCCAAATTAAGTAAAATTATTTGAATCGAAGTACATAACGGAGTGTAGCATGTGGAGGGGGTGTTGGGAAACAGTCTGCTCTCTGTTCCGATGTTCGGGAACACGTTTGTAAGTGTTACATCCTGAGTGAGTGTGGCTACATGACAAAGCCGGGCACCGTGTGGGTCGTGGCTGATCTGGGTACGGTTTTGTTACCAGCTGTGATTGCACTTCCGGCCAGCTGCATGTGGAGCGCAGCTGTGTGCCTGGGCCCGCACATGCACTGTAGTGTGGGCTAGCTGCACGTTTCACTCCTCCTGAAAGTGTCTTACAGGGGAGCTGTCAGGAAAGGCTTTGGTGCCAACCTCGTCCAATAGAATGGGGGTGGGGTCACGTTCATTCCCAGAAGGTGACAGTCTGAGTGACTGTGAAATTGGAAAATACATGGGCAGTGCTAAGAGCATGGGTTTGGTTTTACTCACATTGGCCAGCTCATCCGCTGGTGAGTTCAGGAAGCTCAGGTGAAGCACAGGCGTGTTAGGTGGCTTGTGACCAGGTGAGTTCGGGAAGCTCAGGTGAAGTGCAGGCGTGTTAGGTGGCTTCTGACCAGGTGAGTTCAGGAAGCTCAGGTGAAGCGCAGGCGTGTAGGTGGCTTGTGACCAGGTGAGTTCGGGAAGCTCAGGTGAAGCGCAGGCGTGTTAGTTGGCTTGTGACCAGGTGAGTTCGGGAAGCTCAGGTGAAGCTTGCGACCAGGTGAGCCCGAGCACATGGCTCCAAAAGTGCTAAACGAGCATGGGGTTTTACGACTGAGTGTTACAATTGAACATGGAAACAGGTGCCACCACTGCTGTGTCCTGGGCATGTCATGCCACAGCCCGTGTCATCTCACACGTGACTTCTTGACACCCTCTCCCGTCCCCTCTCCGTCATGAGGTGTGGCTTAGCTGCTTCTTGGACTCCCCTTGCCCTGGCACTGTCCTGGCTGCCCAGGTCGGCCACACCGAGTGTGTGACTTCCACACTAGCCACAGCATGGGGACTGAGAGCCTCCACACATGCCTTCTCCAACTCTCCCTTCCCGGGCCCCGCCAATCTTTTCTGACTTCTCAGTGATTTTTTTATTTTCTAGAGAGATTTTTGCTATAGGGCTTGTGTGCTTCCAGAGACAGAAAGAAAGTGAGACCTCACCCCGGGAGAGGGCCCCTCTGCAATCCCTCCTCATCGGTTCTCTCGGGATCTTGGGCACGCTCACACATGCACCTGGCATGAATTTTAAGCTGCTGGGTCCAGGACTCGAATTGCAGTTAACTACTTGGGAGTCCAGCGAAGTAACAGCTATGCCATCTGTTGGTCGCCTTTTCTGACTTCTCTACCAGGTGCCGCAGGCTTCATGGCCAGGGTAGCTGGGTGGGCGGGTGCTGGGTGTTTTCACCTGAGTCTGCAGGCTGAGGCGTCCGTCCCTTCTGGGGCAGCGCCCACTGTGAGGTGCAGAGGCCCTTGCCCTCACTGACAGAACCCACTTGGTCCTGGGCTTTCAGGGGCAGAGAGAGAAGCTGCTCAGCCCCCCTAGCCGCTGCCTGGGCCGGGTACTCAGTCAGGGACTGGCACACGTGGAGCCCGGGCTGGGTCAGCTTGGGAGGACTTGGAGGGCTTGGGGCCTAGTCTGGTGAGCGTGGTCAGCCAGTATGCTCACTTTCTCTTCTTGGCTTAAGAATGCCCACATCCTGGGACTAGCAGGTGGCGTAGTGGTTATGTTGCTGGACTCCCACGTAGTCAACCGTAGTTCAAATCCTGGACCTGGTGACTTAAAATTCACAGTGGGCATGTGTACCCAAAATCACTAAGGGAGAATGGAAGAGAAGGGACTGCTGTGTGGCCGTCCCCAGGGAGGGGGTGATTTCTCACACGCTCGCTCTCCTATAGCAAAAGCCTCACACACACACACAAGAATGCCCACGCCCCTGCTGGGTGGGGTGGGCTTCCCCTAATCCAGTCACCCCTACCCACAGGCGCGTCCTAGTCTCCCTCGTTCTCACAGTTCTGGTCTGGCTTTGGCCTCAGCCCTGGCGTGGAGCCTTGCTCTCCCATCCTCAGAGCTGCCCTGTGGGGCGGGCACCCTCTGCAGGCCCCTGTTTCAGCCAGCTGCCCACAGCACCGGCCCACACACGCGGCTGTCGGTGAAGTACTCGCTCTCAGGTGTCCTGATGGCCTTATTCTAAGACTGTTTAATCCGTGGGACAGATGAGATGCGTCCCAGTCAATGGCTGTCTCTGTGAGAACTGTTCTGGCACCCTGAGTCCGCAGCTGCCTCAACTGGTGCCCACGGTGCCACGGGGCTGGGGTACTTGGCTTACGTCTTAGTTGACCTGCATTTGAATGTGCTCTTTTTCTGTTTAAATAATTATTTACCATCATTATTTTTCCATTTTTGACCAAAGGGAGACAGAGAACCAGAAAGAGGTAGAGCAAGCCGCCAGGTCCAGGACTCGAACCGCAGTCAGCCATGTGGGAGTCCAGTGCCTTTAACCACCACACCACCTGCTGGCCCTGACTGTGCTCTTGGGCCACCCTCACACAAGGTTTCCAAGCAGATGGGATGGAAAGTGTGTTTTCATCTAAACAATAGATACTTTTTTCCCCCAAAGGACACAGAGGGAGAGAGAGAAGCCCCCGAGGGATGGTCATGTGGCATGGCAATCCCCTCTCCATTCCCCTGGCAGGATTTTGGGCATGCACACCACTGCACTGGTTGTTTCAGACCCCTCCCCACGCGGGCCCCAGCCCCCGAACCACCACACCCCCTGCTGTGGGCCTGTGATTATTTTTAACAGAGGGCTGTCTGTGTGAAACTTTGACTTCTGATTCCCTGCTTCGTAATAGCTGGATCACTCATTCTACAGACGTGGGTGCTGAAGGAAAGCCCCGTCCCTAGGCCTTTGGGGTCTGTCATTCCTTCTGGGCTGCTGGGCAGCACTGCTGGCAGGAAGGACACTGTCCTAACGGGGCGACTCTCACCTATTAGACACAAAATTGGGTTTTTACTTTTACGATGACTGTCTTTTTAAACAATTTTATTTAACTTTTATTTTTCATTTGACCAGAAAGAGAGAGGGGGAGGGAGAGGCAGGGAAAGTAGAAAGCAAGCAGCCAGGCTGAACAGAGGGCCGTGTGGGGGTCCAGCGCCCTTAACCAACGCCACCCGACGGGCCCGGAAA
>NW_006159840.1:6506275-6517074 GCF_000334495.1 Tupaia belangeri chinensis | reverse complement strand
CGCCCTCGTCCCCCGGCCACGTGCGCTGCGCCTAGGCCTGCGTGCTCCGGCCACAGCCCAGCGAGGGCCTCCACCGCCGGAACCGGGCTCGGGACCCCCGCGGGGGCCGGCCCCGACGATGCCGTGCGCTTCTCCTTGAGCCTCACCCCCGAGGCCATCCTGGTCATCCAGAGACGCCACCTGGAGAAGCAGCTGCTGGCGCGGTCTCGCAGGCCCTTTGTGTCGCCGTCACCCTTGCCCTCGGCCGACCCCAGGCGCCTGCTCGCTCCCTGCCCCCGGGCCAGGGCCACAGGTCCCCGCAGAGGTGGCGTCGACGCCGCTCCAGCCCCCGGCCCTGGCCACCACCACCCCGCGTCCCGCTCCTGCCTGGCGGCCTGCAGGTCCCTGAGCCCGGCCCGCGGCCCGGCCCGCGGCCTGCCGACCTGCACCCGGTGCTCAAGGTGTCACTGCTCAACGAGCGCCACAAGTACGACGATGTGGAGTACGAGGAGGAGCCCGACGCGCGGGATGAGGGCCTGGTGCGCAAGTGCACTGAGTGGCTGCGTGGTGTGGAGTCGGCGGCCGCCTCGCGGGACTGCTCCGGGCACCTGGACACCCTGCCGCACCTGAGCACGCTGTGAGCCGGGGCCTGGCGGCACAGGGCTGACCTGAAGCCACCTCTCCTGGGCTTGGGAACCTCAGGGCCCTGTGACCCCCCTTGCCCACCTCCTGGGTATCCGTGAGACCTGGGCACTCTCATGGGACACAGCCCCCACTTCCTGCCTCGCCTTCCTCCCACCCTGGGGTCATGCCCCACAGCCGGTCTCTCACCTCTCTCTGACCTGTCAGCCCTCACCTCTCACCGGCAGGCCTTGCCTATGCCCATAGGGTGCTTGGGGGGTGAGCTGCTGTGAAATGGCTCTCAACCTGCAGCCTCAGGGTTTGTTCATCTCAGAAACCCTCCACCCCAGCCACATCTGCACTTCCCCGCTGCTCTGCCCCTGCCGGCCACCACATGCCCTGGTCCTAGCAGCCGGTGTTGGCTGCAGGGTGCCGGTGTTCGGTGGTGCCCGCCGTGGCCTGTGGGGACCTGGGAGTGGTGCTGTTTATGATTGTTTTCCCCGAGGCAGGAAAAGGTCGAGGTGCTAGGATCTCTACCAACTGGCCTCCTGGGCATCGGGGAGTGGAAGGTGATCTCCAGGGAGCAGCCGACTCGGTGACAGCGCCGTGGAGCCGTCTGCCTGAACAGCCCAGGCACGGGCTCCAGGCGCTGCGTGCTGGGTCGGTTTGCACAGGCACCCATACTCACACTCACACACACCTTGTCACACACATTCGGTCACATGGACTCAACAGTCACAGCCTTGCACACGCACACACACTCCGTCGGTTCACACTCGTCTCCTGAAGTACAGCTGCCACGTGTCCGTGGGGGGACTAGGTGGCCGAGCGGCCCGCCTAGAGCGCTGGCCACTGCAGGCTAGCAGAGAGGCTGCACCCCAGGGTGGCCGGGAGGGGAGGAGCAGTGCCTGGGTGGGGTGAGGGCAGGTGTGCGTGTTTCGGTATTTACTCACTGTGGAAATGAGGCAGTGCAGACAGTGATTTTTAAATTCTATGTATTATGCATAAAGGATAAAACTCCCTGCCTTTTAATGCTACGGCCGTTCCCCACTAACTGGAGGCTGATTTCTAGGTAGTTCTGCCAGGCACGGGGTACGTTTAACTCTGGAAGCGGAGGGAGTGAAATGCCGTGCCCAGGAAAAGCCGGTTACAGCGGAGTGACGGATTACCTCACTTGGTGACTTGTTCTGTGAAGTCAGTAACAAGTGTAATGTTTACCTTGCTAGACTGTACTGTGTTGTCACTGTTACGTTTTAAATTGAAGCCTTACATTTTTAAAGACCCAGTTTGTATTTTTCTTGTGGAGGTCTTCGCTCTAATAACTGTCAAGTCAGAGGCGCAGGCTTCGTTAGTGGGACCGCGTCGGACTGGCGGGGCTGGGTCACCCCGACGAGTGGTGGAACAGAAGCACCGTCTGCTGGGCCACTTCCGTCTTCTGACCCATCTGGATGCAGAGAAATAGACTGACGTGCGCTGACACCAGAGAGGCAAGTGCCGGTAATTGAGGTGCCCGGCTGCTGCCGCGGTGACACGGCGACGACCTTAGAAGGCGTTCCTGGTGGCTCCCAGGTGACCCGCTTGACGAAGCACCGCTGCCTCTGCCTCTGCGTTTGTGGCCGAGTGTCTGACGTTGGTGCAGGCCTGTCCCTGTCCTCTGTCTGGATGGCCTTTCCTCACCCTGTCCTGCAGGCCCCACCCTCATCTCTGACATGGCCGTGACTCAAAGCCACGCTCACGCTCCCAGACTGCCTTTCCAGTGGCGTCCGCGTGCCTTGCTCGCCTCTTCACTAGCAGACGAGGGGCGGGTCTTCGGTCCTGGCTAGTGACCCTCAATTAAAACAAGGTTCGCAAGTGACACACCCATCGGCTCAGTGCTGTTACTGACGTTTTGAGAAGGTTTTCTAAGTCATTGTGCTACAGTTTCTTAATGTTTAAATAAAAGAGAGATTGGATCAGTGACTTGTGTTTCTTTTCGAGGAGATTACCAGAAACTTGGGGAAGACCTCACTGAAGTATTTCAGCTCTGCGTGAGAGGGTTTCTCCATGGCAGTGCTCAGCCCGGGGCTCCGGGCTTTCCAGGGGTTGGCAACTGTATTGGTCTTAGTGACTTCTAGAAATTGCGAGGCTTTTAAGAAGTCCAGTGATAATCAAGTATTACTTTAGAAAGCTGTTTGGCAACCACACTTAACCCGTAACAGGATCACAAGTCCCCGTGACAGCTGTACCTCGTGCACCCCTGAAGACATTGCGTGTATTCCAGGGAGCGGGCCCGTCCTGGAACCGCTCCTGTGTGCACACAGTAAAAGTTCTGCTTCTGCCGGAAGGAATTTCAAACCGGCAGGTCGCACTAGTCAGTAATAAAGGATTCATTTAGATAGTGGCTAGGACTGTTTTCTAGGACTAGAAAGAGGAACTATCGCTTAGTAAATGCGGTTTGTCTTCAAATATTTGAGTCCATGGAGAAGAGTGATGATTAATGATGTTGATGTCAAAGTCCCCCGTAGAGCACTGCTCCGTAGCAGCGAGTGGGAGCTCCCCCACCCTGGAGGGCGAGCCTCCGGCCTGCCTCTGCGAGAGACAGTCATCAGCTCTGGGTCAATTCAGAGGGTAGCCCTGTATGACTGAATCCATGTGTTTAGAGAGTACTTGGCACTTCCAGGCAGGGTTTTCTCAATTAGCTTATTTCTAGGAAAGGTAGAGGCTAAAGTGTCAGAACCTTTAGGTTTAGGCTTTCCCCAGAGAGTGCAGAATGATTGGGTCATCAAGGAAAGGCATGTTTTTTTTTCTGTCTCTCTGCGAACATGTGTCGTGACTTTTCAGATGACCCAGTAGCTGAGGTGGGCACTCTGGGATCTGAGCACAGTAAGCTTGCTCTGAGATCGCAGTTCGGTACATGTGTGTTGTAGCAGGCAACTTCAGCCAACTGTGGTGCGTCGTTTAAGAAAGCCCTCAAATAACAAGGTCTCTAAGGAGCAAGGGGGCACGCCTTTGTAACAGAATGCCTGACTCGGACACCCAGTGCGGAGAGGGCTGTGTCCTTTGCAGTAGGTTTAGGAACCTTGAAGGTCCGAGCATAGATTTAAAGTGTGCAGTGAATAAAGAGCACAGCAGGATCAGTAACCCAGGACAAAACAGACCACCAGGGAAGCTCAGAGTTGGTTCTTTAAAAACATTAGGTTGAGGGAACCAGCAGTTAGTGTAATGGCTGGGTCGCTGGACTCTCACGTAGTCGACCGCAGTTCGCGTCCTGGACCCGGTGGCTTAAAACTCACGCCAGGCGTGTATGCATGCGTGCCCAAGATCCTGAGAGGAGAATGGAGGAGAAGGGACTGCGGCGTGACCATCCCCTCTGGGGGGTGATTTCTCGCTTTCTGTCTCTATGTCTCTCTGTCTGTCTGGCGAGCACACACGCCCTATAGTGAAAACCTCTCCAAAAAAAAAAAAAAAAGAGAAAAACATTAGGTTGAGGGAACCAGCAGTTAGTGTAATGGCTGGGTCGCTGGACTCTCACGTAGTCGACCGCAGTTCGCGTCCTGGACCCGGTGGCTTAAAACTCACGCCAGGCGTGTATGCATGCGTGCCCAAGATCCTGAGAGGAGAATGGAGGAGAAGGGACTGCGGCGTGACCATCCCCTCTGGGGGGTGATTTCTCGCTTTCTGTCTCTATGTCTCTCTGTCTGTCTGGCGAGCACACACGCCCTATAGTGAAAACCTCTCCAAAAAAAAAAAAAAAAAAAAAAAAGAGAAAAACATTAGGTTGAGCAAGCTTCAGCAGGACAGAAAAGGTACGAATGATCAAGATCAGGAATAGAGAGATGTAACTACAGGTCCTACACATTTGAGAAAGGGCCGTCAGCCCCGGGGACAGGAAGTATGGGTCTGTGTTTGCTGAGTTATTTTAGGAGGACGCCCCTCCGGTGACCAGTCTCGTCTGCCAAGTTGTAAACGGGTGATGTGTATGTGTTGGAGGCTGCGTTTTTGGTGCAGTGTTCATCAGATTGGAGAAGGAAGACCTGCCTTCCTTTATTTTCTTCATATACACACGGCCCCTCGCACATCGTCTCCAGTTTGTTGGAAGAAATAGTTCCCTTCCGTAAATGCAGGAGCCTCCGCAGTCGGCAGGAGGCGGCGTCCTAGGTCCTGGGGCATCAGCACGCACCCCCTTCTCTCCCAGGGCTGTTTTGTCCCTCTCCTTGGCCAGGCCCGTCCTGTGGGTCAGTCCTCACAGCCTTCCCTGCCTCTTGACAGCATCCGTAAGGGGCCAAGATGAGCATGTCGGTCCCTGAGAGCTTGTATCACGCCCGGCTGGCTACGGCTCCTTGGCCACGTTTGTGGATAAAAGGGACTGTGGCCACACTGGTGGAGGGGCATCCATTCACAGCCCGTGCCCTCAGGGGCAGCTCCCCTCAGCCCGGCGCATGCCTGTGGCGGCACACCCTGTTGGCACAGGGAGGGAGCCAGCTCCACGGCCAATGCCATCCCACTGAGTCCTTGTCACACTGTCACTTTGAGGTGGAGGGACCAGCACCAGGTGGGCTGAGAGGCTCTCAGGGCCGCAGACATGCTGTTCCACTCCGCATCCCAGAGGGCAGGTCGCTGTCACCATGCGAAAGCATGGACACCTTACTCCAGGGACCTGCTTCCAAGGCTCCCTGAGGTGAAACCAGCTGTCTGGTGACAGGAGGAAGACAGGCACTGAGGGTTGCTGGAGCCCTGTGTCCAGGTGTCCTGCTTGTGGTGACGTGCGGCCGGTGTGCCAGCGTCGGGCTAGACCCCAGGTGCACTCCGCAGAGCGCTGTGGCTGGCCACGCCAGCTCTGAGCCCACGCGCCGTGCGTTCATGCCATGCACGGGCAGATGGCGCAGGCCCCGTGGCTCATGCTTTGGCACAGACCCACGGTGTGGGCCTCCCTTGCTGGAACACTGCTCCAGGGACAACAGAGCCAAAGAGCTCTGTGACAATGACTACAGTGATCCCCACTGTGCTGTCCTCGCACGCGGAGACAGTGCCTTCCACAGAGGGTGCCGTGGGAGTAACTGTGCCACGAGTGACTGCTCCGTGTCATCCCAGGGCCTGCGGAGAGGTACCCAGAGGGGTGGACATGCCAGTTAAAGGAAATTGCACAGTGGTCACTCACCCAATGTCCTATCTGCTGTACGTCATGATGGCTGTAGGTGGATGGACTGTGGGCGCCAAGACCATGGATGAAGCCCAGGGGAGGAGGTACCGCGTCTCTGCGCCCACAGAGGGCGGGCCTTTGTGGACCCAAGGTCATGCCTTCTCCGGGCAGCCCCTGGGTGGAGAGCCCGCGTCTCTGCGCTCACAGAGGGCATACCTTCGAGGGGCCGGGGTCACGCCTTCTCAGGGCAGCCCCTGGGTGGAGAGCCCAGTGTCTCTCAGCCCCGTGATGCCCACTTCTGCACAGTGGTGGGACACTTGGCAGGTCTTTAGAAAAATGTGGGGTTTTTGTTTTTGTTTTTCGCTGTAGAGTATGCGTGTCTGATGGAGAGAGAAGGAGAGAAGAGAGATCACCCCCCGGGGAGGCCACACCACGACCCCTTCTCCGTCCTCTCGGGATCTTGGCGCGCACACGCATGTGCTTGGTGTGACTCTCAAGCTGCCAGGCCAGGACGCAAACTGTTAGCCGTGTGGGAGTCCAGCGCCGTCACCGCACTGCTGGCCCCGAAGAATGTGTCTACAGGGTCACAGACGCAGCGCCAAGGCCCAGAGCTGGGCAGGTGTGACTGTGGCCTGGTCCGGAACATTTTGCTGCGTGTAGTTTTAGGTCACGCCTGCCTTATTCTGGAATTATCGGCAGGTCTGGTGGGAAGACACCTGAGGAGCTGAGTGGGAAGGCAGGTGGGCTGAGCCATGGGCCTGTTCCCTGAGTGCCACGAGGCCATTCCCTGGTGTGCCTGGCCACCTCCACCAGCAAAGCCAGACATGTGCGTGCTGTCAGTGGCCGAAGAGCGTGTTCCGCCTAAGAATGCACTACACTTTCCCAGGAAAGAAATATTAGGGAAACCCGCTTCCAACGAAATTTTACAATACACTCTCAGAAAACAGTTTGTTCCACGTACTGAACTTTGGATGTTGAACACCTAGTGATGTTCAATGTTGCTCTCCTTGAATGTTTCCTCAAGAGGAGATGCATGTGAAGAGGTGGGAAGAGTGGGGCTGGCACAGCAGAAGCAGGGAGGGTGTACGAGGAAGGAAGGGTGCCCTGGTGGGGTGGGAGGAAAGCCTGAGGACTCCCTGCCCCCTCCTCCCAGGCCACCTCTCCTCTCAGCCAACTAGACTCACAACTTCAGATGTTCTCATACTTACCCATGGGAAATGGCTTTGGACCCACATCAGTGTCACTCTGTCCTTGCCCGAACACGCTTCTAAGCATGCCTGATATCCGGGCTGTGCTCGTGGGAGACGTGTGACCCGAGCCTCCGGGCGGTTTGCTGCCGTGAGCACCCCACGGGCCTGCGGATGTCCTCAGTTGCCCTCTCCTTCTGCAGACCGGGGTTTCAGACCCTGCTGGCCTGCGAGGCACCAGCGTCCCCAGCTGTGACAGGGACCGCAGAGAATGACGCCTGCTCATGGCTGGTGCTGAAGGCTGCTATTGTTCCCAGACGTTGCTCACGGACTGCCTCTGGGCCTGCAGCCCACGGGGACACTCGGCAAACTGAGACAGAAAGTCCCGAGCGCCAGGCTTGTGCTCGGGTTAGAAGTTGCTCTCCCAGGCCGGTGGCGCTGGGGCCAGGCCTGGTGGACTACTGTCACCGGGAGCCAGTGCAGTGGCCTCGGGGCACTCACACGGCACCCGCAGAAGAGCTGCCCAGGGCACCACTGAGCACATTCACGGGGTGTGGGGAGGACCCAGGGCTTTCATCTCCAGTTGCGTTTGTGCCCTCCCGAACACACACGCACACGATTTCCGTGACCACAGATATCTGACAGGTGCAGAGAGAGTCCGCGTGGACGGCTCCGTCTCAGGCATCGGGTACTGGGTCGTGACGTGCTTTGTTTTCCCACACAGACCACGACTTCCCAACAGCAGAACGATTTTGGCTGAAGCTTTCCTTATCTGGATTTTTAAATCATGAAGTGATACATGCTCACTACAACCAAGCATGGCAGACCGGCTCAGGTCCCCGTGCCCTCCCCGCCCCAGGGTGGCCGGGGTTAGTCTGAGGGCACTTTCGCCCTTCTCCACTCAGCATCAGGCTCATCCTCGGCTTTGCTTGTCACAACGTGCACCACGCAACGGCAATTTAAAAAACCCGAGGACAGGTGGACTTACGCTTTTTATTTTAGGGGGACCAGCAGATGGCGTAAGGGTTACATTGCTGGACTGCCGTATGGTTGACCACAGTTCGAGTCCTGGCCCAGGTGGCTTAAAACTCATGCTGGGCACGTGTGCGTGCATGCCCAAAATCCCAAGAGGAAAACGGAGAAGGGATTGCGGTGTGGCCGTCCCCCGGGGGCGATTTCTTGCTTTCTGTCTCTCTGGCTCTGGTGAGCGCACGTGCCCTATAACAAAATTCTCTCTCTAAAAAAAAAGAAGAAAAAGTTTATTTTAAAAGTGTGCATCTGATACTAGACCCAGATTCAGACTCGCTCGGCTGCCCAAACGGCCGGCAGTCACTGGTGTGCACTGAGTGGGCGTCATTCTGGCAGGGCTCCGGCAGCTGCGCAGTGGGACCATCCAGTGCCCTCCCGAGGCTCCTCAGGACGGCCCCGCCTGGGCCCCGCCTGGCCGTGGTCCCCTGCAGCAGTCAGGGGCTGCTCCCTCGGCGAGGAGGACTCGCCACCACCTGCTACCCTCGGAGGCACGGTCGGGTCAGGAGTCCGAAAGGCGGCAGTGAGGACAACCACGAGTTCCCGTTTCCCAGGGACACTGGCGCTGAGACTCCCAAATGTCAATTTTCATTTTAGTTTCGAGGAAACAGCCCCTCGCAGATTGTGCAGCGTGTGGCGCTGGTGGGCCTTCACTTTCTCCTCCTCCTGCCCCGGCTCGGGACCTGTGGGACCCTGGCATGCCCTTCAGTGGGGACTGCCTTCGGCTCCTCGAGAGCAAACAAGGGGCCGTCCGTGCTCAGGAAGCTGGAAGCGAGGAAGCAGTCACTTTATTCAGAATCCTCTATGCTTCTTGGTCAAATAGTAACTTCTTTTTATTTTTTCTTTAGTTGTCAAAGAGTACATGCCATCTCCAGAGAGACAGAGCGATAGAGAAGGAGACGGAGAAGCCCCCTCGGTGGGGTGTGGCTGTGCCGCAATCCCGTCTCCTCCGCCTCCGTCCTGTCGGGGTTTGGAGCACACACAACGCCTGGTGTGTTTTTGAAGCTGTTAGGACAAGGTTCAAAGCAGGTGGTTGGCCATGTGGGATCTGGCTCCCTCACTGCTAGGCCAGTGGGTGGCCCAGATCATCATTTCTTCAAAGAACGAAAGCCGCAACAACAGCTGAACCCAGGGCGAGACACGAACCTGTGCCCTCTGGCAAAGCGAGCTCGGGGGACTGAGGAAGCCCGCTGGCTCCAACAAGTCCCTTGCACTTTCCCTTGTGATCGAACGACCGGACTGCAGGGTATTGTTCATTTGGTTTTTCCGTTCTCAAAAGGTGTGACATTTTGTGAAAGCTTACAAATTTTATTTCACAACTTGCAATAAATGGCAATAGTAGACCCCAATGCCATTAAAACAGACTCTCGTGTAAGCGATAGGAAGATTTAAAATGAAGAGATCACCTAGAAGAAAAGAAGAAGGACATGTTTTTTAAGCTGCCAGCCGGGGACTCAAACACCCAGCAGCCACATGGGATCTGGCCACGTCACCATGCTCCCTGGCTGGCCCGAGTTAGGTCTCCCATGGCCTTGGAAGAGGAGACCTGAATAGGGACTTCTTTTCTTGTCAGATAAGGCCAGCCAGGGGCCGGCAGGTGGTGAGTGTTAAGGCTCTAGGCTTCCACATGGCCAACTGCGGTTCACATCCCAGACCTTGAAGCCCAAACACCATGCCAGGCGTGTGTGCATACATGTCCAAAACCCCAAGAGGAGAATGGAGAAGGGTTGTGGCATGGCCGTCTCCCCTCAGGGGTGATTTCTCACTTTCCCTCTTTCTCTCTCTGACAAGCATATGTGTCTAATGGCAAAAATATAAAAAGAGGTCCCCGGCTGACTCCTTTACTCACCACACTCACTTGCTCACGTTGTCACTCATGTTTACCCCACGCTAAAATGTCCCCAGTCTTGGAGACGGTCCTGAGAGCGTGAGGCCGGCTGTGCTCAGGGGCCTGCGGCCCCCCAGTCCTGACCCCCCAGGCCCACGGCAGGGGGCTGTGCTCTGCCAAGGCTGCATAGGCCTCTGCTCCAACCCCTGCAGTTACAGCTCAGGCCCATCTCCCTGGATGCCCTGCTCTGCCCAGGGTCCGCCCCTCCGTCCTTGCTAACTCTGCTCTGAGCCACCCGATCGGCCCTGCCGTGTCGCTGTCTCAGGCCTCCTCCTGTTAGCCTGCATGTTCCCCAAGGGCAGGCATGCCACCCTTGTCCACACGTCAGAAGTGCAGGAAAAAACCCTTGAATAAATGAATGAGTGGGTTAGTGAATGAATGAATGCACTCTCATCGAATGCACACCTACCCCAGGTTACTCACCCTTCAGGAAGGATGAGCCAGCCCCCATAGCCGGGCTTCAGTTTTCTCGGCCTGTGTACAAATTGCCAGGCGGGCAGGATGACTAAGCAAAGGCTCCGGCGAGTCAGGGAAACGGAAACCAGTGCCCCTGTGTTCACACCTGCTCCGGCTGCCCCTCTTCCCTGCCAGGTTTCAGATGGGCTGGGGTTCACTGTTAGCCTCAGCACTCCAGCCGTGCTCGGACAGCTTGCTCCGTGCCCTCTTCTGTTATCTTTCACCTGCGTCTTAGAGCATAGAGTGGCCAGGTGAGGTTAGGGCCTGCCACGTCTCCACATGGTAGTAAGGAAGCTGCTAACTCAATACCCACTTCCCAGGAGGGGCCGCCGGTGACCGGCGACCACGCATGGGCAAACAGGTGTCTCGTTAAATGAGCTCAGCCTGCCTGAGACCGCGGTGCGGGGCTGGGAAGGAAGGGGGACGTGCAGCATCATTTATACTATCTAATGGCCTTCCTGCTAGTGATTATCACTGGCACTTTGTCTCATGGCTTTCCTGGGGTTTAATCTGCTGCTCTGTT
>NW_006159840.1:6493631-6503512 GCF_000334495.1 Tupaia belangeri chinensis | reverse complement strand
CCCCGTCTCCGGCTGCCCCTCTTCCCTGCCAGGTTTCAGATGGGCTGGGGTTCACCGTTAGCCTCAGCACTCCAGCCGTGCTCGGACAGCTTGCTCCGTGCCCTCTTCTGTTATCTTTCACCTGCGTCTTAGAGCATAGAGTGGCCAGGTGAGGGTAGGGCCCGCCTGCTAACTCAATACCCACTTCCCAGGAGGGGCCGCCGGTGACCGGCGACCACGCATGGGCAAACAGGTGTCTCGTTAAATGAGCTCAGCCTGCCTGAGACCGCGGTGCGGGGCTGGGAAGGAAGGGGGACGTGCAGCATCATTTATACTATCTAATGGCCTTCCTGCTAGTGATTATCACTGGCACTTTGTCTCATGGCTTCCGGAGGGTTTAATCTGCTGCTCTGTTTGCGACCTGGTGGTTTCTGGAAGAATGCTATGGCACCGTGCGGCTTTTCAGCCCGTGGACAGAGTGTGGAGGGAGATTGGGGTGGAAGTGTGCATTCACACACCTGGAGCTAAGACCAGTTGTTCCTGACTCGGTGAAGACCAAGGATGGCTTTCTAATCCTGGTTTTCGCCATCCATAAAAGCAGGGAACCAGCAGTTAGCATAATGGCTATGTTGCTGGACTCCCACGTAGTCGACCGCGGTTCGTGTCCCGGATCTGGTAGCTTAAAACTCACACGGGCCACGTGTGCGTGCGTGCCCAAGATCCCGAGAGGAGAATGGAGGAGAAGGGATTGCGGTGTGGCCATCCCCCCTGGGAGGTGATTTCTCGCTTTCTGTCTCTCTGTCTCTCTCTGTCTCACTAGCGTTCGCACCAAAGCAAACGCCTCTAAAAAAAAAAAAAAAAAAAAAAGCAGCTACGGGGACCAACAGTTAGCGTAATGGGTATGTCGCTGGACTCCCATGTAGTTTACCGCGGTTTGAGTCCCGGACCCAGAGACTTAAATTCACGCCAGGCACGTGTGTGTATGTGCCCAAGATCCCGAGAGGAGAATGGAGAAGGCATTGCGGTGTGGCCATCTCCCCTGGGAGGTGATTTCTCGCTTTCTGTCTCTCTGTCTCTCTGTCTCTCTCTGTCTTTGTGGCGAGCGCACGCTCCCTATAGCAAAAACCTCTCAAATAAATGAAAAAAAAGCAGCTACGTGGAGAAGCAGGGAAGCAACATCCATTCTTAGGATCAGTCTCCTGTGAAGGGGACATGCCATCTCAGCTGACGCTGACGGCATTCGAGTTCCTGAAGCCTGTCTCTGACAGCAGAGCCTCCCCAAAGAACTCAGAACTCCATCGTCTTCAGTCTCCTCCCAGGAGAGCTCTAATCCCTTCTCAGAGAGGCGTCACCACTGCACCCAGGCAGACATCGTAACAGACTGTCATACCTTGTCTTTTCTTCTGTGGGCCCCTGTGTCCCTCCAGAAAGTCGTTCGCTTTTCCGCAGGTGCCCGTCTCCCCTCTATTCCCTTCTGCGTTGGGTACACAGACCCCAGTTCTATCCAGCCCTGGAGTGGCTCGCTGCCGATCACTCCCACACACGTGTGTGTGTTAGTAAACGGATGTGCTTTTTATCGTCGCTGTCTGTTAGTTTAATCCACGGGCCCCTAGTGACAGGACCTAAGAGGGTTAGGGTTAGGGTTAGGGTTAGGGCAAGGATTTGGCTTCCCCCTTTGTGCTAGCTCTGCCTGAAGCTGAGTGAAGGGGAGGAAGTCTGAACAGCCAGTGCGGCCTCAGGGCTCCAGGTTGCAGCCAGGCCGGCTGTTTTGGGGCCCCTGGTAACTGCAGTTAAGGGCGACAGTTTCTGTTTAGTGACTTTATTCTAACAAGCAGCTCAGGACCACTGCGTTCTGCGGAACCCAGGAGGAACAGCGTAATCCATCACTCAGACTACCTTGTAACTACTCCCTAAGGCCCACTTCCTGATCGGAGAGCCAGCCCATTGCTCAGCCTGCAAGATTAAAACCCAGCCCCCCCCAAAAAAATTATTTGGGACCAGCAGTTAGTATAATGGCTGTGGCGCCTGACTCCCACGTAGTCGACTGCGGTTCGTGTCCCAGACCCAGTGGCTTAAACTCATGCCGGCGCATGTGCGCGTGTGCCCAAGATCCCGAGAGGAGAATGGAGGAGAAGGGATTGCGGCGTGGCCATCCCCCCTGGGGGGTGATTTCTCACTTTCTGTCTCTGTTTCTCTCTCTCTTTCTGGCGAGCACACGCGCCCTATAGCAAAAAACCTCTCCCCCCCAAAAAAAGGGATATATGCGTGTGTTCTACCACGTGGTTTTCTTGCCAGTGTAGTATTCCACTCTTACCATAATTTATTTAACAACTTCTCTAAACAAACCTTTGGAATATCCTTTCTGTTGGGTTTTGAAAATCCACTACAGTGAGCAGCCTCCACTGTCTGCGTTTTGTGCACTTGTGTGCAATGAACAACACTCCAACAAATTGTTTATGTTCTTTTTTTAGGTTTTGCCATAGAGTACATTGCATTTACTGGAGATAAAGAGAGGAAGAGGTAGAAGTGAGAAATCACCTCTCAGGGAGGATGGCCATGTCGCAGTTCCTTCCCCATGCTTTTGGGATTTGGGGCATGCATGCACAGGTGCCACTGTGATTTTCAAGTTGCCAGATCTAAGACTTGAACTGTGATCAGCCATGTGGGAGTCCAGTGCCTTAACCTGCACTCCACCTATTGGCCCTGGTACTGTCATTTGCAAATGTATTCGATTGACAAACAAGTGAAAAAGAGACATCTCTGTCTGCGAAAACTGAGGTCCAGAAAGGCTGATCCATTTACCCCCTGTCACACAGCTGGGCGGAGGACAGCTTCACCCCTGTGGCCACATGCGTCCACAGCCCTCTCAGGCTCGAGCGGCAGAGGGGGAGGGCCCTTTAGCTCCTCTTCAGTGTGGAAAGTCCCTTCTGAGCAGCTTCCTTCTTCCTGGTGGTCGGCACTCTGCCCTGGCCAGGCCCCAGCGGGCTGAGCAGGCCGGGCGCGTGCTCAGAACCTGAAGCAGCAGGAAGTAACCGCAGGGTTGCCCAGGCAGCTGGCCCAGCAGCAGGTCTTGTCTGTGGACACAAAGGCACGGCGAGGTGGCCTGGCCACGCGGCACCCGCACCCCTGAGCTCTGAGGGCAGAGCAGCGCTCCGGCCTGGCACAGCCGGGAGGGTGAGCCGGGCGCGGTTTGTCGGGAGCAGTTTGCTGCCAGCAGGAGAAGGCCTTCTGCATGCACAGGAGCCAGCTCCAGACCCTCGCGGCGTGGGCACCGGGCGGCAGTGGGTGGACTGCAGCACTCCTCTGATTTTCATCAGGAAGATTCCAGGAGGAAAAAGCGGAAGTAGGGCTGCGACCCCCTGGAGGCTGAGCCACATGACAGGGTGCCGGTTCACAGCCGAGACCTTCCCCGGCACCTGGGCACCATCGGGCTGGCTGAGGCCGGGGTGAGTCGTGCCTCAGGCCCCGGCGGGGTGCTGCCGCTCATGGACAAACGAGAGAGAGACACAGAGAGAGTCGGTCATATTCATAAATACTCTTGGAGGCAACGTTGAGTTTCTTTATTTTTGAAGCTTTAGCCTTAAGGGTGAAAGAGAGGGAAAGTGAGAAATCCCCCCGGAGGATGGCCACGCCACAGTCCCTTCTCCACTCTCCTCCTGGGATTTTGGGCACGCATGCACACACACCTGGCATGATTTTTAAGCTGCCGGGTCCAGGACTCAAACCACAGTCAGCATGTGGGAATTCAGCTGTCTTTACCATCATGCTCCAGCTGGCCTCCACAACATAGAGTTTAAATGAACAGAAAAAGCAATGATCTCACAGAACTGGAATAGCTGCGTAGTTCACTCGCTTTTTCCGGTTTTGGAAGAACACGGCCCTATCAATTACTTTTATCAACCACGGAACTGCTTAGCTGGGGATATCTGTGTTGCCAGCCCAGCGGGCCTGTGTCAGTGTGGACAGCAGCAGGGGAAGCCTCTAGAGAAGTTCTAGCAGTGGGCGAGGAGCCAGGGGCCAGGCGCAGGCCCTGTTCAGCTCCCTGTGAAGCCCGCTTACACCCCATGTGAATAGGGGCTCAGTCAGTTTCCCTTACCCTAAGCATCCCAGAGCCACACTCCCTCCCTCCAGGAGCCAGGATTCTGAGAGCACCCAAAAGGGGGTGAGCACATGGTAGGCGGGCCAGCCCAATGGCGCTGCTTCATACAGTTCCAAGATGCTCACGCTGCATATGTGGTTCTTAACGTACAGACCTGGGAACCCTGAACGCCCACACATCCAGGGTCCCTGAGCGCCTACAGACCCGGGAGCCCTGAGTGCCTCCCGAATGTCACACAGCAGACAGTGGATAGGGAGCCTGGGGTTCCAGAATCAGGGAGCTTGCTTCAAGGAAGAACCCTAAAAAGAGTAAATCGCGCAGCGAGAAGAGCCCCTGCTTCCAGTGTGGGCCGGGCGCTGTGGACGGGCTGGTGACGGAGGGCAGTGGACAGGAAGGACCCATGTGCTCTGAAGTCACCCGCTGAGCTCCAGGTTGCCAGGAGGCTCGTGTTGTGGCAACACTGGCGCTGTGGAGCCCCTATGAGTGGTGAGTCAGTGCTGCCAGGTGCGCCCGCCCGGTGGGGCCCATGCGGCACCACACCTGGACCTGGGCCAGGAGGCAGCCATGCCCAGCGTGTAGAGTGGGTGGGCGCCACGGTCACCGGGGCCATGGTGGGGCCAGAGGCAGGGAGGAGGTAGACTGAGGAGACGTGGAGGGGAGAGGGAGGCGGGGCGGGGCAGGATGGAGCCCAGAGGCCTGGAGCTCCTGTGCCCTGAGTTGGCCCAGGGGGTGACTGGAGCGAGGACCTCTGCCGGGAACTTAGGGGGAACTAAAGGCCTGGGGGGAAGCCTCACAGGCCCACAGGCCCCGTCATTTAAAACTGCGCTAGGCACAAACTGCCCCTGCTGGGAGCTGGGTCTGCACATCCCTTCTGCAGCCGAATCCAGCGGCGGGAGCAGGTGGGTGCCCTTCTGATTTCCCGAGTGCTCTGGAGACCCTGTGCCATCTGGGCACCGTCACACGGCCCTGGGTGACTGCCGCTCAAGGGCCTTTCTTCCTGGCTGAGTCAGTAGCCACTGCGGGTCCTGAGCCGTGACCTGTCTCAACTCTGTGCCAGTTTTCCTATCACTTGGCCGCAGACATGAAATCTCCCTGTTCAGTCGTCTGTCAAAGGCTCTAAGCCCTTACTGCTGGTTCCCGCTCTGCACTTTGCAGCCTCATTCGAAGACAACTTTGCCTTTTACAGTGCATGGACATAATGCTTAGAATCTTCTAAATATGCCTTTTTTATGATTAGAAAACTCAACTAAACTTTGGAGACACTAAAAAGAATGTGTCTAATTATTTGGTGCAATGGTTTGAATGTACACTCTCCAAAATTCCGTGCCGCCGATGGGATGGTTTTGAGGCAGGGACTACGGGAGTTGACAGCGTATGGGGGCTCCTCCCTCATGAATGAAGATGCGGTCGTCAGAACAGGGCGCTCCCTCCCTCCCTCGCCACCTTCAGTCGGCCCCTGGATCTGGACCTCCCAGCCTTCAGGGCCGGGAGAAAACTCATTTCTGTTCTTTATAAATTGCCCATCTGTGGCCTTGCTGGAGCAGCACCGCACCCCAGACAGCTGGCTTTCACAGGGCACGTTTACACTCGGGGGTCTGAGCGCTTAGACGACTGGTGTAAGAGCCTCTTGCACACTCGGGTCTGAGCACTTAGATGACTGGTGTAAGATCCTCTTGCACACTCGGGTCTGAGCGCTTTAGCTGACTGGTGCAAGGTCCTCATGCACGCTCGAGTCTGAGCGCTTAGACGACTGGTGTAAGAGCCTCTTGCACACTCGGGTCTGAGCGCTTAGACGACTGGTGGAAGAGGCTCATGCACACTCGGGTCTGAGCGCTTAGACGACTGGTGGAAGAGGCTCATGCACACTCGGGTCTGAGCGCTTAGACGACTGGTGGAAGAGGCTCATGCACACTCGGGTCTGAGCGCTTAGACGACTGGTGGAAGAGGCTCATGCACACTCGGGTCTGAGCGCTTAGACGACTGGTGGAAGAGGCTCATGCACACTCGGGTCTGAGCGCTTAGACGACTGGTGGAAGAGGCTCATGCACACTCGGGTCTGAGCGCTTAGACGACTGGTGGAAGAGGCTCATGCACACTCGGGTCTGAGCGCTTAGACGACTGGTGGAAGAGGCTCATGCACACTCGGGTCTGAGCGCTTAGACGACTGGTGGAAGAGGCTCATGCACACTCGGGTCTGAGCGCTTAGACGACTGGTGGAAGAGGCTCATGCACACTCGGGTCTGAGCGCTTAGACGACTGGTGGAAGAGGCTCATGCACACTCGGGTCTGAGCGCTTAGACGACTGGTGGAAGAGGCTCATGCACACTCGGGTCTGAGCGCTTAGACGACTGGTGGAAGAGGCTCATGCACACTCGGGTCTGAGCGCTTAGACGACTGGTGGAAGAGGCTCATGCACACTCGGGTCTGAGCGCTTAGACGACTGGTGGAAGAGGCTCATGCACACTCGGGTCTGAGCGCTTAGACGACTGGTGGAAGAGGCTCATGCACACTCGGGTCTGAGCGCTTAGACGACTGGTGGAAGAGGCTCATGCACACTCGGGTCTGAGCGCTTAGACGACTGGTGGAAGAGGCTCATGCACACTCGGGTCTGAGCGCTTAGACGACTGGTGGAAGAGGCTCATGCACACTCGGGTCTGAGCGCTTAGACGACTGGTGGAAGAGGCTCATGCACACTCGGGTCTGAGCGCTTAGACGACTGGTGGAAGAGGCTCATGCACACTCGGGTCTGAGCGCTTAGACGACTGGTGGAAGAGGCTCATGCACACTCGGGTCTGAGCGCTTAGACGACTGGTGGAAGAGGCTCATGCACACTCGGGTCTGAGCGCTTAGACGACTGGTGGAAGAGGCTCATGCACACTCGGGTCTGAGCGCTTAGACGACTGGTGGAAGAGGCTCGTGCACGCTCGGGAGTCTGCGAGTGATTTTCTGTGCATGTAAGTGCAGGCATGTTGTTTGACCCCTGTGTCGTTCATTCACTGTGGAAGTTCCCACTTCAGTTGTTTTCCTGACGGTCTTTTGGAGTCTGTCTCCTTGGCTTAGGAAAGAGGCTGTCACCTGGTGTGGCTTTGGTTACTCCAGCGCTGGGCAGTGCTCTGCAGGGTCCTTTCCCCCAGGGCACGCGCGGTCCACGCAGAGCTGCACACTCGGAGGAGGCTGCTGGACGGCTCAGCTCTGCCGGTCTTCCGCTCAGATGCGAGCTCCTCCTCCTCCTCTCACACTGCAGGTGTTCTGAGACTTTCCAGTGCCGGGGCCCTCAGAGACTAGGGCTGTGCCAACTCCTCTCTCACCAAAACAGCTTGAACCACGGTGCTCTGGGAGGTCCAGGTGACGGTTTTCTTTACCCGTGTTCTGCCCCGCTGGTGTCCTTAAGAATCTTGATTTTCTTTCTTCAATGATTGAAAAACCAGAACACAAGTATCACCTAGTGAGGATAAAGCAGGCTCTGGATGGAATCCTGTCTGCCTCCCTGACTGGACCCTATGACAGCGCACAGTGGCTTTTTCCTCTGCCCGGAGTAGGTGGCCCCACTGGAGCCTCTGGGACATTAGTGCCCCTTATTCCATGTGGTCTCTTCACCGAGGGGCGAGGGGTGGGAGCCCTGGGCCGAGGTGCTGTCCGAGCTGGAGGGCAGGCTCGGGCTGTCCCCAGCGGCGGGACTGTCCTCGCACTCTGCCTCCTCTAGTCCTCTAACCTGGTCTCCCACCCGACGGAAAAAGACGGGTGCTGTTCAGGACAGATCGAGGCCCCAGTGGCCTGCCAGCACCTGCTCTGGGCCCGGGGCTGCCCTGTAGCTCCCACCTCTCCGGGTGTGTGGGCGACAGGGGCTTGAGTGTGGCCAGTCCCCACTCAGAAGGCAAGGAGAGAGGATGGACAGGATCTTAGGACATGGCTGCCGCGGTGACTCGGCCCAGCCTTCCTCTTTGATGACTGACGACTGGAGCCTGGCGATGCGCCCCCGCGAGGAAGCCAGGCTCTGGACCCCTACCCACCCCCTCCCTCAGGAGCACCGCCGGGCTCAGCCGTGCGCTGCGTTGCACCTGCTAACGCCGATGCGGGTGCTGGGCTGCCCACCTACGGCCGGGATGCTGAGCACTCTCTGAGGCCGAGCCTGCATCACCGCTGCTGCTGCTTCTGTCCCGGCTTCGCTCTCTGTCCTTCCAAGGCGTGTACGAAGTACATGTTATTAGTGCATTGTAACCGTGTGCGTGAAACAGTGCTGGGGCCAGCAGGTGGCCTGGTAGGTAAGGCAGCTGCATCCCACGGCCAGCTGCCCCGCTGGAGTCCCGACCCAGCAGCCTAGAAGACATACTGGACCTGTGTTTATGCCCAGGATCCCGAGAGGAGAATGGAGAAGGGATTGCGGCGTGGCCATCCCAGGGCTTTCGCACAGTCTCTCTCACAGGTTAGCACAGCCACCCCGTAGTAAACCAAAAAAAAAAGTACCAAAATAATACTTACCCTTGCTATGAAACATGAGATTTCTTCTCCATTATTTAGAATACATCGCATTCTTTTCTTTCTTTCTTTCTTTCTTTTTTTTTTAGAGAGGTTTTTGCTATAAGGCATGTGTGCTCACGAGAGACACAGAGAGACATAAAGTGAGAAATTGCCCCAGCGGGGCTGGCCACGCTGCAATTCCTTCTCCTCCATTCTCCTCTCAGGATTTTGGGTGGGCACGCCCCACGTGAGTTTTAAGCCGCCGGGCCTGGAACTTGAGCCACAGTCGACTCTGTGGGAGTCCAGTGATGTAACCATTTCGTTATCTGCCGGTCCCGACGTTGCTTTCTTTTCTATCACACAAATAAATTGCTGCTGAGCTTATCCACTGAATCTATTACACGAACCCCCAGTGGCGTCAGACTTGCGGTTTGGAAAACTCCACCGTAATTGATGCAACGGGACCCTCTGCCTCCTCCATTTCTGCCTTCTCTCCTCCCTGTTAAAGGATGAGCAGAGTGGGACCAGCAGTTAGTGTAATGGCTGTGTCGCTGGACTCCCATGTAGTCGACCGTGGTTCAAGGCCTGGACCCGGTGGCTTGAAACTCACGCCAGGCGCGTGTGCATGCGTGCCCAAGATCCCGAGAGGAGAAGGGGATTTCTCGCTTTCTGTCTCTTCTCTGTCTCTCTCTGTCTTTCTGGCAAGCGTATGTGTCCTGTAGTAAAAAAAACCTCCGAAAAAAAAAAAAGATGAGCAGAGGCGGCAGGCGTCCCAAGGCGGGCACAGCCTCATCCTCGCCAACACTTGGGTCCAGACTCCAGGCCTCCCGTGGCTCACTGGGGAGGTTGCCCAGACTGGCACGCCTCTCTAGCTGTTAGACTTGGTACTGGCTTGTCCATGATTAAAAATGAATACTTTGCCTCCGAGGCTACTCATATCTAAAAATAATTCCTGTAAAAACAAACTCCAGTTTGTTAACATTCCATTCATTGGACAGAATGGTATTCTTGTAAAAATAAGAAAAAAGGGGACCAGCAGGTGGAGTGGGGTTAAGGGTGCTGGACTCCCACCTGACTGACTGTGATTCGAGTCCCGGATCCAGTGGCTTGCTTTCTCACTCTCTCTCTCTCTCTGTTGCTCTATGGTCAAGTAAATAAATAAATGAAGTTAAATAAAATAATTCTTTTTTTTTTTTTTTGAGATTTTTGCTATAGGGCTCATGTGCTCGCCAGAAAGACAGAGAGAGACAGAGAGACAGAGAGCGAGAAATCTCCCCCCAGGGGGGATGGCCACGCCACAATCCCTTCTCCTCCATTCTCCTCTCGGGATCTTGGGCATGCACGC
>NW_006159840.1:6473177-6493372 GCF_000334495.1 Tupaia belangeri chinensis | reverse complement strand
CGTGGTGACTGGAATGTTGAATAAAAGCTCAACATTCTGATGTTTGAAATATGAAATAAAATGAAGTGTTGGGAGAAGGTAGAGAAATGAGAGTTTGGAGAGGCAAAATGAAAGGCATGATTTCATTTTTTTTTGGAGAAGTTTTTGCTATAGGGCGTGTGCGCTCGCCAGGCAGACAGAGAGAGACAGAGAGACAGAAAGCGAGAAATCACCCCCCAGGGAGGATGGCCACGCCACAATCCCTTCTCCTCCATTCTCCTCTTGGGATCTTGGGAACGCACGCACACACGCCCGGCGTGAGTTTTAAGCCACCGGGTCCAGGATGCGAACCGTGGTCGACTACATGGGAGTCCAGCAACACAGCCATTACGCTGACTGCTGGTTCCCAGCACGATTTCATTTTTATTAAGCATCCATCAGTAATTCCAGGTCACAGTGGGTATGGCTGTTGTCCTAGACTTGTGAGAAGAGGTGACAGATATTGCAGTATTAAGTTTTTGCTATAGAGTGTGGTGCTTGCCAGAGACAGACAGACAGACACAGAGAGAGGGAGAAAGCACCCCCAGGGGGATGGCCAGGCTGCAGTCCCTTGTCCTCCCTTCTCCTCTCAGGGTTTTGGGCACACATGCACACGCCCCTGATGTGATTTCCAAGCTGCTGGGTCCAGGACTTGAACCGTGCAGGGTGGCAGAATACAATTTAAATGGAGTTAGTGATGGCATAAATGGCTGCAGAACCCCGTCTCACAGTTGCCTGTGGGTTGCAGTGGTAATTAAGAGGGCACATTACTGCCCGCCCTGAAATGCCACACTGGCCTGGAGCCAGACACCCTGGGGCTTACGTGTGAAGATAACCTGGCGCATGGGGGTTTTCAGGAGCCACTCTCCATTGGGTTGTATTAGGAAGCAGGAACGATGGCCCCGTGGAGTCGGTTGTAGACGGTGCTGCTGGTTCCTGGTCCCACGCAGTGTGGACAGCTGTGTCTGCAGCTCGGAAAGCTTCCTGCAGGCTGTGAGCTTCCCAGGTGAGGGACTTGTCCACCTTACAGAGGCAGGGCGCCGCAGTGAGACAGTCTCAGTACAACAGCCATTTCTCCTCTGAGGGGGAGACGGCTTGTTTGTGAGCAGCCTCAGCAAGGACCCATCGGGCCCCTGTGACGTGCTCACTGCGTCTTCGCTGCGGAGTGTAAGGTCCCCATTAAGCTGGGTGTTCTAGACGGTGGGGACGTCAGCAAGGTGACAGATGTCTGCGGGTGCCGACTGGGCGAAATGTCAAAGCTCACCGACCAAGCCTTAAACAAGGGACAGGACTTCCTTTCTTTCCTTTTCAGGAATCAGAGTTAATAGTTAGGATTTCAGAATCTGCCAGAGAAAGTGTAGAAAGTTTCTGGGAGAGTCCCTCCAGTGTGCAGAGCTCCTGTTTAGCGTTAAACCAGTCTTCCCGGAGACGCCGGAGACACTGCTCCTCACTTTATTTTCCCTTTCAATTGTGTAAATCGAGCCGATAGAATAAAAACTGCTTTCTGTTTAGACGTTCCTGTGAGAGGGGCCAGCAGGTGGCGCTGGCCGGGGCGCTGGGCTCCCACGTGACTGACTGTGGTTCGAGTCCCAGACCTAACAGTTCACTTGCTCACTTTCTTGCTCTTTCTGTGGTGAGCTCACGTGCCCTACACAAATTAAATAATACAGTAAGTACAGTTAAATATATAATTCTAAAGGAAAATAATTTAATGTTACAGACTTTGGGTTATAGGTAACCAGTAGTATGCGGAACTAGGAAGAGCCCACGGCTGCTTGTTATATTAATAGGATTAAGATAATAAATTACAGGAAAACAATACAACAATGAAAACATTTTCTTGGGAGAAGTCACAAAGGAAGAAATGTATCTCACATTACAGACCTCTCTGTGCCCTCCACGGTGTTCTACCTGCTTCCTCTCACCCCTTCCTGCCCTCTCCCTCCTTTAACCCCCCTTCCCCTCCCACTGGTCCCCAAGGCCAAGTGTGTTTAAAAATGGCAGCAGTATTTCTCGTCTTAGGCTGCTGTCCATCCGAAGAGCCCAGCTGCTCATCCTTCCATCTGTCCCTTTTCACCCTTTGTCACACTCACAGCCCTGAACAGGTGGGGTCGGAGCTGGCGTGGCCTGTGTGCCCCCAGAGTAGGAGCCGTGCCTCACTGTCAGGGCCTGGGCAGAGATCCTGAGAAACTATTTCAGAGACGCCCGGAGGGGAAGTAGCCCTCGGCGCCTGGCAGGAGGGTGACGGGTGTGCGGACTGCTGACAATGCCGGCTTTCTCTGGGAACAAGGCTCTTCTTAGCATGGGGGAGCGCTGTGGTTACCACTACCCTCTCCACGGGAGGCAGAGGAGACAGGAGAGAAGGGCCGTCCAGGCCAGCACCGGGAAATGGAACCGGCATCTGCCTAAGCGCAGCGAGGGCCATCCTGACGCTGGGGGTCCCGTCCAGAAGTGAACGTGGGGGACAGCGTCTGTGTGTTTCTGGCTTGTTTACGTCTTGTCTTTGACACACGTCAGGGGTCCCCGCGTTTCAGCCCCACCCGTGTGGCCCTCCCCTGTGCAGTGACCAGCGGATGGTGGACCGGCTACGGCTCTGCACTCCGCAGGGCCGGCTGCGGTTCGAGTTCCGGACTGGGAGGCTTGAAACAAGCCGGGGCATGTGCGTGCATGCCAAAACCCCGAGAGAAGGGAGGAGAAGGGACTGTGACCTGCCATCCCCCGGGGAGGATTTCCTGCTTTCTGTCTCTGTCTCTCCCTGTCTCTCCAGTGAGCACACGAGCCCAATAGCAAGAAACACACCGCGGGCCTGCGTCTGTGCCCCGACTCCTGGCAGCACGGAGCAGAGAAGGGACGCTGTGGTGTGACCACGCCCGATCGTGGGCCCTGCCTTGTCTCTGCGTCTCTCCCTGTCCCTCCAGAGAGCGCACATGCTCTTTGACAACTGCAAATGGAAAGGCTTTGCTCCGTGAAACTCCCCATCTGGAATGGGGTACGCATTTTTCCAGTGTGTGTGACAGGATGCTCCCGCAGAAGGGCCGACGGGGAGACTCGACGACAAGCACTTGTGTTCCCAGAGGGAAAAAGGCCACTGCGGGGGCCCTGTGGAGAGGCAGTCAGGCCAGCTGTCACTGCCCTCTGTCCCAGCCCTCGGTCCCCTCCGACCACGGCCAGGGAGGCAGCGCCCGCAGACCTGTCCACTGAACGCCTGCTCTGCCACACGTTTCAGCGAGGCACTTCGAGAAGCTTTTCCATCAAGTTTTCTTTTACGTGAGTATGTGTGAAGGTTCACGTCGATCTCTGTCATCTGAGGCCTTGAAGAGCAGGATGGGTTGGAACCGCGGCCGTGGGGAGCCCCTGGGACAGTGTTGGGTTCTTTCCCGCGGCGGCTTCCTGGTCTGCGGCGCCCTCTGCAGGAGCGAGGGGGAGTGGCGCAGAGGCAGTGGGCGTGTCAAGCTTCTCTTAGCCCCGAACCAGCCACCTCCGCATCCAGCCAGGAGACCTCTTTGGTGGCCTCTGAATCCTCCCTTTGAATCTGAAAACCAAGGCCAGGATCCTGAAGGACAACTTCACCTCCCACGCCCCAGGACTCCCCTGCCGGCTAGTGGGCCAGTGTGTGTGTGTGTGTGTGTGTGTGTGTGTGTGTCTATGTATTTATGTATGTTGTGGGGGAAGGAACGCCACCTCCTACCCTCCCTTCCCGGTCCCCTAGCTCGGGAGTTTCAAGTCACCCCAAAACTTTCTGTGTTCCTTGGAAGAAGGGAGGACCATGTGTGGGGAGCTTTAAGGTCAAAATAGTAATCTATGAAAGTTACAAACCACCCAAAGAAAACAGAGCAAACAGAAAAACAGAATGCTAGACTTAGCCCGCCGACGTCAGTAAGGTACAGTCTAAGTGCCCAGGAAGAGGTTGTCAGGCGGAGTAAGAGCCGGCCCGACTCTACAGGAAACTCCCTCGAACTATCAGGTGGTGGCAGCCCGAGGTGGACGATGAGACAGTGAGAGGCAGCGATAGCGCTCCTGCTCCGACGTCAGACACAGCAGCTTCGGCCGAGGACGCTCAGACAGAGGGCAGCACCCCTGGGGTTACGTGGCCGAGTTCACCGTGTTCGCAAAGAGCCAGTTCTTCGTGCCACTGACTTTCTTCCTGCTGCTTTCAAGTTCATTCATGTCTGCCCTTATATTTAGAATTTCCTTCATTTTCCTGCAAAACACGTTACAAAAATAAAACTGAAAGGAGAACGAGATGAGCCACGGGCACAGCTGGGGCCTCAGCAGACAGCACACGTGGACGGGAAGTTGCCCAGGGTGTGGCAGAGCTCACGGCTGTCTTCCGACAGGAGCTAACTGGGTCTGTGAGCCGGTCCAGTGAGCAGGCAGGCTGCATGGGCTGTCAGGGTCCCGCGGAGACACACTGGGGTGGACCAGCTCCTGGCCGTAAAGGCAGCCCACAGTGGAAAAGAATTGAAACGACGCATTCGTTTCCTGACCACGGTGGGGTCAGTCTCGCACTCAGTCACAGAAGACAACGAGAAGCCCTCCGCGCACGTGGAGCCCGATCAGTGCGCTTCTAAGAACCCAAGGGCCGGGGAGAAAGTCCCACAGGAAAAAAGCACCTTGGACTCAGCGGAAATGGAACAACGCGTCAAAACGTGCCACACGCTTCTCAGCGAAGGCGCGAAAGGAAACCGGGGCAACACCTCAGGAAAGTCTCTAACCTAAACTCCCAGCCCAAGGACTTCCAAGACCAAGAGCGGGCCGGCAGGGGGCGCGGTGGGTTCCCACGTCCCATCGCGGTTCGAGTCCGGGACCTGCGGCCTGCTTTCTCGCTTTCCCTTTCTTTCTTTCTGTCTCTCTCTGGTCAAACTAACAAATAATAATAACAAGTGGAATGAAATAAATAAATAATTCTTTTAAAAATATAAGAGCTAAATCGTCCCAAAGCAAGTACAACAGAAAGACAGACATCGCAAAGGCAAAAGCGAAGATCGCTGAGCTCAAAACAGAAACCCGGTAGCGAAAAACACTTCAACGGAGAGCTGATTACTTCAAAAGATTAGTAATAAAATTGACAGCTGTAGCCAGACACAGACTGGCCGGTGTGGGTGCGAATGGGGGACACTGTTACAGACTGCAGACACCAGGGCAACAGAACACCGCAGACTGCAAACGCCTGGGGACCGTGGCTCTGCTCAAGATGAAAGCACTCCACCTCCCGGCTCCCAGCACGTCCCCTTGTTGGCGACACAGCCCCAGCCGTTACGTCCCGATTCCGTCGGGGGCCACCGGATTCTGCGCTGCCCGGACGTGCAGGTGAAGAGATGCGATGTACGCAGTGCGCGGACCCACGCTGACGATGAAGCAGCTGCAGATTCAGAGTAAAATGCGTAACCTGGACTTTCTCTCTCTGAGACAGGGAGAGCTAAAGTGAGAAGTCACCCCGGGGGGATGGCCTTAGCAGTCCCTCCTCCATTCTCCTCTTGGGATTTGGGCATGCCTGCGCAGGTGCCCCGTGTGAGTCTCAAGCTCAGCCACAGGGAAGTCCAGCGCCTTAACCACCATGCCATCTTCTGGCCCGTGACCTTGACTCTCAGCAGTGCTTTAAAATCAAGAGAGAAAGCCGTTCTGGTGTCTGGTGTGTTCGTGGTTTGAGGTTTGCCGCCGGTTGTGTGCTTTAGGAGGGCGCTTGCAGTTGGGGGCAGGACTGGTCAGACTTCAGCGCGGTTCCTTTCACAACCCCTCCAGGCAGGTGTGACTAGACCCATCCACAGAGGAGGCCCCAGGGGCTCAGAGAGGGACAAGAACTCGCTGAGGAGAGCAGGCGGGGGCAGAGCCGGGGTCACCCTGGCCTGCTGCTGTTCCCAACTACCTCTGACCAGAGGGCTGTCCACACACCGCCCGTTCTGCTCGGTGGCCGGCCAAGGCCCCGCGTGCCAGGGCAGCTGCTGTGATGGCTCCTTCGGAAGGCGGCCCTGTGCCCAGTCTAGGTGCCCCAGGAGCCACTTCCATGACTGACAGATCTAAGCTTGAACCTTCACCTCCTTACAAACTCCAGGCTCCTCGGTTAAATCCAGCTTATGCATCTGGAGGGGAGACCCAGTTAGCTGTGTCAGCAACAGCCTCTGCACACGGGCGTGTGCGTTTACAGCTGCTTTTTAGCTCTAATGACTGTCACATCAGTGTGTTTAACTATGCTGAAGAGAGAGGACCTTTCTTCTGGTTTTGTTGCTGTGAATACCGCTCACTAGACCTCAGGTAGGGCCGGCCTACTCCTACCCAGTCTATTCAGGGAGCTTTTTACCCACTGCCAGGACCACCCACCCACACAGGTCCCGGCACTGTAGGGAGGGAAGATGTGGGTTTATGGTTGAGGCCCTATGACAAAGGTCAGATTCAACAAGAGCAAAACACGGGCCAGCCCATGGCACCGCAGCTACACGCCGTGCAGAGGGAGCTGGGCCTCACAGGGCCAGGCCGGTTCGATTCCCAGCCCAAGATTCGAACTTGAAAACAAGTCCCAGGATCCTGATGGAGGGAGAAATGGATGGAAAATGCTTGCCACGTGACCAGGCCCTACTGGGAGTATTTGCTCTCTCTCCCTCACAAGCGTGTGTGCACATGTGTGTGCATGCGTGCACCCTCGAGAAAAAAAGAAAAAAAAAGCACAGAAATTTCTCTAAAGCAGGTTTTCTGCGATGCACAGACTTCACAATGAAATAGAGAGGGCCAGCCCCCCGACAGCGGTACTGCACTGCTCAGGAGAGGCCAGGTCGAACGTGGCGCCTACGGTTTGAATCTCCGGCAGGTCAGCCTGAAGCACACGGGCCATGCAGCAAGGAGAGAGCTGAGGGGCTGGCGGGAGATCCAGGCCCTGTGGAGGGCGCTCACGTCCCTTCTCCCCTTTCCTGCACACGCATGTCATCTATCATGAATTTTAAAAGGCATAAAAAAACAGAGGGACCAGGAGGTGGCATGGAGGCCAATGTGACCCTGCGAGGCGGGTTCTCTGGGGAGCCTGCCCATTTGTGTCGGCGGACCCCTGAGTGCGCTTGGCCACCTGCTCAGAGTGGAGGACCCTTGGATCCATGCGGGCGAGGACGCTGCAGGTCAGAGGGGACTCCGGCTCTGTGGTTCACTCCAGTGTTCGCTGCTGTGCTGGACGGCACACCCTGGCCCCCATCCGCTCATCAGACTGCACGAGGGGAAGCCGGCACTCGGGGCAGAGGTCTCTGGAAGGTTTTGCACAGGCCCAGGTCTAACTTAAGTGGCAGGACTGAGGACTCATGGAGAGCTCCGAGCTGAGTTTGTGTTGTGCGAAGTCGTCCTGCCCAGGACCGCGGGGACGGAGCTGAGCGGAAGGTGGCAGGTGGCACGGGAGCCAGGTCACAGAGCAGAGGCAAACATGCTGGCCCGTGCGAGACTGGCTGCGGGCCGGCCCCACCCTGACCAAGCTGTGTGACAGCCGCAGCGGTGAGCCGTCACCCCGCATGAGGCCATCACTGGCCGTCCACGGAGCTTTCCCTCTCCCCCGGGAAGCCTGGTGCCCGTTAGCCCTGAGCCCTCGCCCTGTCCCCAGCCCCTGACTCCCACCGTCTGCCTCCTGTCCCTGTGAGTCTCGCCCTCTGGTCCCCTCACGCAGGAGGAACCGTGCAGCATTTCTTTTTGTGACTGGCTTATTTCACTCAGGAAAATGTCTTCAGAGTGTGTCCCGGTGGAGGCGTGCGTCAGGATGGGCTTGAACTCTCATCCTCCTAGGAATGAATGCGTGTTTTCTTTGGTCGCCGGCTGGCGGCGGGCTCTTGGTTGTGAGATACACTTGCATGAACAGTGTTGGTTTTGACTCTATCAAACGCCAAGGAAGGTTCATGCACCAAAAACTGCAACCTAAGTGAAAACCCCCAATTTTCTGACCAGCGCGAAGCGGTTCTCAGAGCTGATGGGGCCTGGTCCGGCGCGATCTGGAGAAAGAGACAGGTTTTCACACGTTTAGGGGGCGGGGAGGGTGACGATCACCATCTCTCCCCTGCCTGTCCGAGCATGGCCTTCTACCTGGGCACCTGGGCCCTCCTCCCTGCCCCAGGCCCGTGCGTCAGCCTAGTCCATGTCCGGTCGTCCCGTCTGCCTCTCTGTGCTCCCCTCCACCTTCCTGGCCTCTCCAGCCTTCCTGCTGCCTCCAGGGCACCCTCAGCTCTTTCTCCCTTCCTCCCGGCCTCCCCCAGTCCTGCCCCTCTGCCCACCCCACCCTGCTCACTGCTGGCTGCACGCTGCCCACGGCCCTGGCCTGCCCTGCTCTGACTTCTTCCCGCAGAGGGAAGGCGGAGGCCACAGGTGGTGTGGTGGTTAAGGCGCTGGGTGCTCCCACATGGCTAACCATGGTTCAAGTCCTGGACCTGGTGGCTTGCTCTCTCACCTTCTCTCTCTCTCTCTCTCTCTTTCTCTGTGTATCTCTCTAGTCAAATTAAAAATAAAAATGAATGAATGAATAAATAAGGTTAAAAATATTTTAAAAAAAGAAAAAAAAAAGAAAAGCAGAGGCGAGCGCTGGGCTGGTCCCCTCAGCCCCACAGGGGGGCGGGGGGCACTTGGCTTCAGCTAAGCTGGGAAGGTGGAGGGGGGGTCGAGGAGGATGTGAGTGTGGCCGCATCTGAGTCCTTCAGGGCACCAGCTCCTGAGCAAGCCAAGGAGGTGCACAAGGCTGATCTCCTCAGCGCTGGCTCAGGGCTGCGAGTCTCCTGTTCTCAGGGAGAGCGGAGCTATTGGCACCCCGCGGCTTCCTTCAAGTCCACATCTGCCCGTTGGTGCCTGGAGCAGGAGCTGCGGTGGCGACCTCGGGCCTTGCTGTTCCCTTCCCTTCCCTTCCCTTTTCCTCTTCATTCCTCGAGAGCCACTTGGGCAGGGCGGGAGAGAGCACCCCAAGGGCATGGCCACATTGCCACTCTGCCTCCATTTCTCCATCCCGTTGGGACCGGGGACCTGCATGGGCACGCATACATCCTGGTGTTTTTCAAGCCCAGGGCCCACGTGGGCTCCGGCTCCGTGAGCCCTGAGGCCACACTGGCCCCCTGGTGGCTGGTATTCTGGGCCACTCTGGCCACCTCTCACCGACCACTGCCTCTGCTGCTTGTCCTGCCTGGGGAGTCACTGAGCACCCTGAGCACCGCTGCGTGGAAGCGCGAGGGTTCTGGAGGCCGTCTGCCCTTCCTGCGCCCTGTGACCTGTGTGCAGATAGCTCCCTGCCTTCACTGGGGCTCCTCCTCACAGCCTCGCCCGCCCCTTCCCCCTTCCCGCAGGTTTTCCAGAGGCTCAATGGCTCAGGGCTGCGAGTCTCCTGTTCTCAGGGAGAGCGGAGCTATTGGCACCCCGCGGCTTCCTTCAAGTCCACATCTGCCCGTTGGTGCCTGGAGCAGGAGCTGCGGTGGCGACCTCGGGCCTTGCTGTTCCCTTCCCTTCCCTTCCCTTTTCCTCTTCATTCCTCGAGAGCCACTTGGGCAGGGCGGGAGAGAGCACCCCAAGGGCATGGCCACATTGCCACTCTGCCTCCATTTCTCCATCCCGTTGGGACCGGGGACCTGCATGGGCACGCATACATCCTGGTGTTTTTCAAGCCCAGGGCCCACGTGGGCTCCGGCTCCGTGAGCCCTGAGGCCACACTGGCCCCCTGGTGGCTGGTATTCTGGGCCACTCTGGCCACCTCTCACCGACCACTGCCTCTGCTGCTTGTCCTGCCTGGGGAGTCACTGAGCACCCTGAGCACCGCTGCGTGGAAGCGCGAGGGTTCTGGAGGCCGTCTGCCCTTCCTGCGCCCTGTGACCTGTGTGCAGATAGCTCCCTGCCTTCACCGGGGCTCCTCCTCACAGCCTCGCCCGCCCCTTCCCCCTTCCGGCAGGTTTTCCAGAGCTTAATGGGCTTCGGAAACCTCTTCCTCAGGGGCTGGATGGGTGCAGTTTCCCTGCCAACATGCGATCACAGTCCTGGTTACTGCTGTTACTAGGAACAGCGACAGCTCTGCAGCTTCAGGGGAGCTCAGGTGTGGCCTCAGCCCAGCGTCGGAGGTGCAGGTCTGAGGCCCACTGCTTGGAGACTGTCACCAACTCTCCAGGCTATCCTGCTGCCACCACACCCCAGCGAGGAGGGCTTAGAGGGATAGAGTCACCCGAAGACTTTGAAGGTGTTCACACCTCTCAGAGAGCTTCTTGATGTGGAGATAATTCCGAGGGTTACCTTGCTCTCTCCACCCAGGGGAAGCCAACCAGGAGCTTCCCAGGCTCCCAGCCTCTCCCAGTGCTGCTCGCTCCACTCCAAATCCCTGACAGAATTAAAAAAAATAACCGAAACCTTTTTGTTGACTGTGCCTAGTGTCAGATAGCTGCGCCCTCAGGAGGCGCATTAGCATTCGATGAATATGTGCATGGGATGGAGGCCTGAGCCCAATACACACCCGGGGAATCAAAGAGCGGCCTTCACACCTTTTGCTGGCTTCGTCCTGAACAGTTATTTGTTTTAAAACAACTTCCTCAGGGGATTTCCTTTCTTAAAGACTTCCCGGTCCATTTTAAAGGAAGATTACCCCTCTGCCCTTCTCCTTAACTGGTTTTCTGGATGAGGCCCCTCGATGAGAACTTTTCTGTCCCCTGAAAGCCAGCCAGGCTCTTCGGGAAATACTGCCAGGAGAATCTTAGATGCTGCAAGGACTAGCATTTGTGCGGGATACTGACACCTAACACTCTGGTGGGCAGGCCATGCTTTGGGGGAGGTAGCAGGCTTTGAACCACACTCCCAGGGGAGATCATAAACTCTTTGCCCACATTAAAGAAGGGACTTCCTGCTCAAAGAAGCATGGTATCGTCCTCGGGGAATCTGAAAGCGGCCACGGGGGTGGGGGGGCACAGGGCTGAGAAGTGCCAGTGTCCAGCGCACAGCAGAGGTTCCCGTGCTCCCGAGACGCCAGGGTGGTCTCTGTGCAGTCCGACTTCCTCTCTGAGACTGACTGCCTGCCTCCTCCAGGCTGGAACGTTCTCCTTTAGTGACCTCATTTTCTCATGACTGAAGGTGTGGGAACTGTAAAATTGGTGCAAGTTTTGAACTGAACTGACTTCAGAAGTAATTCTGTCCGGTTCTTTATTGTCCCGGCTGAGGCGAATTGGCATAACTCCAGCCCCACTGCCTGAATGAGATACTTCGGGAAGGGTTTTGTAACGTACCTGCCAAGTTCTAACCACCATGAATGTGCTTTCTTGCTAACTGGAAGGGAATGGCTCCCAGGGGAGGGAGGTTTCCTGCGCTCACAGCGTTCCCGTCTTCTGGGGAGAGTGCACTGCCGGCTACGGCCCCAGCCCGCCTCGCCCTGCTCCCATAACACCACGGTGCAGATGTCAGTGAAAAGGACTGTGGTGAGAGATCTGCATTTTAACATCCGAAATGTTTTAGGCATCTCAGCCCTTCTCAGCCTCAGTGTCCCTCATTTCAGAAAATGCGTCCGTGTGAGGAGGCGAGTGGCGGCCTGCTCAGAGGAGGGGCGGTGAGGGTGGGGCAGCCAGTGGGCCTCTAGGTCTCACCGCTGTCCCTGCTGTGGTTTTCTGTCCTAGGCCTTCTTGTGGCTTAACGTCATCATACTGAATTTTTGTTTGTTTGTTTGTTTTTCAGGTTTTTGCTATAGGGTGTGTGGGCTTGCCAGAGAGAGACAGGGAGACACAGAGAGATGGAAAGTGAGAAATCAACCCCCGGGGGGAATGGCCACACTGCAACCCCTCCTCCTCTTCTCTTCTCAGGATTTTGGGCATGCATGTACACGCGCTGGCATGATTTGTAAGCCGCTGGGTCTGGGACTTGAACCGAGGCTGGCCGTGTGGGATCGAGCACCATAACCTCCAGGCCACCTGCCGCCCCATGCTGAATTCCTCCTGTCATATCCCCGCGCACAAACGCTAAGGACTTAGATTGGTGAGGGACAAAGAAAGCTACTGTCTTCAAGTGCACTTTTAAAATGGACTCTTGAGGGAACCAGCAGTTAGCGTAATGGCTATGTCGCTGGACTCCCACATAGTCGACTGCGGTTCGTGTCCCGGACCCGGTGGCTTAAACTCACGCCGGGCGCATGTGCGTGCGTGCCCAAGATCCCGAGAGGAGAATGGAGGAGAAGGGATTGCGGCGTGACCATCCCCCCCGGGGGTGATTTCTCGCTTTCTGTCTCTCTGTCTCTCTCTGTCTGTCTGGCGAGCACACGCGCCCTATAGTGAAAATCTCTCCCTCCCCCTCAGACAAAATGGACTCTTGAGAAAGTGGCGAGATTTGATATAGTTACATTTATAAGAAATGGGATCAGAGTGAATTTCCAGGTTTGGAGTGCCCCACCGTGTGTAAGCCAGTTTACTGCTGAGGGGATGAAGATGTCTACCAGAAGGGCACAATCCCACGGTTTGGAAGGAAGTGGGAAGAGGGAGGGGTTTTTAAGAAAAGCAATCAGGACAGAACTTTAATTCACAGGTAGAAGAACTACACCTAGACGCAGTGGGCTCCTGCCCTGGGGGCTTGTGGGGGGCCCTGGAGTTACGTCCCTGGTACAGAGAGCACTGGTAAGGTTCATTTCGTTACTTAATTGTACTTCTTCTGACACGGCTATACTCAGGCTCTTAATATGTACAAGTCGTGTTGAATTCGTTGAACTTTCAAAATGGAATATCCTCTCAGTCTTATATGTTATGGAGTATTCCTCGAGGGCTTCCATTATGAAGGTCTTGGAATGTAATAGACTATTTGAAGGATACACGCGTTACTGCCTCGTGAACTGCTAAATTTGATTTTCCGTATTTAAAAAGTTTCTTTTCATTTAGAGGATGTAGACTTTCACATTTAGCCTAGTTAATAAGTATCAATGACAAGCCAGCCCTTAAATAGCAGAGTTAGGAAAGCATTAATTTGGGGGCTGGCAGTGGTGTGGTGGTTAAGGGCACTGGACTCCCACAAGGTTGACCACAGTTCGAGTCCTGGACCTGGTGGCTTGCTTTCTCACCTTGTCTCTTTCTCTCTCTGTCCCTCTCTGGTCAAATTAAAATGGATAAATAAAGTTAAATAATTCTTAAAAAAAAAAAAAAAAAAGAAAGAAAGAAAAGGAAAGCGTTAGGGCCGACCACGTCACAGAGAAGCCCTGCTCTAGTTTCTTGTCAAGGCTCAGCATCTCTCGGGTATAAAATAAGTACCTACTTGCAAGGTTGTTTTGACCTAGAGCAGACTAGAGGTGGGCTTATAATATTTGAATGAAAAATTGGTGAATTGAATATTGGAAATACAGCCCAATACAGTACTGTTTCTCCATGAATGGAAGTCACTGGGTTCTTTTTAGAAATAGAGGACGATGCAGAGTGATGTTTAGAGCTAATGACTCGATCTCGCAAGTTTATCTGTGTAGATCTGACTGTGACAGCAGATAGCTAAGGGGAAGAGCGGGCCACCTCCATGGTAACACACTGCTTGACAGGAGCTGGGTCTCACTCACCCTGACCATGGTTCAAATCCCTGACTCAGCCGGCCAGAAAACACACCGAACAGGCGTGCAGTGCACAGGAGCTGCGAGGCTGGGGGCGGGGGCGGGAAGGGGCGCTAGTGTGTGAGCCACCGGCAGAGGGCGCTCCTCTCTCTCCTTAACATGCATATTCACACCTCTGCTGTGAATAAGGAAAGAAATTAAATTGCTTTTATAAAACAAGTCGTGGAAGTAAGGACATAGAATACATTTTTTAAACCTTTATTTATTTATATTAATTTGACCAGAAGGGAACAGAGCAAGAGAAAGAGAGGAAAAGAGAGAGAGAGAGAGAGAGAGAATGAGAAAGCAAGTCACCAGGTCCAGGACTTGAACCACGGTCAGCCTTGTGAGAGTCCAGTGCTTCTAAGTACCACGTCACCTGCCATCCCCAATAGAACGCAGTTTTTCATAATATCAAATGAAAATAAATATAGTGTTTTAAGTTTTGTTTTTAAGTTCTGTTGCCTAGGCTCTTTGACGTATGCCCTGCTGCCGTATCAGGGTACCTGAGACTGGTTAATTTGCAAAGGTCCGGGTCTGCCCTCTTACAGTTCTGGAGGGTGGAAAGTCCAAAATAAGGGCACTGGCAAGTCAGGGCCTGGTCTTTGGCTTCAGAGATGACGCCTTGAGCTCTGTGTTCCCTGGAGGGGAGGGTCGGCCTGTCTTTGCATGGCAGGAGAGAGCATGCGTGTGAGCCCCCCACCCCCAGCCCTCTCCATGCCACATTAATCAGCTCACGGGGGCGGAGTCCTGACCTCACCCCTCCGTCCGCCCCTCAGACCCCGTTACACTGGAGATTCGTCTCCCAGCTCCTTGATTTGGGGGCATGGGCCACGGCACCCGGCAAACTTCATCCTGTCTCTCCCCTAAGCTGCTACATCCCTGAGTTTTACTTTTTACATTGCCACGGTGGGGAGGAACTTTACTAACTGCCGTTCGTTTATTCACTTAAGTCTTTATTGGTGCCGTTTGTTGAATTACCCATACTGCCTGAAGGGATTTGATGTGACTTACGGTAAATACACACCCACAGCTCTCTTTTCGATCTGATCGGATGTTTGGGACATAACGAACATTGAATCGCGTTAGGTCGCTTTTTACATCGCCACGGTGGGGAGGAACTTTATTCACTTAAGTCTTTATTGGTGCCGTTTGTTGAATTACCCGTACTGCCTGAAGGGACTTGATGTGACTTACGGTAAATACACACCCACAGCTCTCTTTTCGATCTGATCGGATGTTTGGGACATAACGAACATTGAATCGCGTTAGGTCGCAACAGCCCACAGTGCTTGGATCCCTAGCACGGAGGACACCCCTCCGCAGCAGTGACAGATGCAACGACAGCGAGCGCAGACGTGGCACTTCCACGCAGCGGGCACTGCCACGCGCCTGGCCAGGGTGGCTCAGTGGGTGCTCACGTCGCCGTAGGACAGGTCCCACCATCGCCCCCGACTCCAGATGGGGACATGAAGCTCCAAAGGGTCAAGGGTCCTCCCCAGGTGCCCACCCAGGGCACGGCAGGTCTGGGAGTCGAGCCCTGCCAATCTGCTGGAGAGACCACATTTCCAAACAGCACACGTCCCCACACACCGCAGGAACTTTCTCAGAAGTTCAGCCCAGTTAGGGACAGACATGCCTTAGCCAGAGACTCTGTCGGACGGAGCAGTGCTGACATGGGGGGCGTGGGTGGGGACAGTGCCGTGAGACGGCCACTGATGCAGACCCGACATGCTGCCCCTGGGGCGGTCAGTGGTAGGGGTGGGGAGGAGGGAAGGGCGCCTCCCCTCCAGCTCCGGGGATGAGCCGCAGGCTGCGGTGACACACCGCCACAGCCTGGGCCCTGGGATGGCGGACGTTCCGCAGGGTGGACGTCAGCTTCTCTAGAAAGCAAGAGATGCTAAAATTCAGAGGCTACGGCAGAGAGGAGGGACTCAGGATGCGACTGCTTGGCCTTTCACTGAGCCGGGAAGATCATGGCGGCAACGGCTCTGTCACACAGCGGGCTGCCCGAGAGATTAAGCTGTGCTCGTGGATCGAACGGTCGAACGGGGGCTGCGAAGACGCCTAAGGGCAACGGCTCGGGGTCAACCGTGCTGGAGTCGAAGTTAGAAAAGGGGCATCTCAGGAAGGTCTGTGGTGGCCCTCGCCTCATGGAGTGAGTTCCGTTGACATCCATGGGAGACACGCAGGGTTTTGAGAAAACTACATCTGCAGAAACATCACCAGTTCGGACAGAAAGGGCTGGAGAGAGGGCAGACTGAGGGCAGGCTGTTCTACCTGCAAAATTCTGTGGCAGTGAGTCGCTGTGGCAGTGAGTCGTCCGGGAAATAGAGAAGCAGCAAATGCATGCGAATTTCTCTTCCAAAAGAGCAGGACACAGAAGGCGTTTCCTCTATCCCAGGGAGGGAGTCCCACATCCGTGAGAATTATTCCCAGACCTTGAAACCTGCTCAAGGAACTGGGGAACTTCATCTGTCTGGATGGAACTGCTATGGGGCACAGACCAATGGGCCATCTTACCGGCCTCTGACTCCCCCTTGGACGCACATGTCTGTCGTTGTACCCATGTCTGTCCTGTCTTTGAGCATGGCACGTGTTGAAAGCAGGTAACTGGTAACTTTAGCTTTGGTGCTCCGTAGATGGGAGAACCGTGTCCCAGGGACTGAAATTAAGGATGACACCCATGACCTAGGACCCGGGTAGAGGGTGAGAGTGGACTTTCAGCTGCTATGAAGTGTTGAGAATCTCGGGGCCTTGGGAGAGCGAGTGAGCGTCTCTTGCACGTGGGCGGGACGTGAACAAGGAGGCAGAGCATGAGTGTGGCAGACAGACTCTAGCACCTGGCATGCGTGGCTGTGCCCGGGCCCCCTTCTGAGTCATGGAGTACGGCTTGTGGCAGAGGTGGCAGGACGTCACTCTGGGAGTGACTTTACACTTCAGTAGTGCCTCCTGCTCCATGGAGAATTTGTTCCAAGACCCCACCCGACTCCAGACAGTACCAAACTCTGCGCACTAAGCTCGCTGCCTACTAAGTGGCATGCCCAGTGTGAATACGCTGGGCAGGTGAGTCACGCCTGGGCAGGATGCAGCAAGAAAGTGCGAGATTCCATCATACTACTCAGATGGTGTGCAATTTAAAACTTACACACTGTTTATTTCTGGAATTTTCCATTTCATATTTCCAGACTGTGGTTGACTTTAGGTAATTAAAACCAGGAAAATGAAGCCATGGATCAGGGGGACTGTTGTACATGAGATTCTGTTTTGCTAGTAGTCTTGCCCTCTCCTCTCGGTGGCTTTGAAGAAGTTGGCTGCATGGATCCTCTAGCCGAGAATAACCGAGTGCTGCCAACAGCTGGATGCTGCCAGCCAGCACCCCGGGAGCAGGGGCGAGCTGTGTCCCCTGTCAGACTTGCAGGTGAGAACCTGGTCCTGGTGGACACCCTGACTGCAGCCCGTAACACCCTAAGCAGAGCCGTTCAGAAGTGCAGGGCTGGGTGAGCTGGGTCTCCTCCTGGGAATTGTGACAGGATACATGGGTGTTGTTTTAAGCTGCTACCACTGTGATAACACTACACAGCGAAAGGTAATTAACGCCGGCTCTTTCCTTCCCTCTCTCTCCTTTCTTCTCTCCCTTTCCTTCCTTTCCTTCTTCTTCTTCTTTCTGCCTTTCAGTTTGCTATAGGGTGCGTGTGCTTGGCAAGAGAACAGGGAAAGGGGGGAGTGAGAAAGCACCTCCTGGGGGGATGGCATCACTGCAATCCTCCACTCTCTTCTTAGGACTCCGGCGCACACATACACGTGGCCAGTGTGTTTTTCAAGTCACTGGGTCCCGTGCTGAACGACGCAGTTAGCTGTGTGGAATCCCGCTGCCTTAACTACAGGGCCATGGGCTGGTACAGCCATTTGCATTTTTTGTTGCTGTTGCTTTTAAAATGAAAATTTTTAAATAGTTGAAGTTTCTCATTGGATGTGTAGTTTGCAAATATTTTCTCCCATTCTTGCTCCCCACTCTAGTATCCGTCTCCTTCACTACGCAGAGCTCTTGAGCTTGACACAAGCCCATTTGTCTATTTTTCTTTTTGTCGCTAGTGTTTCTGAAATCTTACCCCAAAACTTTGCTCACATCAATGTCCTGAAGTGTTTCCTCTCTATATTTTTCGGGAAGTTTCATAGTTTTGGATCTTACATTTAAGTCTTTAATTCATTTCGAGTTGTTTTTATATATGGTGAGACATAGAAGTCCAGTTTTATTCTTCTCCACATGAATTTCCAGTATTCCCAGCATCATGTACTGAAGACACCACTCTTTTCACAACCAGCAGATAGCATAGTGGTTGAGTCACTGGACTCCTACATGGCTATCCGCGGTTCATGTCATGGACCTGGTGGCTTAAAAATCACACTGGGCATATATTCGTGCATGCCCAAGATCCTGAGAGGAGAGTGGAGAAGAGGGTGGGTGAGAAATCACCCTAGGGAGGGTGTTACGGGCTGCAGTGAGGGTGTCCACCAGGACCAGGTTCTCACCTGGAAGTCTGACAGGGGACACAGCTCACCCTTGCTCCCTCTCACTGTCTCTCTCTCTCTCTAGTGAGTGCCTGCACCCTAAGGCAAAAACCCCTTTTAAAAAACTAGTTGGCTATATATACATGGGTTTATTCTTGAATTCTTTATGTTTTTCGGTTGGCTTATGTGTCTGTTTTTCCATGAGTGCTATGCTGTTTTGCTTACTATAGCTTTGGGGTATATTTGAATATTTTTTCATAGTCTAAAAATATGTTTAAAATAATTTTCCTTTATAGATTTCTTTCTGTGCTCATTTGGGAATTAGTTTCCTAAAATATGGGTATATAAAAAAAAGGGTCAAATCTGATTACTGAATCTGTTACCTAGAAGACTGGTGCATAGCTACTGTGATTTGTGATAGTTGACAGTTCAAATTCCCCATAGTAATTAAAATTTCATTGCCCTTCTGAGAGTCCATGGCTTTAATAGAATTGTGAGCCCTGGAAGAATATTAAGGTGTAAAGTTAGGGAGACGTGCAAAAACAGGAAACTTTCTTTAAGGCAAATTCTCCCTGGACAACTTCATTATTACAAAAGGAGCCGTTTTACACACAATTAAAGGAAAGGGGACCAGGAACAATTTTTTTTCTACATATTTAGAAAAAGATCAAGAAAATGAGAGTAGAATATTGTATATTGTTTTTCAGGGGCAGTGGCTATCTGATTTAGCACTCGGAGAACTCTAATGGGTAACAGTGAGTTTATCTGAGGCTGGCCTGGGGCGCAGTGGGTGGAACAAGGGAGGCCTGCTATGCTTTATTTTAAGCCATTCTGAATAATTAGACTTAAAAAAACCCTGTATGTTAACATGATATTTGAATGCAAAATTATTAGGAAATCTAAATTTTAGATTCAGAAGGACTGAAAAGGCTCTCTGTAACAAATCATTTGATAAAGAAATTATAGCTAGGACCAAAAACTCTGGTTTATACCTAAAAATTATTAGAATATATTGGACGGGGTGTCTTCACAAAGTTCATGAAAAATGGGTATTATGGAAAAAAAAAACTATGCATAGGTTTCAAAATGTCGGGTCCCAAAATAAACTTGGACTTTAATTTCATTTATCCCATAAACTTTTTTGAACTCCCTTGGTATATGTATTCTAAATTGAATGCCTGCATTTTTAGATGCTAGTTAAATTTAAAATAATGAGACAGATTTTACTACTGAACTTTAATCAAGATATTCTAACTCTATGTTCTGGGCACAATACCTGAAATAAACCAATGAAGATTTATTTGACTTGATCTTCATTGAGAGACAACTGACAGAAACATGAAGACATAGGAAAAAATAACCCGGAGACAGCAGAATTGCCCGTGTGGGAGAATACCCATGTTTCGCCACAATCCTTCGTAGGATTATTCAGTTGCAGTGATTTGTCCTTGTCACTCAGATTTTATCAGCGGGCCTCTGCTTATATACTTACGATTAAATGTATTCCCTTCTCGCAAAGGGAATTTATCGCATACTAAGGACACTGGAAGAAACAATTCTCAGGGCTTAGGGCCGCTTAGGCAACACCTGCCTGCGCAAACATCCCGCGCAGAGGTCCTGAAAGTTAGCCCTAAGCCGTTTCCCACCCTCTTCCTACGCGTTTAGACCAACAGGCATTAAAGGCTCGGGCCTGCAGGGACGCCTGGGCCGCGCTCGCTGCAGCCGGGCTCCGTGTGTGGTCCGCGGCGCCGAGGGGCAGGAGCGCGGACGCCAGCAGGTGCCTCCGGACGTGGACCCAGACCTCGCAGGACCGGCGCCCGGGCTGGCCGCTGGGTGTCGCTGCTGCGAGGCCCAAGAACCACAGACACTCCGCGGAGGACAGCTAGGAGCACGCGGGGACCTGCCCGACGCAGGACGGGAGTCCGAACCCGCCAGAACCGAGGAAGGACTGTCATTAAAAATGACGCGCGAGCTCGGTCATCCCAGCCGGGCCAGCCACCGCCAAAGGGGTTTAAAATTCGAGGGGCCACAGAGAAACGTCTGGTTATTCAGAAACTGTTCACGTTTACGAGAAACGGTTTCCGGAGCTCTTAGGAAGGGGCGGGGCAGGCGCACCGCGGCCCGAGCGGCTCCGCTTTCCCGGTGT
>NW_006159840.1:6468564-6472857 GCF_000334495.1 Tupaia belangeri chinensis | reverse complement strand
TGGCGCGGGGGCCCGGTCCCCCCGGCGGGGGGGGGGCCCCAGCCCCTGCGCCCTGCAGCCCTGTAACAGGGATGACGGAGTGAGGGGGCAAGCCGGCCCCACGGGCCTTCTGGGACATTTGATATGCAGGAGGACTGCACGGACGGGACCCCACACACCACAACCTCCAGACCCACTGCACCTTCGGGGGTGCCTCCCAAGTGGTGGACCTCACAGAGACCCGGTTTTGGGAAGAGCCAGAGAACAGTGTGAACGCACCCTTTCTGCAGGGGGGCGGGAGAGAGGGGCCTGCTCAGAGGGGCCTCTGTGCTGATCTGGGGTCCCACCGTCTCCGCGTCAACCACGGCAGCGGAAATGAAGGGCAGCCCCAAACCTGAGCCTGAAAACAGAACAAGACCGGACTCGTGGCCCTGTAAGCCGTATCTCGTCATCCGAGAAGGCCCCCCCCCCACTCCATTTAGAGCCCTGTGCGCCCTGTCCCGTCCTTGAATCAGACGTGGAAAACGGGACGCTCGCGTTGTCAGTTTCCGGGTAATCGCTGGAGCCCGTGGGGTCCCTGCCGGACTGTTGGATTGTAGTGTGGGCTGATCCGAGTCTCCTCGTCAAAGGGGATGGAGTTAGAGATTTAAGAGCAGGGTGAATTTACTTCCTCTCAGGGTGCGCAAACCTTTTCCTCCCTCCAGCACAAAGGCCCCTTCTCCCCTCCACGCCCCCCCCGCAGGAATTCCCCTTATATTAACCTACTGCTCCTTAGCTAAAAAAGAAGAGAAAAAGCCTACCTGCCTTCAATCCTTCCTTTGAATTTCTCTAATACACAGGGACAGGATGGCCACAGTCTGAGTCCTGGACCTGGCGGCTTGTTCTTATTCTTCTCTCTCTCTCCCCTGGTCAAATTAAAATAATAATAATAAATAAAATTAAATAAAAATTTAAAAAAAAGATGTTCAACGTGTGTTGTTACTTTTTTGGTGTCAGTTACTGTTGAAAATAACTCTCCTGGGACCAGCAGTTAGTATAATGGCTATGTCGCTGGACTCCCATGTAGTTGACCTTAGTTCGAGTCCCAGACCCAGTGGCTTGAATTCACACCGGGCGTGTGTGCATGTGTGCCCAAGATCCCGAGAGGAGAATGGAGGAGAAGGGATTGCGGTGTGGCCATCTCCCCTGGGGGGTGATTTCTCGCTTTCTGTCTTTGTCTCTCTCTATCTCTCTGGTGAGCACACACAGCCTATAGCAGAAACCTCTCCAAAGGGAAAAAAAAAAAAAAACACCTCTCCTGACCAAATAGCTACAAATTACTCATCTCGATGCTTAGAAAGAAAATTTAATTTTTTCATCACCTCTTGACTTAATGCCCAACAGAGACAGAGACAGTGAGAGGGAAAGTGAGAAGTAACCCATGGCCACACCACAGTCCCTCCCCCTCCATTCTCCTCCTGGGTCTTTGGGCACACATGCACATGTACCTGGCATGATTTTCAAGCTACCAGGTCCAGGACTCGAACCACAGTCAGCCATGGTCCAGTGCCCTAAGCACCATACCACCTGCTGGCCCCGGAGCTGAGTTTTAATGGCAACACGGCTTTGCACCTTACTCCGCATGCGTTAAAGTGCTGCACCCATAACCATGTCTAAAGATGTCAGTGACTTGTAACGTAGAAAGTTAACTTTCAGAGATGATTTAAGCATTGTTAAGCTTTGGGTTTTTCCTTTTTTTTTAGTTTACTTATTTATTTCTTTTAGAGATTTTTGCTGTAGGGCACATGCAATCGCTGAAGAGACAGAGAAAAAGTGAGAAATCGCTCCTGCTGAGGGGATGGCCATGCTGCAATTTCTTCTCCATTCTCCTCCTGGGATTTTGGACATGCATACACACACACCTGGTGTGAGGTTCAAGGGCCCAGGACTCGAACCATGGCCTAGCATGTGGGAGTCCAGTGCCTTAACCACCACACCACCTGCGGCCCCCTAAAGTCTGCATATTCATCTCTTCCAGGAGAGGGCAGAGAGAGACAGAGACAGCGCTTCCGACAGGGCCTCGCTGCCGTGATCCACCGTCCCCAGCAGCCCTGGGTCAGGAGTGTGAGCGTACCAGGGAGGTCTCCAGATGTGAACCAGGAGCCTTCCCGGGTGGGGCGGCCCTTGGAGAGCAGACATCTACCGCTGTGCCAACGTCTGGCTCCACAGATTTCTTTCTCTTTGTTTGGAGAGTGGAAAAATTCAAGTGGAAATTCTGAGATGTGTGTTTGAGCAAAAGGGCCCGGTGCTCTTCTAGGCTGGCAGACCCCGAGGCAGGGCGGGCCTCTCTCTTGACAATTCATGATGGTGTCAGTGCCCAGCAGCTTAGGGAAGGCCAGTGGACAGGCCGTCAGTGGGGTCGTGCTGCGTGTGTGTGGCTTGGGCATGTTTCCCGTGAACTTCATGTATGTAAATAGGCCACATCTGTGGGAACTCACACCTGCACTGGGTTTAAAGTAGAGGCAGAAGAGAAAGACAAAGATGTCCCCCACCATGGAGGCCATGCTTGCGTGAAGTAACGGCAAAGCCCTGCTGCGGGTTTGAAGCGTGCTGGTCTTCAAGACACGGCTCTGGGCCTTCAGTGATGCGTGATGTTTTATGAACGACCAGGGCAAAGGTGTCTGCCAAGTCCCTGGAACCCGCGATGGAGTTATCCGTTCCACGAATCGGATCTAGCTGTGGACGAGCCCTGTGTGGGAGGTGGAGGGATCCGAGCAGCTTCTCGTAGGTATTCACAAAAGAGAAGTATCATTTTCTAGAAAACACAAGACTTGATCTGGATAGGTGTTAGCTACGATTTTAGGACGTTTAAATTGTAAATATAAGATATGACTTTGTCTCTCTCAAAATGAAAAACTTTAGTTTTCTCTAAAAGTTTACATATTAATAATATATTAATAAAATCGTTGATTTTTACAAATGATACATTTTTTTTAAAACCCAGCACTTAAGTATGTATATACTATTATTGAATACTGAAATGCCAAACTAAACCTTGCATGTTTGAAAGGGCTGAGGATTTCCAGTTTTATTTCTAAAAGAAGAATTTATTGTTCAAATGTTAAGCCTATCTTAACTGGTAAGTAGTATGCCACCGCCCGTTCATACTGTCTTGCTAACAGGGTGAGACAGTGTGTAAGCCGGCACGGCGCCCTCCAGCCAGCGCAAACCCAGCTCGCTCTCAGGGTTTCTCCTCAGTGTCTGACCGCAGAGCCCGGCCTCCGGCTGCGTCCAGGAGGAGCGAGACCCGGCGTTCGGTCAGCCTGGACCTGGACGAGCTCAGCCGGGGGAGGCAGGTAAGGTTTCTCACACGATGGAAAGTGTGCTTTATAGCGTCATACTCTCACTTCTACTTACACGCCTGTTGGCATGGGCTGTTCCACACCGTTCCGTCGCCTGGCTTTAAGTGATGGGTCACCTGAGCATTCTGAAACTCTTCTTGCGTGCTCAGAATCTTTTGCATCATGCACGTAGTTTGGATGAAGACCGACAGGGAGGAGTCCTGCCTTCAGGGGGTTGCGGCATGCCCAGGGAGGGGAAGCAGTAAGAACCACCCGGGAAGAGCAAAGGCGAGGAAGGAAACAGCTGCTCCGGGCCTTTGCTACGTGAGGTTCAGGTGATAATGGTTGGCAGGCTTCCTGGAAACGCAGGCCCGGCACAGTCTCCCGGGGCTTGCTCAGAAGCGCATCCTGCCCGGCCTCCGAGCTGGTCTCCGAGCTGGCCAGGGTGGCCTCTGCAGGTGCCCGGCCCTCACTGTGTGCGGACCCGGGCTCTGTCAGGGCGTGTGTTCTGTCTTCCTGTTTGCTATTTTCGAATCCCCACTCCCTCCAAAGCTAACGTCTTCGCCGTACTGGAGGGCCACTGTTGGCACGTTAAAGACACAGGGAATGAGAGTGTAATATAATGCATTTTAGTGTTTGTACCCTACCAGTGAAATGTCAAAAGGAGACCATTCCAGGGGGCCAGAAGGTGGCAAAGTGCTTAAGGTACTGGACTCCCACATGGCTGACTGCAGTTTGAATCCCAGACCTGGCAGCTTAAAAATCATGCTGGCACCGGGAACCAGCAGTTAGCGTAATGGCTATGTCGCTGGACTCCCACGTAGTCGACCGCGGTTCGTATCCCGGACCCGGTGGCTTAAAACACATGCCGGGCGCGTGTGCGTGCATGCCCAAGATCCCGGGAGGAGACTGGAGGAGAAGGGATTGCGGCGTGACCATCCCCCCTGGGGGGTGATTTCTCGCTTTCTGTCTCTATGTCTCTCTCTGTCTGTCT
>NW_006159840.1:6464388-6468431 GCF_000334495.1 Tupaia belangeri chinensis | reverse complement strand
CTCTCTGTCTGGCGAGCGCCCGCGCCCTACAGTGAAAATCTCTCAAAAAAAAAAAAAAATCATGCTGGCACCGAAATCCCAGGAGAGTGGAGAAGGGATTGTGGTGTGGCCATACCCCTGGGCGGGTGATTCTCACTTCCCCCTCGCTGTCTCTCTGTCTCTCTCTGATGAACATTAATAAAAAGAAGAAGACCACCTCAGCAGCCTGGTCTCCCAGTGCTCAGACTCCCACACAGCAGTGCCCCAGGGAGGCGCGGGCTGGTGGGGAAGCCTGGGCTGGCCTTTGCTCTAGCGCCCCCACGGTTGACATGGCAGATGCCCCCTCCCAGGCTCTTTTCTCCCTCTAGAAAGTCGCGATGGCAATGCCGGATTTACAGGGTCGTTCTGAGAGAACCCTACAGAACAGAAGCTAGCTCAGGTTTATTTTACGGATAGAAATGAAGACTGTGTGTTGATTAAAATGTTGCTTTTTCATATACGGTTTTATCAGCGTTCCCCTGAACACCTTGGTGCACTGTGTCCAGAACCCCGTCACCAGGAAACTGCTCCGGGCGCTGAGCGGGAGGCCCTGCAGGTGGGTGCTGCTGCTGCAGCCTGTGCCGGGTCTCAGTGTGCCAGCCGGGCCTCCTGGACACGCGGGAGGGCTGGGCCTTCACACTTGGGCGCCAGGCACACACGCTCTCAGTCTGCTGGATGGGGCAGTATTGGGGGCCACGCCCTCGGTGGGGACATTGCTGCGAGTTTAATTTGTGAACACTCGCCTTCCGCACTGGGTTCCTGGGGAGAAGACGAACGGTCTCGGAACTGCAGGTGGAGGAGTTCAGTTCGCACTCACTGCGGAGATATCTTACAGACCCAATTAGGGAGGGCGTTTTCCTCATTCGAGGGTAGAAATGTGCCGCTGTTGAAAAATGCCACCATCTTTGTGATCTGTGCAGAAACTGAAGATGTTGGAAGAGGTTTTAGCGCCAATGAACCAGTCCCTCACGTGTTCCGAGAACCCAAAGTGCGGCGTCCCCGTGCGTGTCCGCGTGTGCAGGAGTGCTGGCCGCCGGCCACTGGGGGAAGATTTTCGTAGAGAATCTACAAGATTTTGTGGCAGTTTCAAGCCAAGAATGAAAGGTATTTTTAAAATTTTATCACAGTTTTTCTTAATTTTCTTTTCCATAGGGAACATGTATACATTGGAGAGAGACAGAGAGGGAGAGTGAGGAGTCACCACTGGGATGGCCACTGCACAGTCCCTTGTCCTCCATCCTCCTCTCGGGATTCTGGGCTGCACGCACACATGCCCAGCATATATTTTTTTCTTTTTTTCTTTCTTTTGTGAGTCCTACATACTTTTTCATTTTTATTTTTAAACATTATTTATTTATTAGGATTTTTTTTTCAAGCTACCAGGCTTGGGTCTTGAACTGTAGTTGGCCATGTGGGAATCTAACACCTTAACCACCACACCACCTGCTGGCCCTGCCCAGGATGTTTTTCAAGCCACCAGTTCTGAGACATGAAACTCGGAGTTGGCCGCGTGGGACCCAACAGCCTAGCCACCATGCCAACTACTGGCCTGGAACATCTTCTTTCTTTCTTTCTTTCTTTTTTATTTTTCCCAGACAGATTTTTGGTATAGGGTGCATACGCTTGCTGGAGAGACAGAGAGAGACAGAGAGACAGAGAGCAAGAAATGACCTCCTGGGGGAATGGCCATGCTGCAGTCCCTTCTTCATTTTCCTCTCGGGATTTGGGGCACCCTTGCACATGCGCTCAGTGTGAGCTTTAAGCCTGAGTCTGGGACTCAAACCATGGTCGACTACGTGGGAGTTCAGCGATGTAAGCACTGTGCCATCTGCCGGTCCCTGGAACGTCTCTTTTCCAAAAGGAAGCTGGGCTGGATGGCGATCAGTGAAAGCGCACAAGGGAAACGTAAGCAGGTGTGCCAGGGCCTGAAAAAGCACGCCTAAGGTGTAGAAATGACTCAGGTGCCCGAGGTTCTCGCGTGAATTCCGGTTTATTTCACATTTTGCGTCCTGTTGTAGAGAACCCGGAGTTCCCATGTTGAAGGCCCAGCCCAGGACACATGTCTTACCCTTCAAATACTCTGAAGCCCAAATACGGCATGGCGATGTTTGGAGACCGGCTTTAGGTGATACTTAGGTTTAGATGAGGTCCGGAGCCTGGGGCCTATGTGGGGTCTGTCCGTATGGGAAGGCTCCAGAAAGCCTGTGCCCTGCCCTCCGCCCTGGGTGGACGCCGTGAGGAGCGCCGTCCAGGAGCCAGGACCCAGCATGCGGGCGCCCTGACTCCGACTTAGGCTCTGAGCTGCATGCATGCACATCCCTGCTGTCGCCGTCGCTGGGGTTTCCGCCACGGCAGCCTGGGCCGACAGCACGCAGAATGCAACTGCACCTTTGTGTGCCGTGGTCTCCAGTCGCTTCAGGGACCGAAAGTAAGGCCAATGGGAAGAAGTTAAAGGACATACAGTCCGGCCCGGCAGGCCCTTTTACCAGTTAGCTCATTTATCTTAGGACTAAGGCTGTCTCGGGCTGGTCTGCTGTGAGTGGAGCTGGGTCCTTACACCACTGACTGTGGTTTGAATCCCGGCCCTGGTGGCTTGAAAGATATCCCGGGTGCATGTGCCTGCGTACCCGAAATCTTGAGGGAAAGAAGTGGGAAAGAAGGGGTGGCCATGGGACCATGCCCCAGAGAGGGGCCCCAACCTGCCCTCTAGCAAAAAAAGAGAGAAAAGAAAAAGGAATGAAATGAAAAGAAAAAGAATGAAAAATAAGAAAAGTGTGTGACTGTGAAAAATCCTTTTTTTTTTTTTTTAAAGAAGCTGTTCTTTTCCTTACCCTTTTTATTTCCACTGTACGAGTCTGGGAGCAGCGTCAGGCCACCCGTGGCTGTGCCTGAGCGCGGGGCCACGGCCATCTCAGGGCAGGCCGCCCACTCCTCTCTTCAGCGGGCAGCTGCTGGGTGGGCGCAGGGTCTGCCAGCCCTCAGGCCAGTCTGCGGCCTCAGACGGAGCAGCAGAGGCTCAGGAGCTGCCCATTCGCTCTGAAATCCCTCCTGGTCACAGCCTTTTCAGCTGTGGCCTGTCCCTCCTTTCTAGTCCCTTGAGGCTCTGGGTAGAGTAAGGTCAGGCGTGGCCTCCCATGGTGTTCATGGGAGCTGTGCCATGGTGCGCAGAGTGTCCCCGGCCAGCAAGCCCACCGAGTGAGCGCCCTTGTGGCACGGGAGGGCGGTGTCCGCCCAGCGAGAGGAGTCACTGCACAGGGCAGTGGTAGGTGGGTGAGTGTGACAGTCCTCCGGAGGGCTGGGTCCGGCCCTGGGTCGGGCCCTGCAGGAGAAGGTTCCCAGGAGGCGCCCTGCCCCAGAAGCAGAGGTTCCCGGGGCGAGGTGGCCAGTGCCAGGCGTGGCCCCAGGGGCATCGGGAAGGTTGGCACAGCCCTCTGTCTGGCGTCCCCGTAGGACAGGACACTGACGAGGCCAGGCCTTCCCGCGGCCGTACCGAGGCGAGGCTTTCCCGCGGCAGCCGCAGGAGCCTGCCCCAGGCGCTCTCGGACAGTGATGTTGACGCCGTGTCCCCATGGGTGCGCCACTCCCCGTGGGAGTCAGGATGGTGCCACCCACGTGGGCTCCTGCTGCAGGGAATTGGAGGACACCCAGGGCCGCGGACACCGGTGAAAGTGTCCCTGTAAGCTACGACGGGGATAGAACGGTGCCGGGTGGACCCTTGTGCAGGCCGCGTGGGAAGGCAAGAAAACACGAGATTCTTACCTCGTGTTTAGGCAATACAGCCTGGCCAGCACCTAAATAAGGATACCAGATGTCTCCCCGATATTCGAGATGTGCTCGTGGGTGACCCGCTACTCCCTGCGTGATGTCTCGTGTTTTCGGCCAACCCAGTTTATAGACGAAGAAATCGGACTTTAGGGCGATGCTACACACAACACATGTGCCCATGTTAACCCGGGTGGTGCCGTGTGGACACGTCCAAAAGCACAGAGCCAGCTGCCGCGGCCCGCCCAGGGAAGCTCCCGCGT
>NW_006159840.1:6460963-6463805 GCF_000334495.1 Tupaia belangeri chinensis | reverse complement strand
TACCCGCTTTATTGCCACTGTACGAGTCTGGGAGCAGCGTCAGGCCACCCGTGGCTGTGCCTGAGCGCGGGGCCGCGGCCATCTCAGGGCAGGCCGCCCACTCCTCTCTTCAGCGGGCAGCTGCTGGGTGGGCGCAGGGTCTGCCAGCCCTCAGGCCAGTCTGCGGCCTCAGACGGAGCAGCAGAGGCTCAGGAGCTGCCCATTCGCTCTGAAATCCCTCCTGGTCACAGCCTTTTCAGCTGTGGCCTGTCCCTCCTTTCTAGTCCCTTGAGGCTCTGGGTAGAGTAAGGTCAGGCGTGGCCTCCCATGGTGTTCATGGGAGCTGTGCCATGGTGCGCAGAGTGTCCCCGGCCAGCAAGCCCACCGAGTGAGCGCCCTTGTGGCACGGGAGGGCGGTGGCCTGCCAGCGAGAGGAGTCACTGCACAGGGCAGTGGTAGGTGGGTGAGTGTGACAGTCCTCCGGAGGGCTGGGTCCGGCCCTGGGTCGGGCCCTGCAGGAGAAGGTTCCCAGGAGGCGCCCTGCCCCAGAAGCAGAGGTTCCCGGGGCGAGGTGGCCAGTGCCAGGCGTGGCCCCAGGGGCATCGGGAAGGTTGGCACAGCCCTCTGTCTGGCGTCCCCGTAGGACAGGACACTGACGAGGCCAGCGCAGGAGCCTGCCCCAGGCGCTCTCGGACAGTGATGTTGACGCCGTGTCCCCATGGGTGCGCCACTCCCCGTGGGAGTCAGGATGGTGCCACCCACGTGGGCTCCTGCTGCAGGGAATTGGAGGACACCCAGGGCCGCGGACACCGGTGAAAGTGTCCCTGTAAGCTACGACGGGGATAGAACGGTGCCGGGTGGACCCTTGTGCAGGCCGCGTGGGAAGGCAAGAAAACACGAGATTCTTACCTCGTGTTTAGGCAATACAGCCTGGCCAGCACCTAAATAAGGATACCAGATGTCTCCCCGATATTCGAGATGTGCTCGTGGGTGACCCGCTACTCCCTGCGTGATGTCTCGTGTTTTCGGCCAACCCAGTTTATAGACGAAGAAATCGGACTTTAGGGCGATGCTACACACAACACATGTGCCCATGTTAACCCGGGTGGTGCCGTGTGGACACGTCCAAAAGCACAGAGCCAGCTGCCGCGGCCCGCCCAGGGAAGCTCCTGCGTGGCCGACACGACAGTGCGGGCAGGGCCGTGGCAGCGGGCGGGGCCGGTTTCCGGGCCTTTACTGATGAATAAAACAAGTGTGAGGGTCTCAGGCCTGAAAGCTCCTTCCACCATCTCCTGGCCCTGGTGTGTTTTCACCAGAAGCCTTTCTGTGGAGGGACCCTCAGGTGCATTTGGAAATCAAACCCAGGAGGGGTGGTGTGGCTCGCACCCAAGTGAGAAAGCCCCCTGGCCTTTAATCTGCCCCCTCCTCCAGGCTGGCCGGGGCCCTGTTTGGTTTGCCCGCAGTAAGGCAAACACTGCTGGGCTCAACCTTGTTACTCTGAGCCCACTGAAGGCGGGGATTGTTCACAGAAAGGCGAGAAAAAAGTAAAACCGAAATGAGGCAAGGCTCTTTTAACATGAAAGGAGAAGGGCCACTTGAAATTAAATCCAAAATGAATTTAAGGTGATTGCTCTCACAGCTTGTCAACAAGCGGGACAATTGCACGGGACAGCCCTGACCAAGGGCAGAATGGAAGAAGAGAGAGTGAGAGAGGGTCAGCCTCCCCTCTGAGACTCCCGGTGGCGCTGAGGGTCCCGGGCCGGGCCTCCAGTTTTCTGGCGTGTTCTAGTGTCACGGGGCACCAAGTGTGGGCCCTGCAGTTCAGGTCGAGGCGTGACTGCGGCTGCCCCTGTGAGCTGCCGGGTGAAATGGAGCCAGCACGCCCCAGGTTGGCCGAAGGACTCTAGCCTCAGAAACTCCTGGGGAAATGCCCTCGTGACACTGAAGCCAGATCTCAGTCATGGTGTCACGAGCAGTCCGCCCACGTGGCCACGTTCACCTTCCGGGGAATCGGACTTGGCCCGAGTGGCCTCTTCAGGAGGTATTCACCCCAGAAACAGAGGTCTGTTCATGGGGGCCGCCCTCTTCCAAGCCAAACTCTGTCTTAGAAATAATTCTATTTTATTTTTCTATGTATTTATGTGTTTTCCACGAGTAAGAGACACAGAGAGAGACAAGGCACCCCTCAACAGGGTCTTGATGCCTGAGCGGCCCAGCCCAGGCCAGCCCCAGACCGCGGGCACCTGCATGGCTTGTGCACTGGGGAGCCTGCTGACACCATCCTGGGACCTGCCCATGGGGCATCCTCACAGCGCCGTGCCGAACCGCACTGGTGGGCACGCTGGCTGTCCCATTGCCTGTCACCGTACTGGCCTTTCTGAGTCACCAGGTACCTGCTGGCCTTGGTCCGCTTTCACAGGCAGGGCGCTCCGACGCACCGTTCAGAACGGCCTGGTGTGAGATGAGACCGTTGGTATCTGATGTGGCTTGAAGCTCTTTGTGCAAAGCAGACGTGCGAGTGTGGATGACAGCCCGCTCCTGCGAGCCCTGCCCCCGGCCTGTGCTCCCCGGAGCAGTGCCCTCATTCGGGAAACGGCGTGTGGGTAACGTGGTGTGTGGAAACGTGCAATTGCTTTGATGTGTCGGGGTAGATTCCGCACAGTGGCCAAAGACGACAGCCCGGGGTCCCGGACGGTGCCGGCTCCCTGGTTTGTCAGAGGCCCAGCCCTGGGACAGGCGGGGCTGGAGGCTGTTGTTTTAGCAGCTCTGACATGGACTGCAGCTGGGGGCCCGCGGAGGCCCGGATGCTGCCTGACTCCGGGTTCAAAGCACGGGTCAGCTGTCGGCTCCCCCCCCCCCCCGC
>NW_006159840.1:6452602-6460748 GCF_000334495.1 Tupaia belangeri chinensis | reverse complement strand
CGCCAGACAAGTGCGGGCAGGGCCGTGGCGGCGGGCGGGGCCGGTTTCCGGGCCTTTACTGATGAATAAAACAAGTGTGAGGGTCTCAGGCCTGAAAGCTCCTTCCACCATCTCCTGGCCCTGGTGTGTTTTCACCAGAAGCCTTTCTGTGGAGGGACCCTCAGGTGCATTTGGAAATCAAACCCAGGAGGGGTGGTGTGGCTCGCACCCAAGTGAGAAAGCCCCCTGGCCTTTAATCTGCCCCCTCCTCCAGGCTGGCCGGGGCCCTGTTTGGTTTGCCCGCAGTAAGGCAAACACTGCTGGGCTCAACCTTGTTACTCTGAGCCCACTGAAGGCGGGGATTGTTCACAGAAAGGCGAGAAAAAAGTAAAACCGAAATGAGGCAAGGCTCTTTTAACATGAAAGGAGAAGGGCCACTTGAAATTAAATCCAAAATGAATTTAAGGTGATTGCTCTCACAGCTTGTCAACAAGCGGGACAATTGCACGGGACAGCCCTGACCAAGGGCAGAATGGAAGAAGAGAGAGTGAGAGTGGGTCAGGCTCCCCTCTGAGACTCCCGGTGGCGCTGAGGGTCCCGGGCCGGGGCTCCACGGGGCACCAAGTGTGGGCCCTGCAGTTCAGGTCGAGGCGTGACTGCGGCTGCCCCTGTGAGCTGCCGGGTGAAATGGAGCCAGCACGCCCCAGGTTGGCCGAAGGACTCTAGCCTCAGAAACTCCTGGGGAAATGCCCTCGTGACACTGAAGCCAGATCTCAGTCATGGTGTCACGAGCAGTCCGCCCACGTGGCCACGTTCACCTTCCGGGGAATCGGACTTGGCCCGAGTGGCCTCTTCAGGAGGTATTCACCCCAGAAACAGAGGTCTGTTCATGGGGGCCGCCCTCTTCCAAGCCAAACTCTGTCTTAGAAATAATTCTATTTTATTTTTCTATGTATTTATGTGTTTTCCACGAGTAAGAGACACAGAGAGAGACAAGGCACCCCTCAACAGGGTCTTGATGCCTGAGCGGCCCAGCCCAGGCCAGCCCCAGACCGCGGGCACCTGCATGGCTTGTGCACTGGGGAGCCTGCTGACACCATCCTGGGACCTGCCCATGGGGCATCCTCACAGCGCCGTGCCGAACCGCACTGGTGGGCACGCTGGCTGTCCCATTGCCTGTCACCGTACTGGCCTTTCTGAGTCACCAGGTACCTGCTGGCCTTGGTCCGCTTTCACAGGCAGGGCGCTCCGACGCACCGTTCAGAACGGCCTGGTGTGAGATGAGACCGTTGGTATCTGATGTGGCTTGAAGCTCTTTGTGCAAAGCAGACGTGCGAGTGTGGATGACAGCCCGCTCCTGCGAGCCCTGCCCCCGGCCTGTGCTCCCCGGAGCAGTGCCCTCATTCGGGAAACGGCGTGTGGGTAACGTGGTGTGTGGAAACGTGCAATTGCTTTGATGTGTCGGGGTAGATTCCGCACAGTGGCCAAAGACGACAGCCCGGGGTCCCGGACGGTGCCGGCTCCCTGGTTTGTCAGAGGCCCAGCCCTGGGACAGGCGGGGCTGGAGGCTGTTGTTTTAGCAGCTCTGACATGGACTGCAGCTGGGGGCCCGCGGAGGCCCGGATGCTGCCTGACTCCGGGTTCAAAGCACGGGTCAGCTGTCGGCTCGGCCTTCAGGCTGCTGGTCACGGGCCACCTGAATGGCTGAAGTGGTGGTGGGTACAGGTTTGTCCCCCAGCACTCGTGTTCTGGGATTTCGTCCCCACGGCAATGGCGCTGGGAGATAGGGGAGGCTGAGGGTGCCCCTGGATCCAGGCGGCATTGCCTCGTGAGAGGATTCATGCTGGCCCGTGAGGAACCGAGTCCCAGCCCTACTGAGAAGGGTTAGTTCTCACGAGTGGGTTGCTGGAAAAGGAAGGGGGTGCCCGGGGCAGTCTCTGCACGCCCACCTTCCTCTCTGGGGCCGGCCACATCGGGATGTAGGCCAGCCTATGCCAGCCTCACACTTCGGGACTTTCCACCAGAGGCGTGGGATGAAAGAACACACACACACACACACACACACACACACTTACTAGCTCCCCAGCCCTGGCGTGTCTGCTAGTAAATGGACTAAGACCTTTCCATTCTTTCGCACACGGGCCCCGGCTGCCACCTCGAGGACTTGCCCCAGACATTCTAGAGGCCAAACACCTGCCTCCGGGGGCCTGGATTGGAGCTGTTTGCTCCCTGGTGGGTCCAAGCACCCGAGGGCCAGCGGCAGGTGTGAGACTGAGCTGGGGCCAGTGGGGCCCACAGGCTGGGGCTCAGCCCGGGCTGCCCAGCCCAGAGGAGCTTGCCCTTTCAGCACTTCCGGGTAGCCCAGGTCCCCAGGCTCTGAGCTGTGGGCAGTGAGCAGCCAGTGTCCTGGCTGCTAGGACAGTCGCACCAGGCTGCAGAGTCACACGGATGCACACAGCGAGTCCTCAGTGGGGTTCTGGTTTCCTTTTAGTCCTAAATCCTATTCTCCACAATGACTGCGAGTCTGCAGAGCACGTCAGCACTTCCAGAGCCAGTCTCTCTGGGGATGCACGTGGCTCTGTGGTCATTCTGCAGACGTGGAGGTGTACCACCGATGAGCTGAGACCCGTCGGTCCACCCCTGCAGTCTGGAGCCAGGGCAAGAGGGCTCCACTTGGACAAGGGACTGGAGAACCAGGCAGGGTCGAAAAGGAGTGTAATGCACTGTAAAGTCCCTTTAGAAATCATACTGGAGAAGAGGCGCCTTAAAAGGAAGGTTGTGAAAGGGTCTGGGGGCCACCCTGGGTGGCTTTGGGATGACCACAGCATGTCAGGGTTTTTTTTTTTTTTTTTTTTTTTTTTTTTTAGAGAGTTTTTTTGCTGTAGGGGGCATGGAGAGACAGAGAGATAGAGCGAGAGATCACCCCCAGAAGGAATGGCCACGCCGCAACCCCTTCTCCTCCATTTTTCTCTCAGGATTTGGGCACGCACACGCGCCTGTCATGAGTTTCAAGCCGCCAGGTCCAGGACTCAAACCGCAGTCGACTTTGACTACGTGGGAGTCCAGCGATATAACCATTACGCCACCTGCCGGTCCCCTGTCAGGTAATTTTATGAACTTGCTTGCCTTAGATTTTAGTTCTTCTACTCTTGGTCTTTTTATTGAGAGAGGGAAAGTGAGAAATCACCCCCGGGGGGATGACTGCATTCTTGGGGTTTGGGGCAGGCACACACACCCACCCAGTGTGATTTTCAAGCTGCGCCACGTGCCGGCCCCGGTCCTCAGGCCTTAATAAAGAGCTCCTTTCAGCGTCTGTGGGCAGAATGCGCCCAGGCACACCGGGTGCCCAGTGACGATTCCTTGAATGAACGAGTGACTCAGAAGGCCGACGGTCCCCAGTGAGGCCAGCGGATTCCCTGGAAACGTACACTGTGGTTTTGGGGCCTCAGAGCAGCAGCGACGGGCTAGGATAAACCTCCCGTGTTGTGACACGACTCAGCGCAGGGCAGGAGAAGGCCACACCCGGAGGAAGCCGGCGGTGAGCCTCGAGCTGAAGCCTGGACACCCGTTCTCAGGCCGCCCAGGGCCCCTCGGTGCTGCGCCCTCTGTGAGCGGGGCGGGCAAACACTGCACTCGCCTCCTGCAGGGGAGAAGCTGGGACCTGGTCTCGCCCAGCTTTTTACCAGGGAGCTGAGAGGGGGCTCGTCTCCAGAAGCTGCTGGACGGCTCTGCAGGGTCACAGGTAGCAGCTTTGCCTCGCTGCCTGCTCCGTGGTCTCCCCGTGGCCAGATGGGGGAAATGCAGCTGAACCTCCCGGAAAGGCCCTGGGTCCGTGCCCTGAGACCTCTGCCTATGCTCCAAGGGCAGGCCGCCCACCCTCAGCTGGTGGAGGCTGGGAGGGTCGTGATGTGAAGACCCTCCCACAGAAGGAAAGAGGGAAAGAAACTTAAAAATGGAAGGCTGTGAGGAATTCCTACTCCACGTGTGACACCTGACGGTTCTGCCCCCTGCCCCTTCCCCCTGCGTCACCATTATGTCCCTAGAGCAGTCGAGGCATGGGCCGCCCTGCCCTGAGTACTGCGCACCTGCTGTGGGGACCAGGAATGCTGGCTGTGCGGCCTCCGAGGAGCAGTGAGCTGCCATGCTGGAAGGCAGCTCTGTGCCCCGCTCGTCTCCTGGTCGTGCCCCCACCATTCTGTGCCCCGCTTGTCTCCTGGTCGTGCCCCCACCATCTGTCTCTTCCGGGAGATCCAGGAAGGCCCAGGTGCAGCCTGGCTGCATCCACGCTGCCTGGAAGGAGCCCAGACATCTCACTCACGGTTCTCCTCACAGATCGGACCCCTCCTCACCGGCTAGCCCGCCCAGGGGCGAGGACGGCCCTGAATTCATTGCTCCTTCTTCCCGCCAGACCAGCACACGCCTCGTTCGCACACGGGAGCTGCAGCCGGCTGACTGCAGCGTTTGGGTCCCTGCTGTGTGCAGCGGAAGGATCGCACCTCAGGGTGGGCCGGTCTCCCAGGGCTGGACACACAGCTGAGCCGGCTCTACTCATCGGAAGGCTTCGAAGGGCATGGTGGTACAGCAGGGACACACCTGCGAGGCACCCAGCTGCCAGGGGCTCCAGCCCGCAGACCCCCCACTGTGCGGGCGCAGTACCTGTGCCTGAGGCTGGAGAGGTCGGGGGTGGGTCACGGCGGCAGAACCCAGTGGGAGTGCTCGCTCGCTCTTCCTCATGGAAGAGATAAGTAACGTTTTGGGATGTTGTTTTTTTAAAGGATGGATTCAGAGAAGCGAGCACCGTAACCTCATGGCCAGGAACACAGGTTCCCACGTGCCTGACTGCAGTTCAAATTCCCACCCCGGTTGCTTCAAAAGCACCCTGGGCGCGTGTGCTCGTGTGCCCCGAGTCCTGGCGGGCAGAGAAGTGAGTGCGGCATGGCCTGCCCTCTGGGGTCCTTTCCCCCTCTCTCTGCATCTGCATCTGTTGGGTGAGCACCAGTCCCCCGACCACTGAGTGTAATAAATATAATGAACACTGCTGTGAGCGGGCACCAAAATGCGTCCCGCAGGAGCTAGAGAGGCGTCCACATTCTCGAGACTAACGCCGGTGCGTTTCCAGCGTCTGTCGTGGGAGGCACGGTCTGGGTTTGCACAGGCGCAGGGACATCTTGTGATGGCAGGTGTGCGGCTGGAGGGGCTGGAGCCGGGTGCCCTCGAGCCCTGGGTGCTCCCGCCAGCTCCCTCCCCCTCCCTGGGGCTGGCATCCGTGTTTCTGTCTCCCCTCGCCTTTCTCCTGGGGTCCTTCCTCTGTGCCTGCCGTGACCCACGCAGCCTCTGCTTCCTGCAGCTGAGACCGCCCGTGGCGAGATGTCCCTGTGAGTGGGAGCTCAGCCCTCACTCCGGAGCGCCAAACTCGGACTTTCGTAGAGATCTGTGTCCTCACACATTCCCTAAGGGCCTGGGAGCCCCAGACCTCGGAGAGGTGTGGCCACAGCACCCTGCTCTGCTCCCCATGCAGGTGGCCAGCAGGCCCAGGCTGCGTGGCAGCTCTACCTTATAGGAAAGGCGGAAAGGCTCCGAAGGCTTTTACAAGGTAGAGGTGGTGCTTTGTGAAAACACCACTCCCTTGGGGGCACGTAAAAGCGTACCTTCCGGGAAGCCGCGAGGACACTTTGGGGACCTGCCCTCTGTCCCCGCACCATAAACGTCCCTCCTGGCTGGGGGAATCTGCACTGTGGGTGTTGGCCCTGTCTGGGGTCCTGTCTGCCTTCGCCGGGGCTTTGAATACCCGGGCTCTGGCCCTCTCCCTCTCAGGCCTCCGGTCTGCTGTCCACCGGTCAGTCCCTGCACATCTCGAATTTTCCCAATCGAGTGGGACTTTTCTTGGTCAAAAACCAAGGCGCGTGTTTCAGGGCACTAAGGGTCCGAGAGACCCGGCCGTTCTGCTGACCTCAGTGGGGTCACGGTCACCCTGCCCTACACCCCCCTAAGTCACATTGCCGTTCCTGCCATATTCGAGCCTCTGAAGCCCTGATAGGTCCCAGTCCTCTGGGGGATGTGTTCTCAAAGGGCCTCAGTGCAGCTTGGTCCTCGTCCACAGGCAGTGCTGGCTCGCTCCAGACGGGGTGTCGGGGGGTCTGTCCTGGCCACCGCTAAAGGGCCTCTGCCACAGCGTTCCCGGCCGAGGGAGGCCCTGGCTTCGGGCTTTGCCTTCAGAGAAAACCCACTACCCGGGGCTGGCTTGGGCTGCTTGGGGAGGGGCTCCCTGCGTTCGCTCTTGGAAAGCACATGGACACCTGGGGCTCTCCCTGCCCGGGGGCTTCCTACGAACCTCGTCACCTGCTAAGTCCCTTTGTCAAGCTGGGAAGGAGCTGGCACTTGTGAACGAACTTCCTTGAGCGTGCTCGGAGATCAGCCCAGAACCGAGGCTGTGACCAGAAAGCTGAGCGCTAGACGGGCCGTCTGGTAGCTGTCCCTCCGTCTGGGCCTGCTCCTCGCCCCAGACCTCACGGCCTCACGCCCACGCGCCTGTCTGCTCCTGCTCCCTTGCTCAGCCAGGATGGCCTCAATTTTTTTTTAAACTTTAAAAAGGGAACAATAATTTCTACCCCACAGGGTTATTAAAGAGTTCAGTTAAACCAACCAATCATAGAACGTCCTCCCACGAACACGCCACGCCTCGGATGTGAGTTCTTTCTGTGTCCCGCGTCTTCCGATGCAGCCATGTTGACTTTGGCACTTCGACAGGAGTGTGAGGTCGAGGACGAGAGGGAAGGGTGTCTTGCTGCGTCTGCTCATGTCATTACTCAGGATAAACAGCGTTCGGATCATCCGAGAAACCCTATGCTTGCTTCCTGCCGCTAAAAACTGCGCCCACGGGGACCAGCAGTTAGCGTAATGGCTATGTCGCTGGACTCCCATGTAGTTGACCGCGGTTCGTGTCCTGGACCCAGTGGCTTAGAACTCACGCCGGGCACGTGTGCATGCGTGCCCAAGATCCCGAGAGGAGAATGGAGGAGAAGGGATTGCAGCGTGACCATCCCCACTGGGGGGTGATTTCTCACTTTCTGTCTCTATGTCTCTCTCTCTGTCTGGTGAGCACACGCGCCCTATAGCGAAAACCTCTCAAAAAAAAAAATTTAGAGTTGGTGAATAAAGCTGGGTGGTAGCTCTATCCCATATTAAACAAACAAACAAACAAACAAACAACAAAAAAAACCTGCGCCCACGTCACATCGACCTCATGCACAAATTTACCCTTTCACGTTGGGGGGCAATGCTTCAGTGGCGGGGGCTGGAGGGGGGCCTGCCGCGGGGGGTGGGGGGGCCCGTCGGGGCCCCGGCCACACTCACGCCTCCTTTGCGGGTGGCTAGACAACCTCCCAGGGGCAGAAAACTCTCACTGAGGGAAGTCAGGCGCTGGCCCAGCCCACACAGAGGGCATCATTCCACTTAAGTGGTTATATTTATTTGTTATCAGATTTGCTTTTATTCGTCATAGAATGAATTTGCATGTGCGTGTATGAGAGACAGAGACAGTGGAGGAGAAGGCCCTCGTGAACTCTTGTCAGGCCATAGTCTCCTTCCTGTAGACCTCAGTTGCCAGATCCTGATGTGCTTCAGGCTGACCGGGCTGGGGATTCGAACCAGGTGGCTCATGGGATCTGGTTTCTCTTGAGCAACTAAGCACTGTTGCTCCGCAGAGCTGGCCCCAAGAGGTTTTCTTTATTATTATTATTTTTACAATCTTATTTATTTGATATTGTTATTTTTAAATTTGATCAGAGAGAGACAAGGAGAGGAAGGACACCTGAGAAGACAAGCTGCCAGGTCTGGGGCTCGCACTGTGGCCCGCCGTGTGGGAGCCAGAGCCTTAACCACCATGCTACCTGCTGGCCTCCGAGGGCTTATCGTTTTGTTTTTTTTTCTTGGAGAGGTTTTTGCTATAGGGCACGTGCACTCGCCAGACAGAGAGAGACAGAGACAGAAAGTGAGAAATCACCCCCCAGGGGGGATGGTCACGCCGCAATCCCTTCTCCTCCATTCTCCTCTAGGGATCTTGGGCACGCAAGCACATGCGCCCGGCGTGCGTTCGAGCCACCAGGTCCAGGACGCGAACCGCGGTCGACTATGTGGGAGTCCAGCGACATAGACATTACGCTAACTG
>NW_006159840.1:6449688-6452369 GCF_000334495.1 Tupaia belangeri chinensis | reverse complement strand
CTCCTCAAGCTGTGTGGGGACGGGGGCCACGAAGTGGGAACCGTGCAGTGTCGCCGTGTCCCCGAGGGAGCTGTTTAGGAGCTGCTCGTCCTCGGTTTATGGTTCACCGTTTACGGCTCCAGGTGGGGATTGTGCATGCGCCCGTGCTGTGGCGCGTCCTCCACTGAGGCAGAGGGTCAGGCTTTAGTTCTGCCTAGCTGTAGGAAAACATGATTTTGTTAGTTTATACTGAGCGACTGTGTGCTCAGTAAGCTGAGAAAATCCAAAATAAATTTCCTCCTGTGCGATTGTCTTTCTTTTCATATTCTTTACCCATGGATAAATACATCCACATTGATCTGTTTTCCCTTAATTTCTCAAGTTGTATAAATCCCCAGTGACCCCAAATTTGCTTAGAAGGGGCACGAACTGCATACTGTAGATATTCTAGAAATTGCACCCTCGGCATGAGGGTAGCTTCTTACACCCCCGTACTTGGTAGGGAGGGCGGCACGGGCTTGTCGGTGGACGCCGGACGGCTCCGACGCTCACTCCCTGTGGAAACCGACAAAACGTGGCATTTGCTTGAACCGTGCCGTATTAGGGAGCTCGGGCTTTCCTTCCCGGGCTGCAGTGACACGTTTGGTGGTTAGAGACTGCTCTCGAGTTACGCTGGAGTCCAGTCTCCAAATGAAACAAGGCTTGTGGGTTAGCGGCAGCCCGCGAGTGCGGCCCTAAAGGACGAGACTCCTCTGTGTGTTTATTTTGTCCGCCACGTGTCTGGGAAAGAGAAGGTGGCAGGTAGCAGGCCGGGAAGACCTGTCAGAAATGAACACAGCGGCGATGCTATCGAAATGGTTGATAGGCTGATTTCTTCATTTATAAAACGTTACAGAGTAAATGCTAAACGAGGCCCACAGAAACAAACCTAAATTAATTAAAACGAGAGAACACACAAATATCCGGCACCCTGAAAACTGAGGACAAGGGAGTGAATAAGTTGAAGAATGGCTTTCTCCCAGCTGTTCTTACAAGGGAGCAAGCATTTTCTGGGAAGACAGGAGCACCACCCTTTCAGACTTTGGGGCCATGTTCTCTCTGTTGCATGATCCTCTTCTTTCCTTTTTCCGCTTTTTTTTTTAAGGTTTTTGCCGTAGGGCATGCATGTTTGCCGAAGAGAGACAGGGAGGCAGTAAGAGGGGAAGTGAGAAATCTCCCCTGCAGGATGGCCGCGCTGCAGTACCCTCCTCCATTCCCCTCCTGGAATTTTGGGCCCGTGCACCCAGACATGCCTTGCCTGAGTTTTGAGCTACCAGGTCCGGGAGTTGAACTGTAGCCAGATATGTGGGAGTCCAACACCTTAACTACTATGTAACCTGCTGGCCCTCTTTTTTTAAAAAATGCTTTAAAAGGGCAAAGCCACTGGGCCAGTCAGGTAGTGAGGTGGTTACGGAGGCTGGATCCCACAGGGCCCACAGCGTGCTTCAGTCTGGACCCGGCGGCTTGAGAGCCAGTGTGCATGTGTGCCCAGATCCTGAGAGGGGCCTGGAGGAGGAGCCATTACGGCATGGCCATCCCGGGGGGCGGGGAGGGTGAGCGTTGCACCCATAGCAAGTTAAAAAGAAAGTGTGGGGCCACAGATTTGGCCCTTGGGCTGGGGTGTGCAGGCCTCTAATCCAGGTTTTTAACTCGGTCGTTCTCCTTTTTTGGATCGAAAGTATAGAAAAATACATGGAAATATAGTGTGCCCTCGGGCCTCTGAAATAGCAAGACCACCTTTATACCCTGGGTTCCATGCAGGAAGAGCTGTGCTATGTTCCAGGGTGCTAGCCCCAGGCCCGCATTCGCGAGGGAGAGCGTCTCCTTCCATCCTGACAGTGGGGAGGGCGACTTCCGTTCTGGGTCAGGGATTTAACAGCAGCCCACAGAGCTCCCCACCCCACCCGACCCGGTTTTCTGTAAAATTCCAAGTGCAGAGCCCTGATGCAGTTGGTCAGACGTTACCCTGACAAGCAGTAGCACGTCACGCAAGCGCAATATTGAAGGGCAACGGTAAATTCTTGGCTGCTGGTTTGAAAAACGGATCTAGGTCCATTTTGAGTTTATTTGGTGTGCTAATACTCCTGAGGCCCCACACGGGACTTCTCTATCTCCTAGTTTTCTGTCTCCTCCTCTCACGCCTCCCTACCCCCACCCCCGCCCCACCAGGTGGTGAAGCCCTTCTGCTCAGCATGGGGGCTGGGGTAGGCGGTGGGTGGAGGTGGGGGTGTCTTAGATGCTGTGCTACTGGCTCCGAGGCTAAGAAGGCCTCTCCCGTTTCCTTTCCAGCTTTCATTATCTCAATTGCCAGAGAGCACTCACCAGGGAGAGACAGAGACAGAGGGAGGGAGAAAGTACCCCCATGGGTGTGGTCATGCCATTAAGCACCCCTAGCGTGTCCCACGCTGCCAGGGCAGGATTCAAACCATGGTCTGTCATGTGAGGTCTGCTTCCCTTAACCGCCAGGCTTCAGAGCCTGCCCTGCATCTGCCTTTCCTTTGCAGAAACGCCATGTCTGCTTTTCCATTTCTTTAAAGAAATGTGTGTGCTTCTCAATTTCCCAAATAAAAACAATATAAGCAATTTAAGATAGCTTAAAATAACCCAATTTTATGTTTTCTTTTTTTCCCTCATCTGTTTGAAAATGTAAGGCAGCCCCCCCC
>NW_006159840.1:6444500-6449677 GCF_000334495.1 Tupaia belangeri chinensis | reverse complement strand
GGGGGGTGCCTGGCAGCGTCTCATTACACCCCAGCCAGTGGTTTCTGTGGCTATGCCTCTCTGGCTGCGAGGGAAAGGTGAAGGGCAGCCACGCCATTAAACGCCCGAGCGCCAGGAATCTGCCGCCTTGGTCCACTCATCTGCCTTCCGCCTTCCATGTCTTACTCCCGATCTGAAGAGAACGAGCCCGGCTTGTAGGTTTTACAAGTATTTTGAACATTTGAAACTCAAATCACCAAATGTCTACGTTAATTGGTTTCTTCTCTGCCCCTCTTTTAGTGGCCTGAATTCTGGGGCTCCTACTGCACAGATGTTCGTTCTGTGGGGTTCCAAGGAACCCCTTTCTGCATGCTGGGGCTCAGCCCTGGAGCCCTGCCACCTGGGAAGGCTGCCCCCACGCTCCCAAGGAGAGGGAGGACCCGGCACCTTCCCAAACACCCCTGCAGCTCCCTCTCCCTCCCGGCTCAGCATGGGGTGTCAGGGAGATCATTAAGGGGCATCCTGCCCTGCCCTCCCACACCTGCGCCGGTTCCCTGCTGTAATTTTATGGGCCGTGAGGAGGCAGGTTTGACGCCACCAGCAGCCTCTGCAACAGCTGCAGACCAGTCAGTTGGGCAGACAGTAAAATGGAAAGAGGGGGAGGGAGGAGCACCTTTGAAGTTTACAAAAAGCATGACTTTGACCACTTCCTCTTCCCTTTTAAATTGGTGTCCCAGGTATGTTGGGAGCAGCCATGGCTGACTTTACAAGGGAGGATGCACTTCCCGAGCGCCTGTCTGCCTGGCTGGCAGCGCTTCCTCCTAGGTCTCCAGGGGTCCAGGTGCGGGCGACACCCCGGAGGAGCAGGTGAGAGGCGCAGGAAGAGCCTGGCTCTGGAGTGGGCAGGCAGGTCCTCGTGTGGGTGCGTGGCGGAAGGGGCCCTGGACAAGGCCAGAGGGTGTGCACCGTGACGCACCCACGCGAGGACCCGCCTGCCCACTCCAGAGCCAGGCTCTTCCTGTGCCTCTCCGTGGATTCCCGCGTCCGCGCTCACGCTCTCCTTAAGGAACGAAGAGGCCTGGCCTTACACTGTCCCCTTCATTTCCCACTCAGATTTTAGTCTCCAATTCATGCGTCTCTCCCACTTCGCTTTCGGTCATTTCATCTTTTAGTTCTAAGAAAGGACTGCGGGATTTTAGTTCTCCCATCACTTTCTACAGCTTAGCCTGAAGGGCCCTGAAGGGCTGCGTGTGTGTGCGTGCGCACACGTACACACGAATCCACTATTCTTTCTGGTGTGTGTGTGCACATACACGTGAATCCACTATTCCTCCTGTGTGTATGCGCATGTACACGTGAATCCACTATTCTTTCTGGTGTGTGTGTGCACGTACACGTGAATCCACTTCCTTCTGTGTGTGCGTGCACGTACACATGAATCCACTTCCTTCTGTGCGTGCGCACACGTACACACGAATCCACTATTCTTTCTGGTGTGTGTGTGCACATACACGTGAATCCACTATTCCTCCTGTGTGTATGCGCACGTACACGTGAATCCACTATTCTTTCTGGTGTGTGTGTGCACATACACGTGAATCCACTATTCCTCCTGTGTGTATGCGCACGTACACGTGAATCCACTATTCTTTCTGGTGTGTGTGTGCACATACACGTGAATCCACTATTCCTCCTGTGTGTATGCGCACGTACACGTGAATCCACTATTCTTTCTGGTGTGTGTGTGCACGTACACGTGAATCCACTTCCTTCTGTGTGTGTGTGTGCACGTACACATGAATCCACTATTCTTTCTGTGTGTGTGTGCGTGTGCACATACACGTGAATCCACTATTCCTTCTGTGTGTGTGTGCACGTACACGTGAATCCACTATTCCTTCTGTGTGTGTGTGCACGTACACGTGAATCCACTATTCCTTCTGTGTGTGTGTGCACGTACACGTGAATCCACTATTCCTTCTGTGTGTGTGCGTGTGCACATACATGTGAATCACTATTCTTTCTGTGTGTTTGTGTGTGCGTGTGCGCGTACACATGAATCCACTATTCTTTCTGCGTGTGCGCGTGTGCACATACACGTGAATCCACTATTCTTTCTGTGTGTGTGTGCATGTGCATGTACACGTGAATCCACTTCCTTCTGTGTGTGTGTGTGCACATACACATGAATCCACTATTCTTTCTGTGTGTGTGTGCGTGTGCACATACACGTGAATCCACTATTCCTTCTGTGTGTGTGTGCACGTACACGTGAATCCACTATTCCTTCTGTGTGGGTGTGCACGTACACGTGAATCCACTATTCCTTCTGTGTGGGTGTGCACGTACACGTGAATCCACTATTCCTTCTGTGTGGGTGTGCACGTACACGTGAATCCACTATTCCTTCTGTGTGGGTGTGCACGTACACGTGAATCCACTATTCCTTCTGTGTGTGTGCACACGTACACGTGAATCCACTATTCCTTCTGTGTGTGTGCACGTACACGTGAATCCACTATTCCTTCTGTGTGTGTGCGCATGTACACATGAATCCACTATTCCTTCTGTGTATGTGTGTGCACGTGCATGTGAATCCACTATTCTTTGTGTGTGTGTGTGCACATACACATGAATCCACTATTCTTTCTGTGTGTGTGTGCATGCGCACATACACGTGAATCCACTATTCTTTCTGTGTGTGTGTGTGCACGTACACGTGAATCCCCTTCCTTCTGTGTGTGGGTGTGTGTGTGCACGTACACATGAATCCACTATTCTGTGTGTGTGTGTGCATGTACATGTGAATCCACTATTCCTTCTGTGTGTGTGTGTGCGTGTGCACGTACACGTGAATCCACTATTCTTTCTCTCTGTGTGTGTGCATGTGCACATACACGTGAATCCACTATTCTTTCTGTGTGTGCGTGCGCACGTACACGTGAATCCACTATTCTTTCTGTGTGTGTGTGCATGTGCATGTACACGTGAATCCACTTCCTTCTGTGTGTGTGTGTGCACATACACATGAATCCACTATTCTTTCTGTGTGTGTGTGCGTGTGCACATACACGTGAATCCACTATTCCTTCTGTGTGTGTGTGCACGTACACGTGAATCCACTATTCCTTCTGTGTGTGTGCGTGTGCACATACATGTGAATCACTATTCTTTCTGTGTGTTTGTGTGTGCGTGTGCGCGTACACATGAATCCACTATTCTTTCTGCGTGTGCGCGTGTGCACATACACGTGAATCCACTATTCTTTCTGTGTGTGTGTGTGTGTGTGCACGTACATGTGAATCTGTGTTCTTTCTGTGTGTGTGTGCGTGCATGTGCACGTACACGTGAATCCACTGTTCTTTCTGCATGTGCGTGTGTGCACATACACGTGAATCCACTATTCTTTCTGAGACCTCCCTGGGTTATGCAGGAGTCTCCAGTGTGAGCTAACACACGTTCAAGCATGACATATTCCCTTCAAATTATGTAACACCCCTACATGCCAGCTTTGCGGTTCCCAAACTCATTTCATTTTAACAATGTTCCTTCCTTCTTTCCTTCCTTCCTTTTCTTTCTCCCTCTCCTTCTTTCTTTCTCTTTCTCTCTTCCTCTTTCTTTCTTTCTTTCTTTCTTTCTTTCTCTTTCTTTCTCTCTTCCTCTTTCTTTCTTTCTTTCTCTCTTTCTCTTTCTCTCTTTCTCTTTCTTTCTCTCTTCCTCTTTCTTTCTCTCTTCCTCTTTCTTTCTTTCTCTCTCTTTCTCTTCTTTTTGAGATTTTTGCTATGGGGATGTGGGCTTGCTGGAAAGACTGAGACAGAAAGCAAGAAATCATTTCTGAGGGAGGATGGCCACACCACAATCCCTTCTCTTCCATCCTCCTCTCAGGATGTGGGGCATGCACACACACGCTCCGGGCATGAGTTCAAGTCCCCAGGTCCAGGACCTGAACTGCAGTTGGCCATGTGGGAGTCAGCAGTGTAACCATTATGGCATTTGCTGGTCCCTTAACAATATTTTTGATGTTAGTGAAATAGAAAAATGATCCAACTTCTAACCTTTTTGTTGTGGTAGAGTATATATGCATGCAGATGCATGAGAGAGAGAAGGAGGGAGAAAGAGAAGGAGGAGGAAGGAGGGAAGAGGGAGGGAGAGAAGGAGGGGGAGGGAGGGAGAGAAGGAGGGAGAAAGAGAAGGAGGAAGAAGGAGGGAAGAGGGAGAGAGAGAAGGAGGGGGAGGGAGGGAGAGAAGGAGGAGGAAGGGTCAGGAGGCCCAGGTGGCTACAGCTGAGGACGAGTGCTAGGGGTTCAGGTGGGAGAGGGAGTGAGGGTCTAGTTATATAGGAGCCAAGAGTTTTGCCATGAATTACTTGAAAATTTCAAAACTCTTGGGAACCAGCAGTTAGCGTAATGGGAGAGGAGGAGGAGAGGGAGGGAGAGAAAGGAGAAGGAGGGGGAGGGAGAGAGAAGGAGGGGGAGGGAGAGAGAGAAGGACGGAGGGAGAAAGAGAAGGAGGAGGGGGAAAGGAGGAGGGAGAGAGAGAAGGGGGAGGAGGGGGAGGGAGAGGGAAGGAGGGGGAGGGGAGAGACGAGGAGGGGGAGAGTGAGGAGTACACCCTGCACAGGGGCTGGCAGGTGCTGTCCCCTCCTTCCGCCCTACAGCCTGTTGGATCTCGGAGACTTGTGTGTGCCTGGAATACAGTTTGGAGTCTGATTTTTTAGCAGGAATTACGATGATAAGAGACCTCCTGGGCTAGCATAGGCAGAGAGCAGACTCTCACCATCGTCTGTCTTCCTTCTTCGAGAGTACGAAGGGGCCGAGCGTAACCGGCACCTCTTCTTGGGGATGAGAAGCTAACCCGCGGCGGGTCCTCGTGGTGGGACCCGACGTTCTCTGGCTACTGTAGGGAAGCCCAACCAGTCCCTTCCTGGCAGTTTCCCGTTGAGAAGACCAGGCAGTTGGTTTAAATGCCTTCTGTCCCGCGGAGTGGCCCCTGGTCACATGTGGCTGCTTACATGTAATATACATAGGTACAGTTTACTTATTTACTTATTCACGCGTAAATATGTATTTATTATTCAGTTTGTGAGTGAGCACATGGGCTCCCTAGAGCGACAGAGAGAGAGGGGAAAAGCCGTCCCCCGGCTGTGGTCACGCCGGAGTCCCTCCTCCCCCATTCTCCACCCTGCCGGGGTCCCAGGA
>NW_006159840.1:6439063-6444450 GCF_000334495.1 Tupaia belangeri chinensis | reverse complement strand
GCCATGTGGCAGCGGCTCCTTTAACCGCCAGGCCACAGGGCTGGCCCAGGGCGAGGCTCTCCCGGGCAGCATCCTGGCTCATCACCCACCACAGTCTAGTTCAGGCTTGGCATCCGTGTTCCCTAAGGGCGGTCCTCCATCTGCACATGCTGAACACGCGGAAAAGACCTCGGTGCTGGCCGCCGGGCAACCACTGCTGGGAGGAGTTTCTATCCCAGCGCGGGCCACCCAAGCCAGACGGCCAAGGGCAGCCGCAGCCACCTCAGGGCTGTGGGCCTGTCTCTCCCGTGCCTCTGCATGAAGTATAAAAATACATTTGTAAGAGTTCGTAACTTCTTTAATTAAAAAAAGGTAGCATAGGGAATTACTGAAAACGCACCCCTGTGCTCTATGGCTCTGGCAGGGACTATGAGCAGTGTCTGGGCTCAGGTCCTAGCCGGAGCGTCCTGTGGGCAATGACATGCCGCTGGCCACGAACTCGGGCAGAGCAAGCTCCATGCGGAGCCGACCAAGTGCTGGGAATGTAACGAGCATGGGTAACTACAGAGAGAAAGCCTTACAAACACAGCGGAACTGAGGCCAGCAAGTGGCACAGAGGTTAAGACGGCTGGCCCCACATGGCCGACTGTGTGGTTTGAGTCCTGGACCCGGTGGCTTGAAAATCACTAGGTGTGTGCGCGTGCATACCCAAGATCCCGAGAGGAGAACGGAGCAGAGATCACTGTGGCCAAGCCCCTGGAGTTGGTTTCTCGCTTTGTCTCTCTCTCTGGTAAGTGCACACGCCCTATAGCAAAACTAGAGAAAAATGTATCGATATATAGAATTGCTCTAATGTCGTGTGTCCCGATGTGGGCTGTGACAGCGCACCGAGGAGTCCTGGCAGTGAGCCACGCGCTCCTGTCTGTGAGAGCAGCTCCCGATTCGCTGACACGTCATGAGGAACACCGCTGGACCACAACCTGGCAGGGAGCTCAGCATAAGAGGGCAGTTCGGACTCGAACAGCTAACGACGGAACATGACATTTCATTTATCGTGAACTAAAAGCTACAGTTTCCGTCCGGGCGCGCTCTGCCGGGCGTGCTCTGGGTTTTGACGGAGTTGTAACATCACGTGTCTGCTGTGACAGCCACGCAGAGCAGCTGCACGGCCCATCCTCGGTGAGTGCCTGTTTTCCTCTCCCACCCCCAGGCCACTGCATTGCCCTCTCCGTGGTTTTTTGCCTTTTCCAGAATGTCACGCATTGTCATCATAGGTGTAGCCCTTTTGGACGGGCTTCCTTGTCTTACTAATATGCATTTACGATTCCTCCATGTCTTTTTGCAACTTGAAAAAGCGAATTCCTTTGTATTGCTGCATAGTATTCCAATGCCTGGGTGTCCACCATTTATCCATTCACCTTCTGAAGGACATTTTGGTGGCTTCTAGAGTTTAGCAATTATGAATAATGCTGTAAATAGTTTCCAGCAAGTTTTTTGTCTTGTTTTGTTTTGTGGACATAAGTTTCTTTTTTAAAAAAATAATTATTTTACTTAATTTTATTCATCATAATCATCATTATTATTTTAATTGACTATAGAGAGAGGGAAATTGAGAAAGCAGGCTACCAGGTCTGAGACTTGAACCTTGTTCAGCCATGTAGGAGTCCAGAGCCTTAACAACCATACCACCTGCCAGCATCATGGCCATAAGTTTCTAAGATATGTAGCTAAATACCTGTGAGCAGGATTGCTGGATTTTACAGTAAGACTGTGCTTACCTTTGCATGAAATTGTAAACTGCCTTCCGAAGTGGCCGCCCTAGTTTGAATTTTCACAGCAATGAACAAGAGCTCTCATTGCTCCATATCCTCGCCAGCATTTGGAATGATTTGTCTATTTGTTTTTGAGTCATTTTAATTGGCAGGTGTTGGTATCTTGCTGTTTTAACCTGCAATTTCCGATGGCATGTGGTATGAAGCATCTTTTCATATGTTTGCCATCTGTTACCTCATTTGGTGAAGTGTCTACTCCTGTCCTTTGCTGTTCTTTCACTGTGTTGTTTTCCTATTGTTGCATTTGAAGAGCTCTTTATATATTTTGGATACAAGTCCTTTATCAGATACCTGGTTTGTTTTGTTTTGTTTTATTTTTACCAAATTTTCTCCTAGCAGGAGGCTTGTCTCCTCATTCTTCTAACAGCGTCTTTCCTAGAGAAGAAGCTTTAAATTCTAATGAAGTCAAACTTAACAGGCTCTTCTTTCTTAGATCATGCTTTTGGTGTTGTTTTTATACACTCATTGCCAAGCTCGAGGTTACCTAGATTTCCTGCTGTTATGTTCTACAAGTTTCATAACAAGCAATCAATTTTTATATGTAAATATTGTATCCTGAAATTTTTCTGTAATCACTTACTATGAAAGTTCTAGGAAGCTTTTGTCAATTCTTTGGAATTTCCTAGCTAGACAATCATATTGTCTATGAACAATAACAGTTTTTCTTTTCTTTCCTTGTCTGCATAACTTTTACTTCCTTTTCTTGTCTTATTGCATTAGCTAGGATTTCTAATACAAGGCTGGCTAGGAGTGGTAAGAAGAAACTTCCTCACCTTATTCCTGATATTAGGTGACAAACCTTTACGCTCTCATCATTAACTATGGTGTTAGCTGTAGTTTTTTGGTAAATATTCTTTCTCAAACTAGGGGAGTTCCCCTCTATTTCTAGTTTACTGAGAGTTTTTATAATAAATTTGTTTTGTATTTTGTCTTTTATTTTTTCTGCATATGCTGCATCTACAGATAAAAAGAGAATTTCTTTTTAGCTTGTTTATCTGATGGATTACATTAACTGAGTTTTGGATGTTGAATCAGCCTTGTATACTTTGGATAAGTCCCACATACTCACGGCATATAATTCTTTTTATATATTGTTGGATTTGATTTGCTAGTGTTGTTTAAAGAATGTTCACTTTTCTGGTCTATGGTTGTCTTTCTGCCCAAGTACTCTTTGTAGAAAAGGCTGTACCTCTCCATTGAATTGCTTTTGCACCTTTGTCAGAAATCAGTTGGACTGGGGAACTAGCAGTTAGCATAATGGCTATGTCGCTGGACTCCCACGTAGTCGACCGCGGTTTGCGTCCTAGACCCGGTGGCTTAAAACTCACGCCGGGCGTGTGTGCGTGCGTGCCCAAGATCCCGAGAGGAGAATGGAGGAGAAAGGATTGCGGCGTGGCCATCCCCCCGGGGGGTGATTTCTCACTTTCTGTCTCTATGTCTCTGTCTGCCTGGCGAGCGCACGCGCCCTATAGCAAAAACTTCTCCAAGAAAAAAAAAAGAGAGAGAGAAATCAGTTGGGCTCAACCTGGTGGTGCAGTTATTGGGAAACTGAACTGTAGTGCTGGAAGAATGGCTGACCATGGTTTGGATCCCTCAGCTGCCTTGAAAACACATACACCCAAGAAAATGATGAACTAGAGGGCCAGAGAAGCGGGATCACAGTGTCATAATACCCTGTAATGTGTTGTTTTGTTTATATTTTTACTTGTTCATTTTTAAAGTACAGAAATGCTATTGATTCAAACCAGGATTGGCCATGTGGGATCTGGCTTCCTATGCACAGGACTTAACCACCATGCTACTGAAGCAGCCCATGGATTGCTTTCAAAAAATTTTTTTTCTTTGCATCAAAATAAACTCATACTTGAATTCCATTTTCTGTGAGCTTCTTAAAGCCCCTTGCTTAAACACCACATTCCTTTGCCCATTTGTCTGTCTATCTATTGATAGACACGTAGGTTGTTTCCAAGTCTTAGCTATTGCAAATAATGCTGCAATAAACATGGCTATGAAGATATCTTTTTTTTTTCTTTTTTTGGAGAGGTTTTTGCTATAGGGCGCGTGCGCTCGCCAGAAAGACAGAGAGAGACAGAGAGACAGAAAGCAGGAAATACTTTTGATCTCCCCCCCCCGCAGGGGGGACGACCTCACCACAATCCCTTCTCCTCCATTCTCCTCTCAGGATCTTGGGCACGCACGCACACACGCCCGGCATGAGTTTAAGCCACCAGGTCCAGAACTCGAACCACGGTCGACTACGTGGGAGTCCAGCGACATAGCCATTATGCTAACTGCTGGTCCCTGAAGATATCTTTTGAGATACTGATTTCATTTTCTTGGTGTGTGTGTGTGTGTGTGTATATATACACCCAGTATATATATGTGTGTGTGTGTGTGTGTGTGTGTGTGTGTATTTCTGGATAATATATTATTCTATTTTGAATTTTTTGAGTAATCTTCATACTGGTTTCCATAATGGCTGTACCAATTTACACTCTGAAAAGTACGTAATGGTTTCCTTTTCTCCACACCCTTATCCTTTGTCTTTTGATACCTACTTTGACACGTGTAAGGATTGTGTTTGATTTGCAGTTCCCTGAAGATTAGTGATGTTGAACATCTTTTCATATATTCATATTTTTTTTGGCCATTTGTATATCTTCTTTTGAAAAATATCTATTTGTCCCTCAGCCCAATTTAGACCTCTTTTTATATTGATTTGTTTGAGTTTTTTGTATATTTTAGATATTATTAATTCCTTAACAAATATATGGTTTGCAAATGTTTTCTCCCAATATGTAGGTTGCCTTCTTGCTCTGTTGATGATTTCTTTTGCTGTGCAGAAGTTTTTTAGTTTGCCGCATGTGTCTGTTTTTGCTTTTGTTGCCTGTACTTTTGGGGTCATATCCAAAATAATCTTTGCCCAGGCCCATGTCAAAAAGTGTTTTTTCTGTTTTCTTCTAGTAGCTTTATGGCTTTAGGATTTATGTTTGAGGCTGTAACACATTTCAACCTGACTTTTACATATGATGTGAGATAAAGGTCCAGTTTTGTTCTTCTACAGGTGGATATTCAATTTCCCCAGCATCACTCAAGAGATTGGCCTTTCCTTTTTTTGTTGGTGTAATGTGTACTTGGCATCTTTCTTAAGGATCAGTTGACTATAGAGCCATAGACTTATCTCCCTCTTCCGTGCCATTGGCCTATATGTCTGTTTTGGTGCTAATAATGTACTGATTTTATTTTTTTATTTAAGAATTATTTATTAATTACACATTACACCAACAGATGGTGTGATGGTTATGTTGCTGGACCCCCACGTAGTTGACAGTGGTTCAAGTACCAGACCTCGTGGCTTAAAACTCACACTGGGCACATGTACGTGTGTGCCCACAATCCCAAGAGGAGAATGGAGGAGAAGGGATTGCAGCATGGCTATGCCCCTTGGGGAGTGATTTCTCATTTTGTGTCTTTCTGTCTCTCTGTCGAGCACACAAACTATAGCAAAAATCTCCCTAAAGAAAAAAAAATTATTTAATTTTATTCATCATCATCATTATTATTATTATTATTATT
>NW_006159840.1:6436608-6438894 GCF_000334495.1 Tupaia belangeri chinensis | reverse complement strand
CTGGGTCTGGGACTCGAACTGCGGTCGACTACATGGGAGTCCAGTGACATAGCCATTACGCTAACTGCTGGTCCCCATCATTATCATTATTATCATTTTAAAATTTGTTATAGGGCATATATGCTCACTAGAGAGAGATACATGGGGTTAGGGGGAGTGAGAAAGCAAGCTGCCAGGTCCAGGGCTCAAACCATGGCCAGCCACGTGGGAGTCCAGCTCTGTGACCACCATGTCACCTGCTGGCCCCAGTATCATACTGTTTTGATTACTATAGTTTCAGATTATATTTTGAAATCAGAAAATAATGCCTCTAGCTTTGTTCTACTTGCTCAAGGTTCCTTTGGCTCCTCAGAATCTTTCGTGGATTCATATGAATTTTAGATTTGTTTTCTTCATTTTTTGTAAAGAACACTATGGGAATTTTGATAAAAATTGCATTGTATCTGCTGATCACTTTGGGTCATATGAATATTTTAACAATATTAATTCTTCCATACATGAACTTGGGATATCTTTCTATTTTTCTGTGTCTTTTTAAATTTTCTTCATCAATGTTTTATCATTTTTCTTTTTTTTTTTTGGAGAGGTTTTTGCTACAGGGTGCGTGTGCTCGCCAGAGACAGAGAGAGACAGAGAGACAGAAAGCGAGAAATCACCCCCCCAGGGGGATGGCCACGCCACATTCCCTTCTCCATTCTCCTCTTGGGATCTTGGGCACGCACACACAAGCGCCCAGCATGAGCTTAAGCCACTGGGTCTGAGGCTCGAACCGCAGTCAACTACATGGGAGTCCAGCGACATAGCCATTACGCTAACTGCTGGTCCCTTCATAGATGTTTTATAATTTTCAGTGTGCAAATCTTCTACCTCTTTGATTAAGTTTATTCCTAAGTATTCAATTATTTTTGTTGCTACTGTGAATGAAATCGTTTTCTTAATTTATTTTTCAGCTCACTGTTTGTATATAAAAACACAATTGTTTTTTGTTAATGTTGTATCCTGCATGTTTACTGAATTACTTTATTCATTTTAACAGTTATTTCATTAATGTCATTTTAGTGATGATAGACCTGTAGTGATACTCCCAGTTTCATTCCTAATATTGATGGATCAGGTCTTTTTATTTTTGTCAGTCATGCTATAAAGGCTGCTTATTTAATTTAATTATTTTTTTTTTTGGAGAGGTTTTTGCTATAGGGCGCGTGCACTCTCCAGCCAGACAGACAGATAGAAAGCGAGAAATCACCCCCCAGGAGGGATGGTCACGCCGCAATCCCTTCTCCTCCATTCTCCTCTCGGGATCTTGGGCACGCACGCACACGCGCCCAGCATGAGTTTAAGCCACCGGGTCCGGGACACGAACCACGGTCGACTACATGGGAGTCCAGTGACATAGCCATTATGCTAACTGCTGATTGCCTAATTTTTTTTTTATTTATTTTTTTTAGTTTTTCTGTTCCAAAGATCTAGCTTAGTTCATTCATTTTTCTCTATTGTTTTTAATTTCTGTGAATTATAGTAATGTTTTTATTATTTTCTTCCTTCTGCTGACTTTGGTTCTAATTTGCTCCTATTTTTCTAGTTTTGTGAGGTAAAAGTTCAGAAAATGTATTAAAGACTTTTCCCCGTTTTTATTATTTGTATTAGTGCTATGAATTTCCTTCTCAGCACTGCATCAGTTGAATTGCACAAATTTTGATATGTTGTTTTTATTTTGAGACAACTCAAGAGTTTCAGATTTCCCCGATGCTCTCTTTTAGATGTGGACTACTTAGGAGCACGTTGGCCGTTTGCCCGTGTTTGGGGATTTTCCTTTTGTCTTGCAGGTGTTAATGTCCAGTGCGATCCTGTTATGGCCAGAGAATGTGCTCTCTACGATTTTCATTCTTTCAAATTCATGGATGTTCTTGATCACCCAAGATATGGTTTATCTTACGAATATTTCATGGGTGCTTGAGAAGAACACGCCTTCTGTTGTTCCTGAGTGAAATGTTTTCTAAATCCTAATTAGATCACATTGATGGATGGTGGTGTGTCTTCTAGGTTCTTGCCGACTTAGTTCAGTAGTTTTATCAGTTGCTAAGAAAGGGGTGATGAAGTCTCCAACTGCAGTCATGAAGTTGTCTATTTCTCTTCCGTTTTTTTTAGTTGCTCCCCCATGTATTCTGAGGTGCTTGGCGATCGCTGTATCTTTTCAATAAATCGGTACTGTAATTGTTACGTAAATGTTTCTCATTGTCCTGTAATTTCTCTGCTCTGAATTCCACTTTATATAATATAGCCATT
>NW_006159840.1:6421163-6436454 GCF_000334495.1 Tupaia belangeri chinensis | reverse complement strand
TCCTGCTTTTTTTTTCTTATTTTGTGAGATCTATCTTTTTTCACCCTTTTATTTTCAAACTCCCTAGGTGCCTGTGTTTGATGGGAGCTTTGTAGAGACAGCATTAAGCTGGACCATGGATTTCTACCCTTTCTGACAATCTCCTCGGCTTACTCTGACGCCATTCATGCCTAGAGCTAAGCTGGCCATTTTATTATTTGTTTCTTTGTTTTCTGTTTCCCAGTCCCTTGCCTTCCCTTCCTGTAGGTTACTTCAGCAATTTTTAGAATTTTGTTTTGATTTATATAGTTTTTAAAAATCTTAGTGCGTCATACAGTACTCTTTGTGGTTGCTCTATACATGATTACAAATACGTATAAGACATGTTTGATTATACCTGTCCTTGTGTGCCATGGTCTCCTCGTGTCACCACTTTACGATCTGGGTGAAGCTCTGACTGCTGACTTGCGTCTAGGTCCCTTGGCAGTTTCCGTATTTGAAGTAAAGTTGTTCTAAGTGTTGCATCTACAGACATTGAGCACTGTATCAGCGTTTCAGTGTTTGCCTCAACCATCAGATACGACTTAGAAACCTGGAAGAAGGAGAGTCTGTCATGCTGCCTGTGTTCCTACCCGAAGTGTTGGTCTCTCAGGACTGTCACGACGAAGTTCCCCTGGGGAGGCTCAGACAGCAGGAGCTGATTCCCCAGTGCCTGAGGGGAAAGTCCACTGCCAAGGTGCTGTCAGGGTTGGACTCTCCTGAGGCATGCAGGCCGCGGCCTCTCACTATGTCCTGCATGCTCTTTGCTCTGTGCGTGCGCATCACTGGCGTGTCTTGCTTTTTGTGTGAGGACAGCAGACCTGTTGGATTAGGGTCCCACCCTGTGACCCTGTTTACCTAGCTCCTCCTTTAAAGACAGATATAGTCACATTGGTGTTAGTGTTTCAGCCTGTGGATTTGGGAGAGCACAATTCAGTTCCTCACTACTTTCTCAGTAGTCGGCCTATGGCATCCCGGTAAAGATGGCGGCCGGGGCTGGGGTTGCACTGGGCTGGCCAGGGGCCGGGTGGCCTTGCTTACCTTTGTTCTGGTTCATTGTGTTTGCCTGAGACTCCCCCTGGGCCGGCCCTGCCCAGCAGGAGTGTCTTTGGTGATGGCTTCACAGTTAACTCTGGAATTCTGCCATCAGCTCCGTCTTTGGGGGAACGTCCTCTCCTTTTTAAATTATATTTGAAACTTTCAGTTTGTCCTTGTTGGCTTTAGATAAATGAACTATGTTAATTATTCTTAATGAATATCTTCAGAATTTCACTGGTGTCATGTCTTATTTTTTTAGACCTTGCAAATTATTTTTAGTTTCAATTTTAAAGTGTCTAAAAATATTTTATTTTTACTTACGATTTTATTTTATTTTATTTTTTTGGAGAGATTTTTGCTATAGGGCGCGTGCACTCACCAGAAAGACAGAGAGAGATAGAGAGACAGAAAGCGAGAAATCACTCCCCAGGAGGGATGGCCACACCACAATCCCTTCTCCTCCATTCTCCTCTCGGGATCTTGGGCATGTACGCACACATGCCCGGCGTGAGTTTAAGCCACCGGGTCTGGGACTCGAACCGCGGTCGACTATGTCGCTGGACTCCCATTATGCTAACTGCTGGTCCTCTTACAACTTGATTTGAAATTGATTTCTCCCAGGCTAACCAGTTGCTTAGTGGTTGGGGTGGCTGGATCCCACAAGACTGACTATGTGGTTTGATTTAGAAGCCCAGCTGTTTGAACACATGCCTGAAGTCTGGAGAGGAGGATGGAGGGGGTGGGGATTGTGGCATGGCTATTGCCCCTGGTGGGTACTCTCTCACTCTCTCCCTCTCTCCCTCTCTCTCTCTGGCAATCACATATACCTCATAGCAAAAAAAAAAAAAAAGAATTTTTCCTTTATATATTTAAATTTCATTTCTGACATAGAAATACTCTTCAAAAAGTTTCATGGAAAAAATAAGTTTCATGGAATATGTGTATTATGAAAAGCTATGCATGGATTTAATCTTTTTTGCACCAAAATATTCTCGTACTTGAATTCTATTTTCCCATGAACTATTTGAAATTCTTATTTATTTAAAACTTCTTAATTGGGGTCAGGAGGTGGCATGGTGGTTAAGGCACTGGATACTCCCACATGGCTGACAAGGGGTCAAGTCCTGGACCTGGTGGTTTGCTTTCTCACTTTCCCTCTCTCTCTTTCTCTCTGTCTCTCTTTGGTCAAATTGAAATAGATGAATGAGTGAATAAAGTAAATTAAAAGTGATAAAAAACTATTTAATTCTGGAACTTATTCAAAGTTCAAGCTTATTATTTTTTTTATGGTAATAACTTGGAAAACACAAAGATAATCCATCATGTCTGAGTGCCATTTTATGCACCTTTATCTCCCTAAGTGCCTGTATAGTGACTTCCTGTTTTCACTCTGAGCCTGTCTTCGCCACAGTTCCCTAATCGGTAAGAGATGTGTGCCAATGCATTCCCACCTATGCCAAGACTTTCACATACCCAAGAACTCATTAGGAATTGTAGTCTTTATTGTCTTTTTTAAAGTTTATTTGTTTATTTTATGAGCCAAAGAGAGAGGAAGACAGAGAAAGAGAGAGACAGCCCCTCCGACGGGATCCTCATGCCGGCATGTACCCTCGCCTCAGCCAGCTGTGGGCGTCCCTGGGGTGGTCAGGGAACCGACTTGTGCAGGTGGCCGAGCAGAGCCTCAGGTTTCCCTCTGCACCGCGTCTGGCCCCATCTTTCCCGATGAGGCACACGAGGGCCCAGCTTGTCACTCCCCGCAGCGCAGGAGGGACCGGCTGGCATTTCGCGAGTTCAACCCAGGAAGGTGGGACTGCAAAGCCCACTCTCTCCTGTTCTCAAAGGAGTGAGGGAGGCGACCTGAGCGGCGGCTGAGCGTCTGCTGGTCCTCGTCTGGAGAGGACTCAAGGAAAAAGGCTAAGGTTGGAATTCCCTAAACTTGTGACCAGCAAAAGAGTAACGGGAGGAAAGGAGGGGACGGTCCACGCTGCCACGTGCGTGTCTCCTGCGAGGCCCGGAAAGCGTGTCAGGAAAAGAAGGCGTGGGTTTCAGCACTTCTTGCACCCAAACAAACCTGTGCTATGATTCCATTTTCCTCCAGCTTCTTGATGCCCCCTTGTATATCTGATGCGCTTGGTAAATACTTAACCTGAAAATAAAACATAATGCCGTGTGAAACGAAATGCTTTCAGTACCCAGAGAAAGCCGCTCCTGGCGCCGTCAAGCTAGAAAGCCTGGAGTGAAGCAGGCCCTGCCCACGGCTTACGGGGCCTGAGGTTGGTCGCTGGCTGTGTCTGAGCCACGCTGCGCTGCGTTCGGTTCCCAAGCTCTGAAGGATGGCGGGACCTTGCGCCCTGTCTAGGTGTAAAACGAGGAAAGCTGTCCACGTTTTAAGTTGTAGCAAGATCTGGAGGAGCGGACCTGGCAGCCGTGCAGGTGAGCTGCGGTAGGGAAGGATGCTCGTCAGACCTATCGTGTTCTTCTCTAAGGGTCTTCTTTCCCGACTTACGGAATGGAGAAGAAAATGTCAGTGGCAAGAAACTGCAGAGAAGCCGCCCCAGGGACAGGAGCAGGTGAGCTGCCGGGAGTCACTGACGAGCTCACTGGAGCCTTCTGGCCTTCCTGCCTCTGTCAGCCTGGCCTCCCTCTAGGCCCTGGACACCCAGGTCCGTCTGGCCGCCTTTGCCTAGGGAAGCCCCGGTGCTGGTGCTTCAGGGTCAGTCAGGAGTTAGGAGCAGAAAGAAGGGGAGCCGGGAAGCAGGTCATGGCTCCGGCTCCGTCCTGGTGGTGCCAGCATGAGCCGGGCCATCCGGGAAGGTGGCCGCCCCCTGCCAGGCCTGAGTTGAACTTAGCAAGCTGGAGAGTAAACCCCAGGGCCAGACACCGTCAGCTGGGTTTTCTAAAAGCACAGTGAGGCTGTGCTGCGTGTGACCTCACCCGTATGGGGCTTCTCGGGGGTGCGTGAGTTCTAAACACTCTGCAATGTAATTAACAGTTTCCTCCGAGACTCACTGTCACAGTTGGTGCGAGCTAGAGCTGGACTCGGCTTACTCAGCTCACCAGGCTGTAGGCCTCCAAGTTCTCCCAGTTCAGGAAAGGGTGGGAGACGCCTGCAACTGCACCCGGGAGCCCGAGGTGCAGGGACCCTCCTGGTGCAGGTGGCACCTGACTCCTGCCCGCGAGCTGACCAGCTGTTCTTCCCAGGGCTCATTCTGACCATCACATTTTATGAACATTCACGTCCAGAATGCAGGGATCTGGCTACAACCACCACGTGCCGGAGTCGGTAACCTGACACACTCACGCACACGCACACACACGCACTTGCTGCACAGCTGACACAGTGTCCGGCCGCACCAGAGACGCACCACAGGAGGTGTGTGCGGGAGCTGCCAGCAGGGCGGCAGCTCTTGCTTCGTCCCCAGTCCCTGTCCCTGGGCCTCCTCAGATGCAGGCGTCTTCCCCAGGGCGGTCGCGTGGGGCACTGCAGGAAACACGCCGCTCTAGGCCTTCCTAAGACCCCGACTGAGTCCGTCTGTGCGGGCTGCAGTGCCCACATTGTCAGGCCTGGCGGAGGGGCCCATCACGTGGCTGGGACCCTGTGGGCCGCCTGCCTGGGCCACGGGCACAGCCACGTCTGGCTTGAACAGGGTGAGTGGTGGACCAGCATCCCCCTCTGGGGCTCTGGGTCACAGGTGGTGGTTCCCTTGCCGCAGCCCCCAGGGCCTGGAGGTCCCGGCGCGTGGTCCCCTGCTCAGCTCCCCTTTCCCTGTCCCCATGCTGCCCTAGTCCTCGCTGGTTCGTTTTCAATGTCCTCCAGCCGGACAGCTGTCACTTGGTGTCAGCTGGATTTCTTTGAGATTTCCAGCTGTTTCTATAGTCTTTTAAAAGTAGTTTGCCTTTGTTTTCGTAATTAAGAGTGTTATAATTCATGTCACTACTATTGGAGTTTTAAAGTATTATCTCAAACACCGTGCTGGAATCACGGTTCTTTTCAGTCTTAGCTTAGGTATCGGCTGAGCCACATGATCGCTCTCCCGTGCGCCCGGGGGGTGGCGGGGGGTGACCTTGTCGTCTCACCGGGGAGAGGGCAGAGGCCAAGGGCCCTTGTTCTGTGTCAGCAGGGGAGGGGCCACCCTTGCCCCACGGTGTTGGCAGTCTGCACCTGGCGGGTCGCGGTCGCTCTGTGCACGGCAGAGGGAGAGGGTGGTGGCCTCCTCCACAGCCTTCAAGTCTAGCTGCATGCCAAGACATCAACAGTGTTAGAGTACAATATTTCTTCCAGAACAAGGTCATTTGTAAATCAGGGAAGAGTTCCCAGCGGGAAGTGTCCCTGTGTCGCCTGTACTGGGTGTGTTCTGCCTCCCTGGCGAACATGGACTTCTTCGGAGGTGAGCTTTCCACTGGTGCCTACTTTAAACGTCTTCCCACGATCGAATAGCCACTCTACTAAACAGAATGGAAACTTTCCTAGTCAAAGAGGCAACATAAAATCTAGTCAGTCAGAAAGGACACAGCGCGGCCAGCAGGTGGCACGGTAGTTGAGGCACTGGACTTCGACATGGCCAGCTGGGGTTCGAGTCCTGGATGACTGTTTGAAAATCATGCTGGGTACGTGTGTGTGAGTGTGTGTGTGTGTGTGTGTGTGTGTGCTCAAAATCCAGGAAGAGAATGGAGGAGAAGGAATTGTGGTGAAGCCCCTCCCCGGGGGGTGATTTCTCACCTCCTCTCTCACTGTCTCTCTCTGGTGAGCGCAGGTGCCCTATGGTGAAAACCTAAAAAAAAAGGAAAAAGGAAAGGAAGGAAGGAAGGAAGGAAGGAAGGAGGGAGGGAGGGAGGGAAGGAAGGAAGGAAGGAAGGAAGGAAGGAAGGAGGGAGGGAGGGAAGGAAGGAAGGAGAGAGAAGAACACAGACAGCAGAGTCTACATTTGAAGGGCAACTGAAGTTATCCCTGCCCTTCGAGACTGTCGGGGAGTTTAGGAAGTATTGGGTCATTGGCTGGGAGAGTCGTGACACATTTTTGCTTAGAAAACCAGAGAAAAAGTATGTCATGACGTTTCTGCCGACGCAGTAGGAGGAAGAGGTGAGCGAAAAGGGACCGTCTTTCTTGAGGATCACCCAGCAGTTCCTTAGGCCTGGGCACGTCCAAGCACGTTCCTGGTGCTCTTCCTGATTGGCATGTGCCCCGACAGGACAAACTAAATGTCACCAGCGCAGCCCGGAGTGTTGGCGTGTCGGTCCCCGAGTAACAGTGCTACGTTAAAATGCTGTGCTGGGGGCCAGCAGGGGCACCGTGGCCAAGGCGGAGACTCCCACCTGGCTGACCACGGTCTGAACCCTAGACCTGGCCCCTGAAAATCACCCGGGCGTGGGTGTGTGTGAGCGCGCCCACGGCAAGGGCAGGCGCCCTATGGCTAAAATAAAGCCATGCTGGGTGTGGTGGAGGGTGCGAAGTCAGATACAAAACTAATGGCAAAGACAGTCCTGGGGCTGGTCCCGAGTGCAGCGACTGCGCCCTCCGCAGAGAACCAGGCCCCACACGACAGTGCGGTCTAGGTCCCGGCCCCAGTGACGTGAACGCCACCCTGGGTACAGGGTGGAGATGTCAGAGAAGGGACTGTGACGTGGTCGCACCCGACTGAGAAGGCTTCCTCCCCCTCTCTCTCTCTCTCAAGTGCACATGCCTTCTGGCAGAGAAAGAGAGAGAGAGAGAGAGAGAGAGAGAGAGAGAGAGAGAGAGAGAGAGAGAGAGAGAGAGAGAGAGAGAGAGAGAGAGAGAGAGAGAGAGAGAGAGAGAGAGAGAGAGAGAGAGAGAGAGAGAGAGAGAGAGAGAGAGAGAGAGAGAGAGAGAGAGAGAGAGAGAGAGAGAGAGAGAGAGAGAGAGAGAGAGAGAGAGAGAGAGAGAGAGAGAGAGAGAGAGAGAGAGAGAGAGAGAGAGAGAGAGAGAGAGAGAGAGAGAGAGAGAGAGAGAGAGAGAGAGAGAGAGAGAGAGAGAGAGAGAGAGAGAGAGAGAGAGAGAGAGAGAGAGAGAGAGAGAGAGAGAGAGAGAGAGAGAGAGAGAGAGAGAGAGAGAGAGAGAGAGAGAGAGAGAGAGAGAGAGAGAGAGAGAGAGAGAGAGAGAGAGAGAGAGAGAGAGAGAGAGAGAGAGAGAGAGAGAGAGAGAGAGAGAGAGAGAGAGAGAGAGAGAGAGAGAGAGAGAGAGAGAGAGAGAGAGAGAGAGAGAGAGAGAGAGAGAGAGAGAGAGAGAGAGAGAGAGAGAGAGAGAGAGAGAGAGAGAGAGAGAGAGAGAGAGAGAGAGAGAGAGAGAGAGAGAGAGAGAGAGAGAGAGAGAGAGAGAGAGAGAGAGAGAGAGAGAGAGAGAGAGAGAGAGAGAGAGAGAGAGAGAGAGAGAGAGAGAGAGAGAGAGAGAGAGAGAGAGAGAGAGAGAGAGAGAGAGAGAGAGAGAGAGAGAGAGAGAGAGAGAGAGAGAGAGAGAGAGAGAGAGAGAGAGAGAGAGAGAGAGAGAGAGAGAGAGAGAGAGAGAGAGAGAGAGAGAGAGAGAGAGAGAGAGAGAGAGAGAGAGAGAGAGAGAGAGAGAGAGAGAGAGAGAGAGAGAGAGAGAGAGAGAGAGAGAGAGAGAGAGAGAGAGAGAGAGAGAGAGAGAGAGAGAGAGAGAGAGAGAGAGAGAGAGAGAGAGAGAGAGAGAGAGAGAGAGAGAGAGAGAGAGAGAGAGAGAGAGAGAGAGAGAGAGAGAGAGAGAGAGAGAGAGAGAGAGAGAGAGAGAGAGAGAGAGAGAGAGAGAGAGAGAGAGAGAGAGAGAGAGAGAGAGAGAGAGAGAGAGAGAGAGAGAGAGAGAGAGAGAGAGAGAGAGAGAGAGAGAGAGAGAGAGAGAGAGAGAGAGAGAGAGAGAGAGAGAGAGAGAGAGAGAGAGAGAGAGAGAGAGAGAGAGAGAGAGAGAGAGAGAGAGAGAGAGAGAGAGAGAGAGAGAGAGAGAGAGAGAGAGAGAGAGAGAGAGAGAGAGAGAGAGGAGAGAGAAAGAGGAGAGAGAGAAAGAGGATAGAGAGGATAGAGAAAGAGGAGAGAGAAAAAGAGGATAGAGAGAGAGGATAGAGAAAGAGGAGAGAGAGAGAGAAAGAGGATAGAGAGAGGAGAGAGAAAGAGGAGAGAGAGAGAGGACAGGGGGAACACTAACTTGCAGTCATGGCCAGAGCGAAGCTGAGACACCCACCCTCATCCCCCGCTCTCGTCCATGGCGCCCTGTGGGACCTCCGTGCTCTGCAGGCACGGGCAGCTGGACCTCTGCGCCCACCCTGTGCAGCCCCCTGCAGCACCCGGTTCATCGCACCTGGCTCCTGGTCAGAGCCTGGTGAGCGGTGGTTGCAGATCCCATCTGCCCGAGTGCACGTCCCTGCAGCTGTGCACAATGTGGCCGCTGGCCTCTTGCACCCTAATACTGGACGGGCCACTGGCACCCAGGAGCACGGGGCCGGGGCTGGCTCGGCTCACCCTCTGAAGGGGAGTGACTTGAACTCTGGTCATGGCCCCAGGTCCCGCTTTCTGGAATCGTAGATTGAGGGCCAGTCAGGCAATGGGCTGAGGACGGAGCAGGCGGGTGGGGGCCGGGGGAGAAACAAGCACGAGGGGCAGCCAGGGCCACCTCGAAGGAGTTCGACCGAAGGTGACAGCACCGTCAGTTTTCCCCACGGAGAACCCCAGAGCAGGCCAGGTCTGCCGGAAGGCCTTCCTGGATACGCAGCTGCTGAGAGGCTGCCCTTTCCTCCGCACCTGGCAGTTTGGGTAAGGGCTCCCCTCCCCAGAGACAAGCCGTGGGGCGCCCTGCACCCTAGACAGCCAAGAGGCCACTTCCCAGGAAGCTATCCGACCAAACGTCCCGGAGGCCCCAGCCCAGGACTGCCCCCGTGGTCATCTGCTGGGAAAGCGGCCCCCTCGGTTAGCGGCCAATTCAGGCCCCGCCATCATTTGAATCGGGCAGCCAGGCTGTTTGGATTGAAAGGAGAAACCAAGCCTTTGTTGTTGCAATCCCAGGGCCTGAGTCATTTTCTAGCACCCTTTAATCAGTTTGAATAGTTGGGGAAATGGCGACTTATGGGAAAAGTGTGTCCTGGCCTCGGAAATGCAAACAGGACTCCTGGTCCTGGGCTGCCCCTGAGCCCGGAGCCCTGCGGCTGCCCCTGGATCTGGCCGTCCCACCCTCAGTCCTCTCCAGCAGAATTTGGTTGAATGTTTCAAAATATTCCTGTTTGGACTAAACCCGTCCAAACAGCCATGGGAACACGGCAGGACCGGGCCGAACGCAGCGGCCAGTCTCCCCTCCGGCCAGTCCACAGGTGGGGACCCAGGAGCTGGGCGTCCACCGTGCGGCTGCTGGGCCTTTCCCGGGCAGACAGCTACTGAGGGGTTTGTGGGATTTAATTTCACGCTTCGGAGACTTCCTGCCCACGGGTGTAGCTAATAAATCCTGTGAACCTCGAGTTTAAAAAGATCTGAAACCAGCATTCAGGAGCCAGCAGGTGGCAGGGAAGTTAAGACACTGGAGCCCACATAGTTGATTTCATGGTTCGAGTCCTGGACCTGGTGGCTTGGAAATCACGCTGTGCATGCATGCCCAAGACCCCAAGAGGAGACTGGGGGAGAAGGGACTGCTGCGTGGCCATCCCCCGGGGGTGATTTCTCGCTTTCTCTTTCTCTGTCTCACTGGCAAGTCCATGTGCCTCATAGCAAAAACTTTAAAAACGAAAAATATGAATGTTCAAATGTCCTCAGTTTGCATCTTTTCCCTTTGGTTTGCATCGTGCTTGTCTGCATAGGAGAGACAGAAAGATGTAGGTTCCTACCGACGCCTGGGATGAAGGGACGCCCGCTCTGGGCAAGCTGGCATGTCTGCAGTCAATCCTGGCATTGCTCGGAGTCTGTTCACTCCGCAGAGCGATCCTGCTGCCTCAGAGTGAGTGAGACCCTCCCTCTAGGCGTACCAGGGCTCTGGTCCCGGCAGATGGCAGGAGACAGGGCTGACTGCGAACACCATCCCGAGCATCCGACCAACGGGGCCTGTCAGACACCCAGGAGGTCAGCGCGGCCTTGGGTCTCCAGCGTGGTGGGAAGTGCCCGGCTCCTGCCACTGGCAAGGCTGGGTCTTGGGGGGCAAGTTTCCCAGGGCAGGGCCGTTCCAGGGAAGGGCCTGCTGGGCAGGCCTCCGAGGCAGGCAGCAGGGAAGGTGGCCGCGGCCTGGTCAGCAGCCAGCTGAGCCACCCACGGCACTGAAGTGGGCTTCCAGGCCCGGCCAGTGGCACGGTCGGTGGAGCTGAACTGTGGTGCAGAGAGCCCCATGGCCGGCTACAGTGGGGTTCCAGGGGCGCGTGCACGCCTACACTTGACCCTGACTAGCTAGGGGCTGGGGCAAGGGGTCACGGCGTGAGGAGGCCCGTCCAGAGTTCCCTGTCTCTGGTACACGAGCACATGCTGTGAGTTAGAAACAGTGGCAATGCCATTCCAGAGGGCCAGCCGCTCCACTACTGCAGTAAGACTGTGCTTCCTTTAGGCCAGACAGGGGACTTCCCTGAGACCGGCTCTGACCACTCCTTTACTGCCTCCCCTCTTCTGCTAACCTATCACCTCCTCCAGACAGCCTTCCAGGATCTAGCTCGTCCTCCCACTCAGTCCTGCATACGCTGAGTCCGAAATTGCCCTGTTTGAATGATATTCTCTAGCCGTTTGAGATCTGTGGACGCCTCAGACGCAGGTGTTGTGCCTTCTAATTCTCTTGTGCCTCCCATAGACCTGAGTACTTTCCCAGGGAAAGCAATTTGTCAGACAGTTGTTCCCAGGAGCCAACGATAGCTTTGTTTCCGCCTTGCTGTTTGCCAAGCCCTGAGCAGACACACAGCAGGTGAGCTGGCAGCTCAGGCCCTGCCCCCACTAAAGGGACCCAGCCCCATCTGCCCGTGGCCCCTGGAGGCCTCCGCCCAGCCACGAGTTCCCGAGCGCTTTGCCGTCAGCTCGGGAGCCCCTCACCTGGCCTGCGTGCCTTTGTGTGGGGGCCCTGGCCTCCCAGGGGAAGGATGAAGGCCCTGAGGCCCAGGGCCAGTAACACGGCAGGTCACTTGTTGGCCCCGGGAGGCGAGTACTCCTGGTCAGAAGCCAGTGAGTGGCCACGTGGGAAGGTGCCACTGCAGGCCCTACCCAGAGGGCCGCGTCCTCATGAATGTCACCAGGAAAGGGCTGAGGGGAACCCGGGTTCCCCCGTGGCCCCCCAAGGAGGGCTGGCTGAAGACACACAAAGCCTCTGTCCCAGGATGCAGCCGAGGCAGGGAGGGGGACCTTCACAGAGAGACAGAGAGGAAGTGAGAACCCACGCCCAGGGGCATGGCCATGCTGCATCCCTCCTCCATTCTCTGCTCAGGACTTCGGGCACACACCGCACGCGCCCGGCGTGCCTCCAGGTCCTGAACTCCAGTGCTGCTGGTCCTGCGGGAGTCCAGCACTATGGTCACTATGCCCCTGCTGGCCAGGTGCTGCCTCCTTGATCAGCGTCCGTAGCAGAGAAGTGGGATCCCTGGGCCCCGTTGAGTTCAGGCACTGGGCCGTGAGTGTCTTCCCGCCAGGGCATGTCCCCTCCTCAGAGCAGCCCCCAGTCTGAGTGTTGTCACATATCACAGATCAGAAAACAGGCCCAAGGCTAGGCCCTCGGCCAGCGAGCAGTGAGCAGGTACAGGAGTTCTAACCTGCTCCAGGGGCCTCCCCTCCAACACCAGGGCTCCCGAAGGCCCACACTTTCTGGGTTTGGGCCCATTTTAAGCCAGGCTTTATTGATTGATTGATTCTTTCACTAGAAAGAAAGGCAGAGACAGAGAGGGAGAGGGAGAGAGAGAAAGGGAGGGAGAGGCGGGGGGAGACACCCGGCAGAGTCTTCATGCCACGACTGCCCGGCCTCAGCGGGCCTGCAGCAGAATCACATGGTGGCCCCTGGGTACACAGGGGCCTCGGGGCTCACGCGGGCCCGTCCCACGTGGCTTCGGCGCTGCGGGCATCGCTTGTCCCCGCAGAAACGCCACGGACACGCTCTGGAGGTGCTCGCCGCCATCCTCCTTGCGGGGCGGGGTCTAGCCAGAGGCGTCCAGCAGGAAAAATTGCTGAGGCCCTGTGGCAGCAGCCGCCGTCGTGCGAGCCGACAGCTCTGCCCTGGTGTTTGTTTTCTCGGGTTGGTGCTACTTGAGCAGCCTGCTCCAGAGAGACGGCGGGTTTGCAGATGCGCACGGAGGCCCAGCCCGAGGTCTGGTCAGTGTCCTGCTGGTCTGGGAGCAGCACGGGGTGGCGTGGGCAGCAGGGACGCGGAGCTGCCTCTCCCTGCAGCCGTTGTTACACGTCGTGGTTCGACCTCTGCGGGCCCTCGGTTCTCGGGTTGGTGCTACTTGAGCAGCCTGCTCCAGAGAGACGGCGGGTTTGCAGATGCGCACGGAGGCCCAGCCCGAGGTCTGGTCAGTGTCCTGCTGGTCTGGGAGCAGCACGGGGTGGCGTGGGCAGCAGGGACGCGGAGCTGCCTCTCCCTGCAGCCGTTGTTACACGTCGTGGTTCGACCTCTGCGGGCCCTCGGGGGCCACCACGACCACCAAGGGTGACCCGGGCTGTTGGTACCAGACCGAGGTTCCGCTGGCGAGCTCGGTGCGGGCGTGGCCAGAGGACAGATGTCGGTTTGCTTTCAGAAAAATCAAAATCGAATTGTGGGCTTAAGTGAAAAGCAACAAAGCCACACAGCCACCTTCGGTGCGCGGTCCTTTCCACAGGCTCGTGGTGCTGGCCGCGCCACCTCTCGGTTGGCGACCTCCGAGGGGGCAGACTCAGAAGGTCATGGGGCCTAAATGCTCTCTAAAACACCAAATGATAAAAATTCAGGGCGAGCAAAGACATGGAGTATTGATCATGAGCAGTCCAACTGGGTGGATTTGTTTAAAAATTATTTCTCGTATTCTCGAACTGGCCCCGTAGTCTAGTGGTCAAGAGAGCTGGACCCTGGTGGCCACCAGTTTGAACCCCGACCCTGTGGCTTGGAAAGCACGCCTGGCGTGTGTGCCTGCATACTGAGAATCCTGACGGACGAGAGGCGGAGTGTGTGACCCGCTCACTGTGGGTGCGTGCTCTCTCGCTGTCGCTGGCAAGAGCACATGCACTCTGGCAATTAAAATATTTCTCCCATTGAGAATGTAATGAAAACAGCAACGGAGAATAAAGTTGCCTGTCACTTCCCAAAGCTGGATTACATGTCCCCAGGAGCGCACACACAGCGTGAAGTCTGGCCCAGGGACGCCGTACCGGCTGGCTTCGGCCCCCGGGCGCCGCCCGCGACCCCCCTCTCCCCTCTCCTTCCTGACGTGTGAGAGCCCAGCCAGGAAAAAGAGAGGCTCTAACGCGAAAGCAGGAGCCCCAGCCACCACACGCGGCACGCGAGTAGAGAAATGCAAACAGGAAAAAGAAATCTATGCAAAAATTGTAGCAGCACACGTGAGGTTTTGGCGAGAGTTTGGCAGTGGAAGGGCACAGGACTGAGGGATAAGAAACTCAGGTTCCATTTTGGTCTGGCAGATCCCTCTCTAGGTCCTAGCAGCCCCAGAACCACCTTCTCCAGGGAGCCTTTCTGGGTGCCCCCTGCACTCACCCCCTACTCCTCCGCATCATAGCGTCTTCCTCATGGGTCAGGGCTTGACGTCTGCCCCTTGCCACCTGCCCATGCTGGAGACCCTGAGAGGGTCAATGGCGTGTGGCCCACTGCCTGTCCCCTGCCTCTGGCCAGGAGCTGGTGTGGCAGGCTGTGGAGCTCTCAGACACAAGAACGCATGGGCGCCTGGCCGGGCCCTCCTCCCTCACTAAGGACAAGCGTCTGCGTCTCCCGGGAGGCAGGAAGAGGCAGTGCGGGGCCCCGGCCCGCCTCCACTCCCTCTGCATGGCCTCCCTGGCCCCGGCCGGCCTCCACTCCCTCTGCACGGCCTTCCTGGCCCCGGCCAGCCTCCACCTCCCTCTGCACGGCCTCCCTGGCCCCGGCCAGCCTCCACTCCCTCTGCACGGCCTTCCTGGTCCCTGCCGGGCTCAGACTTGGCCCCCTAGCCTGTGTGTAAGCATGATACAGCTCCCCCAGGAGCTGACGAGACGGGCTGCGTGTGCTCCCCACCCCGTACCAGCTCTTCGAAAGCTGAGGTCCTGGTGGAGGTGACTTGTCCTCAGCCACGCCTGCTCTGCCAGGGCCTGTCCTGCCTGCCGGGCTCCTCCACCCATGACCCGTGTCAGGGCGTGTCTTTGTGCCAGGCATTTCACAACCGTGACATCAGGAAGAAGGGGCAGGGGGCTGCCCGCCAGCTGCTCTGTGGAAGAGCTGGTTGTCGGTAAAGCTTGTCCTCTTCCAGGGACAGTGGGTGGCATGCTGGTTACGGTGCTAGACTCCCACATGGGTGACATGGTTTGTGTCCCAGGCCCGGTGGCTTGAAGTCATGCTGGGCATGTGTGTGTGCCCAAAATCCCGAGAGGAGGCCGGAAGAGAAGGGAGTGCGGCACGGCCATCCTCACAGGGTGACTTCTCACTTCTCCTCTCTCTGTCGTCTCTCTGTCTCTCTCCGGTGAGTACACACACACACAGAGCTCTATTAATTTGGGGTTTCGTCAACATCCGCTTTTCTATGGGTGTCCTCAAAGAGAGTCACTGTCTCACGTAAAGCCCTGCATGTGACCGGCTCGCCCTGCCCTGTCAGGAGTGTGGCCCGTGGGCAGGGACTGCAGAGAGCCCCAGGGCCTGCCGGGCCTGCACGCTGGCCGAGACGTTGCAGGCCCACCCCGATTGCCGTCCTCTAAAGACGGCATGGATGGAGTTCTCCCGCAGAGAGAGCTCGTCTGGGTGTGCTGCGGGGGCGGTCCTCGGGTCCCCGGGCCAGTTCTCCCACGCGACGCGCAGACGTGCAGCCCTGACTCGGACCTGAGCCCACACAGGCAGCACGTGCGAAATGCTCCATCGCCAGGTCGGGCTGCGTGCGAGCTGCAGGGCAGATCAGATTTGATTCCTACACACGCACACACACACACGGGCACACTGCCACAGCCGCACATCCTTGTTGACACACGCACACACACACACACGGGCACACTGACACAGCCGCACATCCTTGTTAACACACACACACACACACACACACACACGGGCACACAGACACAGCCGCACATCCTTGCTCACACACACACACACACACACACACACACACA